>NC_057866.1:215591108-215927358 GCF_019393635.1 Dromiciops gliroides | reverse complement strand
ACAAAGGCAAAATCACTTGAGCTCCAAGTCTCAATCTCTCTTGATTAAATGATTCCTAAGGTTCTTACAGCCCTGAAATTCTATCTTTAATTTCTTTCATAGAGGACAATTTTATTGGTGCCATTAGTCCTATCTACTCTTTGGCTGTTCAATGTGCCAAAGCTGTAAGAACTCTGAGAATCTGTGATTGTTCCTAAAGTTATTAGGATACTACTTAGAATTTTTTTTTTTGTGAGGCAATTGGGGTTCAGTGACTTGCCCAGGGTCACACAGCTAGTAAGTGTCAAGTATCTGAGGCCAGATTTGAACTCAGGTCCTCCTGAATCCAGGACCAGTGCTCTATCCACTGCGCCACCTAGCTGCCCCCCAGTACTTAGCATTTTTGAGGAAGAATAACGTGGTGAACAAAAAGTCAGGATAACCTGGGTTCAAGTTCCATTTCTAATACACACATTGGTACACTGTGACCCCATGGCAAGTCATTTAACCTCTTAGTACTTCAGACAAGCAGTGTAAAACTATAATTTGCAGAGATAGTACTGACCCATAGCTGTAGAGGGGGTTTCTTCATCTGGGAATTCCCTATACCATTGAAATCATCAGTCTAGTTCTTGCCCCTATGCAGTATTTTGTAATATTATATCACATGTCCTGAAACAATTGATGTGTCCCCTAAAATTGCCTAACTTCCATAGCAGATTGCTTAGTGAGGCACTCTAGCAGTGTTACTAAAGCCAAAATGGGAAGATCATTATTTAACTGAGATCCCTAATCAAACTCAAGTTTTGTAGAATGAAAGCAATCCAAGAGAACTCACATC
The DNA here is from genome assembly GCF_019393635.1 of Dromiciops gliroides. Taxonomy (NCBI): domain Eukaryota; kingdom Metazoa; phylum Chordata; class Mammalia; order Microbiotheria; family Microbiotheriidae; genus Dromiciops; species Dromiciops gliroides. Next base: position 215,926,538 of record NC_057866.1, on the reverse strand, counting down.
TTGTGACTGGAAAAGGAAAGCCAAATTTTGTTTGCTTGATGCTGCCCTTCTCATTCAATCATTCCTATTATTTTCTTTTAACTTGGCTCTCCCTATTGCACTCAGGCCCATTCACAAGCTTGGATATTTGGTCCTGCTCTATTCCCAACCTGTGCTAGGTTGACCACCCTTTACATAGCCTGGTTGTTTCCCAGTCTTAATGGCTTGCCAAATATGTGTCAGCCAGTGTGAATATCCAATCAGCTTTAGTTCTGGAACAACTCTGAACTCACAAGCTCAAAAATCCACCAGCCTTAGCTTACCTAGTTATAGAGATTGTGAGCCTGCATCACCTTGCCAAGCACTTGTGATTGATTTAAAAAGTTAAGAGCCTTTGGCTTTTGAGGAACTGTCTTTTCAGTAGATGAATCCCTAGAATATGTCCATATGGGCTGCTGTTGACAGCTTAGAAGATGAGTTTCTCCTACAAATGGGGCAGTGTCCACAAATGAAAAATTAGTGAGGAAGTGAAAAAGACTGTGGCACAGCTGAGAGAAGAGTTTGCTGTATCTCCCCCAGAGGTTTAATATCTATTTTCATGTAACCTTGGATAATAAAGAAGATGATCTCTCCCTTAGGCAGGTGGGGAAGTAGTGTCCTTGTTTGAATCTTCCTATGGTTTGAGGTGCCTAAGTTACAAGGTTTCCGGAGGGGCCAAGCTCCTACGATCCCATCTATCAACCTGAGATATGGAGATGACCATGGCAGGAAAAGACAATGCTTTAAAATATAAGGAGCATGCACAATCTCCGAATAGGATAAAGCACCAAGGCAGGCATGACTACATTCTTCTTCTTCTTTTTTTTGGCTTTCCGTTATCATGCTCATTCCTCCTACTCTTCCAGGCCTTCTCTTCTCTGCCTCAGTTTCTTTGTTTTGATCTCTTTCTGCTTTTGTCTCTGTCTCAATCTCTGTAGCCATCTCTGTGTCTCTAATTCTCTTACTGACTCCATGTCTCTGTTTTTGTGTCTATGTATCTCTCTTTGTTTCTGTTTGTCTGTCTCTGCCTCTGCCCGTGTCTCTCTGACTTTGCCTCAGCGTCTTTTTCTGACACTCTCTGTCTCTGTTTCTCTCTATCTCTCTCAGTCTCTGTCTCTAGCAGCAGCCACAGAGAGCCCACAGCAGCCTACAGAGCCCCTCCTAACCCCTAGAGCATGGAAGGAAATGGAATTCCGGAGCTGAGCACCGCGGAATCTCTGGCCCTCTAGACCTGGGGAAAGGAGCCGAACGAGCAGTTCATTGGACACAAGGTCAGCCAATGGAAAGGTTGCCGGCGCTGAAGAAGGAGTTCTGCCTTCCACTCCTGCTCTGGCTCCCTCTCTCCTGCCACCTCTGAGAGTGTGTGAGAGGATGGGAGGGGCTGGGAGGGAGCAAGAGAGTGCGGCATCCTTCACTGCTAGATAAAAGTAAGAGGGACTTTGGGTCCGGATCAGTGCCAGAGTGCATTCTAAGTGGAGCTGGTGACAAGAGAAGCAGCAGCCTTCCCTCACCGCCCATTGCTTTGCAGTTCTGGAGGGAACAGTCCTACTGAGAAGCTCTGGCTGCTCCCTCCCTTCACCCACTCCCCCGCCAATTCCTTGTATTTCATTCCCTTTGGGTACCTCCTGGAGTCACCTCCTCCCTAGCAGCTACTGTCCGGGTAAGGGACGTTCGAATTCCTGGGAGAGGAGGGGGAACGCAGTTCGCAGCAGCCAGCCACCCACAGGGCTGAGCTTCAGGCTGCTGGCCCCTCTTTGTAGACCAGATTGCAACAGCGGCCGGGAGCCTGGCCACAGAAGACCCCTGTTCTGGGTCTAGAAGAGCTAGTTGCAGCAGGTCAAGAACAAGCCGGAGCAAGAAACATGTTCGCCGAGAGCAGCCTCCAGAGGTAATTGAATGAGAGGTATCAATTTTTTTCTTCTTCTCAGTGATCAGACCAGGAAGGATTTGGGTTACTTGCTAACCCCAGGGTATGGTGGATAGACTCCTTAAACAAGTTTGGTGTTGGCTGCAATCTGGAAATCCCGGAACTCATACATGCCATTTAAATAGGCTTTCCTCTCTTCCGGTTTGAAATAAGTTTATTTAGACTACTAGCAATAGCCTCCTGGGATAACTGACTCTTGGTTTGTAAATAAGATTTTGAAAGGTTTTTATTGTTGCTGTTCCTTTTGGCAGACTGTGATTCTATTTACTTATGCATATTTATTAACCCTCTAACTTTTCGTCTGCTAGGAACTGCTGGCATTTAAAATATTCTTAAAAGACCCATTACAAGTTCAGTGTAGCATTCGGAAGTCCTGTTATTTATCATCTTAGTTAGCATCTGTCTTCTGAGTGTGGGACTGGAGCCTGGCCTCAGGAAAGTTTTGAGTGTGACACTCTTGCCCTCTAGTGTCTTCAAAGCTGATAGCAATTTTGATGGCCGATTTTACTCAAATGTTGCATAACAGAGGAAGAATAACGCCACTTCGAATGCAAATGACCAGCCCTGAAGCCCATTTCTAGAAAGCACAATCCTAGGTCATTTGAAGTTTTAGTCCCTCTTCTGTCCAGTGTTTAAAAGTTTGTCAGATTTTTCAGTTGTTGGAACCTTCTCCAAGATGAGTTTGTTTACTTGAGTATCTTGCCGAATTTAGTTAATTAGTGGCTTCCGCCCCGACTTGTAGGAGTTTATGAATAGACAAAAGAAATGATGAAATGGTTACTCTTCGTTTTCTCAAGGTTTCATCAGTCAAACAGGGATTAGATTATATTAAATGACTACTTTGGCTCTCTTAGATTGGTTAGTGGAAAAGCAATCATTAAAATTAAATTAAGTTCAACAAAGAAATCTTTAGTCAATCCACTGAGGCACTTTTAAAAATCCCCAAACTGCAGAATTGAGCATATGAGATTTTTTCTTTCGTGTCAGATGCCTCAAATTGGCAACTCATCATTATTTGTGAAATAAACGTGAAGCACTGATCATATATCCTTCAGAAAAGGAATTTACTAGGAATATTAGGAATTTAAAATACAACTTATAAAGCAAACTCACGGCCCTTGTTTTCTATTTGATCCCATTTATATTGATCACGCTAAAAAAAGTTAAAATAATTTAATATGATATACAACTTGGTGAGATATCACGTATGAAGGACAAAAATCTTAAGAATTAAAAAAAATTGGTCAGCAATGTATTTATTGCTTATTTGGACCAACTGTCTTTCTAGAAAATCACATTCTTCTTAGTCTTTCCAATCTAATAGATTTTCAAATACTTTCAGATGTAATGTTAACGGGCTTTTTCTTTTCTTTTTGCTAAAATTGTTGTGTCTGGTAACATGGTGGTTGGGAAGAACATTTCCTAAATAATTTTAACTGCTCTTTTCTTCACATTAAATTTAAGTATGTTTCCTTAAATCCTTAGCCACATTTGAGACTAATATAAGATATTTGGTTGCTGTTTTTCTGAACCTTTGAAAAATGTTCCTGTTATCAACTATCAATTCCACTGACATTCACCATGGGGCACCATAAGCCAATTGAGAATCTCACAAAAGGTCTGCATATTTAGATAAATTTTTTTTGCTTCCATCATCATTCTCTTTTGGTTCAAACTTGAAAAAAACTTTCTAGACATTGAAGGAAATTTATTTTTTCATATCAAATCATACCAAGAATTTTGAGTGAGTAGACTGAAAAAAATCGATACATTTTAGTGTTGGTGTAGCTTCTCTAGGATGTTATTTTTAATGGCAAAATCAAAAGGTTTTTTCTTTATTCTGATGTAAAAATGCATCCTTACACTTTGTAATGTGATAAACTATATACTCTGTGCTTAGAAAGAGGCCTCATATTAACAACATGTATAGAAAGAATAAGAACTTTACCTTTTTCTAAAGAGATATTTTAAGTTTGTTGCTTGCTTTTGCTATGATATAGGTTACTTGCTTTGGATAATTTTACCCCCTGAAAAGAACAGCATTTCCTATTTTCTCAGATAATTTCACAGTGAGTTTGGTGGGTTTAAAGGTTTGATAACAAGACAATAGAAGAGAAGCATAATCTTCACAGATGGTATTTAGAATTATTTTTCCCATGCTGATTCAGGAAGCCAAAAAAAGATCCTTTTTTGTGAACTGGGATTTGAATATTGAGTAGTTAATTCAAAAAATAGTTTTATTTTAGACTCTAAGATCCAGAGATCTGTGTTATGAGATATATTATTCAGGAAGTGTCTTAATATGACTTTTTGGCACTTTTGTTGAATCTCAGCAGTACATTGGCACTTGGGGCCAATTTTTTTGTCTTTGAAAACCCATATGTAAGTATATAAAATATATTCAAAGGAAATGCATCTATTTTAATGCCTTAAGATGTTTGCATACATTAAAGATAAGGATTAGAAGAAAGAAGAATAAGATACATTATCCCCTAACTACTAATGCTCCATGGAGAATTTTAATTAGAAAAAAAAAAGTGTATCCTTAATTAGGTTTCTCTGTAGTCTCTCCCATTAAGAATGGGGATGGATAAGTAGGCCTTAAGGCTTTAACACTGGAACATGAATTCTGGGAGCATCAACCCAAATTGATGGGAAACTACAATGTCACAGAAGTATTTCTATCTACTATGCTATAGCATTACTTATCAAGACATTCTTTAAAAATGAAATGATCCTGAAGGACATCTAAGAAATAACCAAGAACTGTTTACAAATTCTTTTAAAAAAAGAAAGGAAGGAAGAAAAGAAGGGAAGGAGGGAGGGAGGAAGGAAGGAAGGAAGGAAGGAAGGAAGGAGGGAAGGAAGGAGGGAAGGAAAAATATGAAATGTATCAATTTTGTATACAAAAGTATCAAATGTATCAATATCATGTTAAGTGACTTCATTTTAGTCTCTGAGTTCCATGATATTTCTGTGGATTTCTATAAAAGGTGGATATAACTAAGAGAAGGTTGCAAGACCCCACTACCATCCACAGAACCTAGAAATCATCTCCTAAGAACTATAAAATGAGGGCTGCAGTCTCTTATTACTCAATTGACAAATATAAAAAAAAAATAAAAAATCAGGCCATTCAAGTTCTAAACCTTTTGAGCAATAAGCATAAATCTTAGGGAAATCAAAATTTCATGTTTGCAATATTATTGAAAGAATATTGGAAAGACACAACAAATCAATTAAGCAAACTCTCATTTACTTAGCTGTAAGGGAGAATAAAAGAATTATGAAATGAGGATTTTATAGGCTAATCTAATAAAGGAAATATTTATACATGAAATAATTTGTAAAGAATAGAAAATTGCAAGTACTTATGTATAGTTAAAATATCGTGTATGTTCTTGATCAAGGAGATATATATATATATATATATATGCACATATATAGTATATGTGTGAATGCATGTATTTTCATAAGGATAGGACTTACTCTTGCATGTGGGAATTACTGGCTGTAATTATTTCTTCTCCAAATACTACCTACCCTTGAAAGGTCCATCATTGTTGCTGACAACCTAAGACTAGCATCTGCTTTCTAACTGGTTCTTAATAATACCACCTTACATTCATATGTCATTTTAAGGTTCACGAAGTGCTTTCCTTTACAGGATATGGCAATGTGCATGTGCTTATGTGCTTCATAAATCTCTGAAAGAGAGCATGGGGATGATTATCCTGCATCAACAAAGCAGGTCCTTTGATTCCATGCCATCCAGCAGTATTCCCTAAGCACAATACTATAGTGGGCATTAAGTCCCTTTCCTCCCAGTAGTTAATAGCCAAAGCAAACAAACAATAGAAGGATGGTGGCAATCTGTTCTGCTTAGTTAGATAGCAAAATATATGCGGGACAAAATGAAGGTCATTCCCTCTTTTCTTGGGAATATACATTATTACTGACCTCCTAGACCCTAGTAACAAACTACATCAGATATGATTTTAGCAAACTCATTTTTGATTAATGTACCTAACAAAAATGATATCCCCAGATTTAGCATTTCTCTCATTTGATTGGAATGGTGTTCATCATACCCCAATTCTACAGACAGAGTTCATTTTTGGTAGTACTGTGAGGTAACCATCTGTTTATTTACCTATCAGGGTGGGGTAGGGATTAAAATGAATATGACTTATAATTCCATATACTTTTTCTTGGGAAAATTGTGTTCTTCATCCATGAATGACATGAAGGATTCGATTAGCAAATTATTCAACTTGTTTTTATCATCAAAACATAACCTTTTAACATAGATCTTATGTACAATTACAAATATGGTAAAAGGAAAGTGAATTTATACGTAGAGGGCTGAACTTGTTTCAGAAAATTGTGGATTAAAATCCTATACCTCAGGGGCAGCTAGTTGGCCCAGTAGATAGAGAACCAGCCCTGGGTCAGAGGACCTGAGTTCAAATCCAGCCTCAGACACTTAACACTTAATAGCTGTGTGACCGTGGGCAAGTCACTTAACTCCAATTGCCTCACCAAAAAAAAATTCCTATACCTCCATGTGTCTCAGACAGGAGGAACTATGTACAAAGTCAGAAATAGGTTGTTTTGGCAGAGAAACTCTCCTTATAGTAGAGAACTTACGTGCTGTGTGATTGTTCTTGAGAAAGTTAAGGTACACTGTCAAGGTCTTTTTTTTTAAGTTGAAGATTTCAATATATAGGTTGATGTCTCCTTAAACACCCTAGGCTCCGGGTCCTAAAACTGTATATGGAATCATGAGTCATATTTATTGAACTTCCTCCCACCCCCTGCTGCTGCCATGGTGAGAAAGTAAACACTTTATTTCAATAAAACTATTTTTCTTTGAAATTCAATGGATTGTTTTTATATTTAGAAACATTACTCTGAGAAGGGATCTCCTCATTTTATCAGACTACCAAAAGGGAGGTCCATGTCACAAAAAAGTTTAAGAATCCTAGATTTAGAAAATTGTTTCTTTAATTATTAATACTAATCTCTTGTAAGGTTCATTTCTTATTGTATTTCTCATAATACACACCATCCTTATGCATGATTGAGTTAGAAATAAGGTGTAGGTTATGGAAGTTGAGAAAACTGATGAACTAGAAGAACAGGGTACTTTAGGGGGCATCAGCATAGGTGGTGAAATTCATAAATATAAAGAGGATTGTGGTGGAGAGGAAGACTGTGATCCAAATGCTGAAAGCATTGAGAAAGAAGGGACCATTCCAGAGAATTTATGATGAATAATGTTACTCACCTCTTGACAGCAAGGTGATTGACTCAAGTTGCAGAAAACTACGTATAAAATTGGCCACAGTGGATGTGGAATTTGGTTTGTATTGTGTGTATATACATATATACACATGGATATGTATGGACACTTGCATGTATATGTATATTGTGTATTGCTTTTTCTTTCCAATTAGGGAGTGAGGGGGAGGAGGACTAGAGGTAGAATACTATAAAAAATAAAGAAATAAAAAATAAATATGGGGGCAGCTAGGTGGCACAGTGGATAGAGCACCGGCCCTGGATTCAGGAGGACCCGAGTTCAAATATGGCCTCAGACAGTTAACACTTACTAGCTGTGTGACCCTGGTCAAGTCACTTAACCCCAATTGCCCGGCAAAAATAAATAAATAAATACATAAATAAATAAATAAATATACACATATGTGTGTGTATAAATTCAAGGAAGAAAACAGAAGGAAGGCTAGAAAGAAGCACAGACAATCAAGATAGATCTTAAAGTTACACGTTGAATTTATCATGTACCTAAATGAAGTTTCTTAGATAATCTTTTCTTTTTTTAATGTGTATGAAAATGCCCATTTTATTTGGTATTTGCTAAGTTGAGTTTGTTAGTTTATTTTAAAATAAAATATGGGGGGAGAGGGAAGAAGGAATGGTGGGGGGGGGAGAGAGAGAGAGAGAGAGAGAGAGAGAGAGAGAGAGAGAGAGAGAGAGAGAGAGAGAGAAGGAGGAGGAGGAGGAGGAGAAGAAGAAGAAGAAGAAGAAGAAGAAGAAGAAGAAGAAGAAGAAGAAGAAAGAGGAGGAAGCAGAGGAGGAGGAGGAGGAAGAGGAGGAGTAGGAAGAGGAGCTGGAGCAAGTTGGAGTCAGTGGATAACTGTAACCAAGCTCTAAATAGGATGATATTGATGATTAAAGTAAACTTCAAAGAATATATTTTGAGTAATGGTAGCAGCAAAGGGGTAAAATTTGAGGTGAAAAGCAAGATTTATCTCTCCCTTCCCTTCTAGTCCAGTAAGGCTGTGGGGTATACATAAAAGACACAATATTGTTGAGGGTTGTCAGGTTACAGAGTCTCTGAGAGAAACCAGACTTCCTTGAGTGAAAGAAAATAGAAGTGTGAGAAGACAAGTTCTAAGATGAAAGGAAGTTTGTTAATAATAGAATGGCTTTCTAGAGGGCATAGGAGAAGGGGAGGGCAGAAGATATTAGGGAAAGCTAGGGCTGAGGTGAACTGGGAACAGAGAATAAGGATTAGTAGCAAGGGGAAAGTTTATTTGACTTGGTTTTTAGCCTAGGTATCCTGCAACTTGGAATCACAGGGATTGAGAGAGAAAGAACTAGGGGTTTTCTACTCATGGGACACGACATAGTAGTATTATCATTAGCTTTGTTATCTGGAAAGGCCCTGTGATGGTGGGATTCAACTTCAGTTAATTCTCAATCACCAAGAAATAAGGGAGCTTGGGTTAGGTTCCCAAGGCACTCTCCCTAGAAGTTATCTTAATGGAAAGAGGTTTGGAGTTTGAGGTTCTGATCCTGGGTTTGTGGTCTAGCAATGGCAACTCTGCCCTATCATAGCCCTTTGGTTATGGAGAACTCTAGCATGAATGAAGGCTGAATAGGTGTAATTTTATGGCAGTTGGGGCTGGGATATTGTTAGAAGCCCTCTGAACCTAGTCCCTGAGGGCATACCTTCATAGTTAATGTCTCATCTTGCTTTTTATTTTTGTTTGGGTTAGGTCGCTATGGCTCTTAGGCCTTCTCATAAGATGCTAATTTCTTCAGTAGGATTTGAGCACAGGGTTCATGGAATTTTGTGGCATTTATAGCAGGTTCTTCCTTTTGGAAAGGAAACTAGAAGTGATTAGGTCGATGCTGTCTTCTGCCAAATTGAATTGTTGGTTATGGATTTGAGGTGCTTTTTCTTGGTTGGTAAGTACGGTTGAAAGGGCTCTGATTCTTTTTGGTTGGAGAATTCCATAAGCACTTTTTTCTGTATTTTGCCAACAAAGGCATTTGTTTTTATGGTTTTGCATGGTTTGCAAGCAGATATGTGTTCTTGTTTATCTATATACATGTTTTCCTGTCAAGTCCAGAGTGAACTCTAAAGTTAAGCTTCTACCTGGTTATGTAATGACTTTTTTATGTGCAAATGTCCAATGAATTATTTTTTTCAAATGACTGAAAAGACTAATGTTGATTAGATATGGGGGGAAAGAATAGTGAAGGGTGAAAATAAGATCCATAACTGATTCTGGAACACTATTTGTGCAGATAAAACTACTTCCAGTGAATGCTATTGTAGAGTCTTTTGTATTTGCATCATCAACATTTGAAAACCCTATCTGCAGGGAATGGAACAGTAAGTTTGTAGACAGAGCTAGAAAGAACCTTAGTGGACAAGTTTCACACTGTCATTTTCAGATGAAGAAACAGACCCAGAGAAATTGTGACTTGCCCAGAGTCATTCAGCTACTGTCTGGTGGTAGCAACAGTTTAATTCAAAATAGGTGCATTTTGATGGTTTTCAGGGGTGAAGAAGAACATAGAAGGGATTGAAGAAGCAGTAGTTGCTAGGTAAGAGTTGGGTAGGAATTTATGAGGTTGACTGTAGAAAGTGGTATGCACAGTTGCAGTCTTTTCAAAACCCTCTTACCTGAATTCCTGAATAGTATCTGAAGAGAATAGTGTAACTCCTGGTTTTAGAACATATGTATCCATTTCCTTTAGTTTTGGTGGTAAATAGTCAGTAATCAAGAGAATACGCTGGTTGATGTCTTTTTTTTTTTTGCGCGGGGCAATGGGGGTTAAGTGACTTACCCAGGGTCATACAGCTAGTAAGTGTCAACTATCTGAGGCTGGATTTGAACTCAGGTACTCCTGACTCCAGGGCCAGTGCTTTATCCACTGTGCCACCTAGCTGCCCCCGATGTCTTTAAATTTTATGGATGGAAATCCTGTGTTAGTTTCCTAATATCTTCCCTGAATTGTCAGTGCCAGATTCAACTCACAGCTCTGCATCAGAGATAAATATCTCATGTGCAACATGTCTTTCACTTCTGACATTAAGAAACAAACTGTGAAATGCTGCTGTCTGAAATGCAAAAATATTGCAACACATTTTGTACCTAGTCAAAAACACTTTGCAAAGAGAAATGTGCATCTTTAACATCAAATGTATTCAAAGACTTCAGAGACATTCAAGTACCTTTAGCACCCAAACTAGTGAATTTGCATGGATTTCATTCAGCTATGTAGACATGGGCTTAGGATAAGAGGAAGAAGTGGAACTTTACAATTTACATTGGATCCATTTCTCCTTTCTTCATATTCCTCATTAATGCTGAACTTTATTATGTGCATTATAGCCATCAATGGAAAATGAGATTATGTCAAAGATAATGGGCAACATTGATTATAACATATTAAAACACACCCACAAATGCACACTTTCTTTTAACAAGTGGTAAATCATTATACTGGAAGACTTCACGTACTATTAGTCTTATTCACTCTTTGATGCATATTATATTAGATCTGGGACTTTGATTCCATGGAATTTTAGATTATATATGAAGTACAAACTATTATTTTGAATTTTTCAAGTGTTAATACAATGGTTGCCTCCAAAGCATGATTTTGTGGAAACTGAATGGAACTTTATTTGAAAGAAAACTTTGCTCTCTATATTTAGCTAACTTTATGATATTTTTCATACTCTTTTCTGAAAGGTAGAGTTGGAAATTTGTCTCTTAGTATCCTTTGAAAAACACTGTCATCTGGATTGGTCCTATAGTTAGGTCCTATGACTAGGACCTTCTATGACATAGAAGGAATGGGTAGTTTTCCTTACTAAGAAATTGGTAGGCTACCACAAAGTCTTGCCTTGAGTATCAAAATCCATATAATTGGATCATAGAGTTATAGATTTAGATTTAACTATTTTCAGAGGTTGCTTTTTGGGGACCTAGATTATTTGCAAGTCTGTTGGAGAAAAAGAATGTATGTGATAAGTTGAAGTGAAATTTATCAATTAGAAACGAGATCATGCCAAATCCTGATGATTTCTTCACAAGGTGTCTCAGATTCATCTCTTCCTTTTTTCAGGAGTCAATATTTAGGTCATTATTACCTCATTTTGATACAAAGGAAAATTGTATAACTTGAAGCACTATATGCATTTCAATATTCTTCCTCCTCTTCTTTTTTTTCTTCTTCCAGTTCTTAAAATTCTAATTTCATGCTACAACATGGCAAGGGAGTACTTTTCAGTTCTCAAAGGTGACACCAATTGAAAACAAACTCTGGCAGGAAAAGGTTTTGAGTCTGGGCCTGGTGATGGGATGTATGTCAGCTGGCTGAGGGCCAAACTAAGTTCAAAAGTTTTTCCTAAGGCTAGCTGAGGAATGGTCAACTTTTTGATTATAATGATTCTCAAAGACCCTGTCTTCTAGAGAGCTTATGGGGTCTTCATTGGTGGAGAATGTTGATGAAATCAATGATTCAAACACTGATGAAATCCTTGAAGTATTGAATTAAATATCATCATCATGATGATGAAGAGAAAGAATGGTACAGTGGATAGAGGCTGACTTTGGGAGGAGGAAGACATGTCTATGATATGAATTGGTTGTGTGACCCTGGGCAAGTCATATAACCTGTCAATGTTTTGCCAACTCCATAAATCAGGTGTTTTTCATATTGTAGGTGTCATAGACCCCTTGGCTCTTTGGGGAAGCCTATGGACCTCTTCTTAGAGTAAAATTTTCAAAGAAAAATTAAATACCTAGGATTATGAAAATCAATTTTAATAGAATAGTTATATATAAATATATGACAACTACATAAACACACATATATAAATAACAAGGAGAACCAAGTATATTAATATAGTTTCACCTGCAAGTGTTATATTCATACACGATACATATACAAAATTCATAGACTCCTAGTTAAAAAAATCTAGTCTGTGATCATAAAGTTGCAGAGAAGGGGTCGACCTGCCCTGGTAGAAGTTTCCTCATGTTCTATTTCCTTATACAAATGAAATCAGAGATGTGATTCAAGGCTATTTGGGGAAGTCCAGTGCCATTTCTTCAGATTGTCAACTAATTCCTGTCTGGTGGTAGGTAGCATTAAAACCAGGATTCTGAGTTCAGACATAATTTGGAGAAGATAGCTTGTAGACACATCAAACACTTAGGTTTCTGATGTGGTAATAAAAGGTGAATCATAATAACAATGCAAATCCCTGGTGGTTTAATTCTGACGAAGTAAAGAAGTATGTTTCTTCTGCTCTCATAACTCCTCTTCACTATTCCAATCTTCTGTCCTAGTGAGCTCCACCACGATTCTAACCCATGGCATGGTGCCATTTAGATTTCCCATACGTTATCAATAAACTCCCCTCCATTTTTGAACTTTATAATTAATTTTCTAGGAACTCCTTAATTTAACAGATATTGGCATCATATCCCTTCATCATATCCCTCTGTTCACTGTTTAGAACATTTGACCACTGACAAGACCAGAAGTGGCAAACGTGTTCCTTGCTCCTCAGCGTTCCCCTTGATTCCAGATTCTTTTTTTTGCTACCTTCCTTCAATTACTATTCCTCTGTAAGGTTCCTGCAATAGTTTAAACTGCCATGGCCGCTAAGTGGCACAGTGGAGAGAGTGCTAGGCATGGAGTCAGGAAGATTTGAGCTCAAATGTGGCCTCAGAAACTTCTGTGCTATGTAATCCTGGATAAATTACCTGACCTCTGTCTTCCTCAGTTTCTTCAATTATAAAATGGGGACAATAATAATGTCTGCCTCCTAGGATTACTATTTGTGAACCACTTTACAAACCTGAATTGTTATATAAAGGCTAGCTACTATTTTATGAAAGTCTTATTTCAATTGTTTCCCAACTATAATTGGCTTCCTTCACTCCAATTTCACTTTTTACCCCAATCTGTTTTAAATATCCTCAATGCATTCATCTTTTAAAAATACCATTTTTATCATGCTCATCCTGTTTTCAAGAATTTGTAGTGTTTTCCTTTTGCCTTTCAATGCATTCTCAATTCACAGAACTGTGGAATCTGAGCACCAGAAGATACCTGCAAAGCCATCCAATTCAGCCAATACACACAGAGAATCCTTACTATAACATACGTGATGAATAGGTGTCCAGCCTCTTTTTTGAAGACTTTTAAGTAAGAGAAACCATTACCTCATGGAACAATCCATTCAATTTTTGAACATTTGTGTGAGGAAGTTTTCTTAACATTATGCCTAAATATCCCTCTTGGGAACTCTCACTCATTGCTTCTGGTTCTGTTTTTTGGCTTCCAATGGGGCAAGTAGAATCCCTCTTTGACACGACAGTTCTTCAGATATTGAAGATAGCTATTCTCTTTTCTTATAGCCTTCTTTTCTCAAGGTTAATTGCATCTGTTTCCCTTAACCTATCCTCTTATCTTGGACACAAGGCCCTTCCCCAGCCAGATTGCCTTCTAGAGACTTCTGGTTTATCAATTATTTTCCTTAAAAAGTTAATAATTTTTTAAATTGGCAAGCATATTAAATAACTTGACTTTTTCACTACTCTCCCCCAGTAAGAAAAAATATCTCTTGACATTGTACACGGTATCAACAACATTGTGTGTTGATCAACTGTGATAGACTTGATTCTTCTCGGCAATACAGTGGTCCAAGATAGTTCCAAAGGACTCATGATGGAAAATGCCCTCCAAATCCAGAAAAAAAGAATTATGGAATCTAGCTGCAGATTGAACCATATTATTTCTATTTTTTTGTTTTTCTTTTATGAGGTTTTTCCTTTTTGCTCTGATTCTTCATTCACAGCACGACTAATGCAGAAATATGCTTAATGTGATTGTACATATATAACCTATATTAGATATTAGATTGCTTGTTGTCTTGGGGAGGGGAGAGGGAGGAGAGGGGGGAGAAAAATTTGAAACTAGAAATCTTATAAAAACAAACATTGAAAACTATTTCTACATGTAACTGGAAAGTAATAAAATACTTTTATGGAAAAAAAGAAGAAAAAAAAGAAAAAATATCTCTCATAGATAGCTGCATAAACTGGCAAAACAAATTCCCAGATTAACCGTGCCTCAAATGGCTTTATTTCAGGTGTGTCACTTTTCTGTCAGGTGAGATGCTTGTATAATCTTCATTCTTTTGGACATCATTTATCATTGTTTTTGTTAGAGCTCTAGTCTTCCAAAGTTGCTTTTTTCTATATGATGTTATGATGTTATTGTTCTGTGCTCACTTAGTTGTGCATCGGTTCATAAAGGTCCTCCCAGTTTTCTTTGAAATTGTTCATTTCACCGGTTCTTATGCAACAATAATATTTTATTATATTCATATGCTTCAACTTATTAAGCCTCCCCAGTAGGAGGACATATCATTGGTTTCCAGTTTTAGGCTTCCTCAAAAAGAGCTGTTACAAAGATTTTTGTACATCTACAGCCTTTTCCTCTTTCATTCTTTTCCTTTCCTTTTTTGTCATTCCCTTCCCTTTACTTCCCTCCCTTCCTCCCTCCCTCCCTTCCTTCCTTCCTTCCTTCCTTCCTTCCTTCCTTCCTTCCTTCCTTCCTTCCTTCCTTCCTTCCTTCCTTCCTTCCTTCCTTCCTTCCTTCCTTCCTTCATCTGTCATATAAATAATAGGCACTTGATAAATATTTCTTTTTTGTTATTTCTTTCTCTTTTTTTCTAGATTCCTCCTTCCCTTCTTCCTTCATTACTCCCTCCTTCCTTTCTTTTTTCTTTCTTCTTTTCTGTTTTGTATTTAGGCCTACTAGCAATATAGCTAAGTCCCAGTATATGCAGTTTGGTCCCTTTCTCAGCACAGATTCAAATTGTTTTTCACAATGGCTAAACCATTTCACAGCTCAAAAGGTGCACTAGTATGCCTATTTTCCCAAAGCCCCTACACAATTTATCATTTCTCTTTTTTGTCATCTTAGCCAATCTAAGATAAGAGATAAATCCTCAAATAATTAATGTTCTTAAACTATGATGACCAGAACTGAACACAATATTCCAGTTGAGATATGATAAGTGTTGAACACAGTGGAACTATTACTTCCCCATTCCTAGAATTTATACCTCTCAATATAACCCACAATCACAATACTTTTTAGGACTGCCACATCGTATTACTAACTCACACTGAGCTTGAAATCTGATTAAAACCCCCATGTATTTTTTCAGAAAAACTATTTTCTGTGATTCCACCATCTAATAATTGTGAAGTTTATTTTTTTTTGTATACAAGTACTTAAGACATCTAGTAAATTATAGTTCAGTCTGACACATAAGACTTCCTTGAGGTTGTACACAACAAAGGGGAAACACAAAATACATAGAAAACATGAACACATACAGGGAAGATTATTTAGGTACTCAACTCTATGGAACCATAATACTCTATCACAAAGAGGTGTCTCACCAAAACTTCATGTTCTATCTCCTAGAGAGATGATCTTCTCTGTAGTCACAGGGAGCCTACTAGGCAATCCCATAGCACTTTATTCTCTCTTCTCCAGTTAACTCCTTTGATATTTATAGTTTTCCTATGAAATTTGCATCTTATCATATATTGTCTGCTTCTTCTAATTATTTAAGTTTCATTATTTAGCATTAGGGTGGTGTCCCTCAATGTGATTTCATTGGTATGGAGGATTTATAGTTTGGAACTTCTCCAACAACGCAGACTGGCAAGTTGTCTATAATTTATATTCCTAGATAATTGCCTGATGGTACAGAGACACTGAATGATTTGTCCATGGTCCCACAGCTGGTATGTGTCAGTACCAGGACATGAATCTAGGTCTCCTATCCATTATGCTTGCCTATTTTTCTAAATGTCTGATCTTTTCTCTCTCCTTTTCTGTCTTAACCTTTGTGTAACTTTTAGCCCTGTTGATCACCTTCTTCTCTCTTCTCTCTGTATTTTTGTGATACTACTCTCTCTTAGTTCCCCACCCTCCTTTCTGATTTCTCCTCAGTCTACTTTGACGGACCTTCATCCAGGTCACATTTGCTAGCTGTGGGAGTCACACAGGACTTTGTACTGGGTTCTCTTCTCTTCTCCTATCCTGTTTCATTGGGCAATATCGTCAGCTCCCATGAATTTAATTATCATGTCTTGTTGATGATTCTCAAACTTACTCATTCATCCTTAACTTCACTACTAACCTCCAGTCTCAGATATCCAACTATCTAGTAGAGATCTCAAACTGAATATCCGGTAGGGATCTTAAATTCAATGTTTCCAACACTGAACTCATTACTCCACCTCCCCCAAATCACCCCTCCTTTTTAAGTTCTTGATCACTGTCAAAGGTACCACTATCCTAGTAACCTAGACCTATAATTTTGGTGTCATTCTCAACTCCTCACTACCTCTAAACACCTTATATTCAATCTGGTTCCAAGTGCTGCAGATTTTACCTATGTAAATTCCCTCACGTAATCATCTTTATCTCCTCTGACATTGCTACCAGCCTGATAATTGTCCTTATTCCCTCATTCCTGGAATATTGAAACGGTTTCCTGGTTGTTTTGCTACAGTTTCTCTTCACTCTAGTCCATCTTCCAAACAGCTGTCAAAATGATCTTTCTAAAGTGTAGGCATGACCATGTCTTCACCCAATTCAGTAAATTCAATGACTCTCTATCACATCTGGGATCAAATATAAAAACACCCATATCACGTCAATGCACAAACTTTTCCAATTTTTTTTTGGTGATGCAATTGGAGTTAAGTGACTTTCCTAGAGTCACACAGCTAGTAAGTGTCATGTGTCTGAGGCTGGATTTGAACTTGGGTCCTCCTGAATCCAAAGCTGGTGCTCTATCCACTGTGCCACCTAGCTGCCCCTCCAATTTTTTAAAACACATTATGTGGAACCCCTTACAATGTCCTCTGTGATCAATTTGACACTAGTCTTCTTGCTTTTCCTTAAATGAGACATGCAATTATGTGTCTTTGTGTATTTTTACTGACTGCCACCCTTGCTTGGAATGCTATCCCTTCTCATCTCATCTCCTGGCTTCTCTTGCTTTCTTCAGGTTCCAGCTAAAATCTCACCTTTTACAGGAAGCTTTTTCTGATCTCACTTAATGTTAAAGTCTTCTCTCTATTGTTTATCTTCAATTTGTCTTTTATATAGCTTATTAATATAGAGTTGCACAAATTATTTTTATGTATTTTCTTCCCCATTAGACTTGAGAGTAGAGATTGCCTTTTGTCTCTCTATGTATCCTCAGCATTTAGTACAGTTACCTGACACAGGCATTTAATACTAAATTGTTTATTGATGGATTATTTTACAGTCTCAGAAAGTCAGTTAATTAGTCAAAGTGATTATATTAACTGAAGAAAAGAAGACAATACCCTCTTTGTAACTTAAACTAGCTTCAAGATCTGTTATCACCAAGAAAAGTCATCACTTAGTAACTAGACTTTTGGACATTTTTCTATAATGGGTTCATATGTAGAACCTTTCCTTTTTGTCAGGCCTGACAGAACTTCTATTTCAAAAATATCATCTTCAAGAATTCACAGCCCCCTCTATTCCACAGAGGCATCAAAGAAGAATTTTAGATGGCTATATCTATATGTGTTGCTATTTGGAACATTACTAATAAATAGATCCAACACTTTTAATGGACAAGTTTCCATAATATTGTTTATGAATTGTTTCATGCATGAATGTATTCCCTAAATAAATTATAGCTTTTCTGTATAGAAGGACAACATACTAGTTATCATTTACATAGCATTTTAAGATTGGCATAGAACTTTACAATTATTAGGTCATCTGTTCCTCATCACAACCTTGGAACCTAGGCACTATTATTATCCCCATTTTACAGATGAGGAAAATGACACATATAGAGGTTAAGTGACATCCCTGGTCTCACACAGCTATTAAGTATCTGAGACTGGATTTGAATTAAGGTTGTACTGATTCCTGGCCCAGTACTCTATCTGCTATACCAGTAAGCTATATTATACTTTTTGTATACTTTGTAACACTGAACTAAATTTCAAGCTGGAGCAAATCATCAGGAAATAGACATTAATGATTAATCAATAAGAATCAATTAATAATTAATCAATAAGTAGCAATTAATAAATTGCTATCAACATACAACAGAAGCATAAGATTCTCATAAAACCAAAGTTTCATATTGGACATTTGTTCTGATTTATTTGAAATTCCTGTTGTTATAATGACACAGCTTTGTTCTAGAAAAAAAAAAACATCAAAGAGCTTACTTCTTTGCAGAAGTTGAACATATTAGGTATGATACTTCACATATCAGAGTAATTGATTGAATGCTTTGTCTTTTTTCTGAATCATCTTTTTATTTTCCTTTTTCTTTTTTTTTCTTTTATAAAAGATGGTTCCCTGGGAGTGGAAGGATGGAGGCATATAGTGGAAAATAAAAATTATTAAAAAAAAAAAAACAAGGGGCAGCTAGGTGGCGCAGTGGATAGAGCACCGGCCCTGGAGTCAGGAGTACCTGAGTTCAAATCTGGCCTCAGACACATAACACTTACTAGCTGTGTGACCCTGGGCAAGTCACTTAACCCCAATTGCCTCACTAAAAAAAAAAAAAAAAAAACAAAAACAAAAAACCAAAACCAAAAACAAACCAAAATATGTCAATAATGTTTATGTTCAAAGAGAAAAAAAATTCCAAAATACTTAGAGGGGAGTTTACAAATACAAAATAAGATCTTTTGTGAGATAAATTAGCAGTAATTAAGTGAAAAAGAGAGTTAAGCGATATAATGGATAAGGTACTAGACTTGGAGGCAAAAATACATGAGTTCCAATCTTGCTTCACAGGCTAACTACTTTCATGACCCTGGGCAAGTCAATTAACCTCTCTGAGTCTCAGCTTCCTCTTGTTAAAATGAAAGAGATGGCTCAATGATCTTCCAGCTCTAAAACTATGGTCTTAGGATTTTTCTAACTAAATGAATCACTCTGGGTTTCTTTTAAATCGTAAGTTTGACAAAGATCTGGTTTAGATACAACTTTCACAAAAGTGCCAATTGCAAAAGCAAGGTCTATGTGTAATATATTCAAGATTTTTATGAACCTTCAAATTGTACTTGCTTTAGACAAGTAGTGTTTGGCCACCAGATAAAATGATGGTTCCCAGAAGATTCTTTGTGTGTGTGTGTGTGTATGTGTATGTTATTGGAGATTATTTCTTATTGACAGCATCTGGAAGTCATCTTCTCTGAGCTAAAGGAAGCTCCTTGTAGGGCTGAAGTCTTGACAGTGTATCTGAGACCCTTCCATTTAGGATCAAATCCTTCTCTTAGTCATTTGAGTGAGATAGTCATGGTAGTAAGCTATGAGGTTGGCTTTTTACCAGGCCCATTTCCTTCCTTCTCTCAGTCTCTCTTATATCATCTGATTCTGGAGTCAGGTAAGATCAGTATTTTCATTTACTGTCTTATCATTCATCCATCCTGAGTAGACCTTTTGCAGCCAGTGTGGTGGGTGGGTATGGGGTAGGTAGGGGAGGTAGTTGAGGGGAAAGGCAAGGAGAATTTCTGCTCTTTCAAAATATATCAATTCAATATTTTATGCCTGACTTCTGTCTTTCAGACTATATTTTCTGTGAATTTTGCTGAAGGGAGACAGATGTGCTGCAATGGTGACATAAAATACCACATCGACTGGAGAAGTTGCTGAAACGCTGTCTTTCCTTTCTTACTTTCTGTTAAATGCCACTGCTATTGGGAGCCATTTGAGGCACATGTATTCGACATGAGTTTTATCATGAAGCTTCACAGACACTTTCAGCGGACGGTTCTTTTGCTTGCCACCTTTTGTATGGTGAGCATTGTCATTTCAGCATACTACTTGTACACAGGCTACAAACAGGAGAATGAACTCTCTGAAATGTCTTCAGAAATGGATTGTGGGGAGCTTCCGTATCTGCCATACAAATTAATGGAGTTAAAGACCATGAAACCCTTTGACCCATTAAGGACAGACCCCATTGTTCTGGTGTTTGTGGAGAGCCAGTACTCTTCCCTGGGTCAAGACATCATCATGATACTCGAATCAAGTAGGTTTCAGTATCATATAGAAATTGCTCCTGGAAAAGGGGACCTCCCAGTGCTGATTGACAAAAATAGAGGCAAATATGTTCTTATTATATATGAAAATATTTCAAAGTATGTCAATATGGATTCTTGGAATCGAGGCCTTTTAGATAAATACTGTGTGGAATATGGTGTAGGAGTCATTGGATTCTACAAGACCAGTGACAATAGCCTGCAGGGCTCTCCACTAAAAGGTTTCCCTTTTTCAGTTCATGGAAACCTTGCTGTGAAAGATTGTTGCATTAACCCTCATTCTCCATTGCTCCGGGTGACAAAATCTTCTAAGCTTGATAGACGTTCCTTACCTGGAAGTGACTGGACAGTTTTCCAAATCAATCATTCGGCATATCAACCAGTGATATTTGCCAAAGTCAAGGCCCCTGAAAACCTCTCTCCCCCCATTTCCAAGGGTGTTCTCTATGCCACCATCATACATGACCTAGGGCTTCATGATGGGATTCACCGGGTTCTTTTTGGCAACAACTTGAACTTTTGGCTGCACAAGCTCATCTTCATAGACGCCATCTCCTTCTTGTCAGGGAAGAAACTCACATTATCCTTGGACAGGTATATTCTTGTGGACATTGACGACATCTTTGTGGGGAAGGAGGGCACAAGGATGAATACCAATGATGTTAAGGTATGTGTTGGATACCTGAAATCTTCAAATGTGAGAGTTAGTTTTCAGTTCCACTCTTCCCCCCCCATCCCAGGTAGATTGTATCTTCATTTGTGATAGGAAATAGGAAATGTCTCTGCAAGAAAGCATTGAAAGATAGAATTAGCTATGAAAGGAATAAATTAGTTTCTTTAGGGGAAAAAAGAACTACTTCCTGGTAATTTATTAATTTACATCAGTCATTGGTTAAAATTTAACTTTCATAAATGAAATAGAGGTAACTTTTTTTGTTTGTTTTTTTTTTTCTCCTGATGGTAAATAACAACTTTCATTCTGGAGAACAATAGATAAGATTAGAAATGAGTTCAAGTATTTGACATGTTAAAACAGTATTTTGGTTTCTCTTATCATTATGTATTTTGATACCCTGGAATGTCACTTGAATGCAGATAAAATGGTATGTGCAAAGAAAAATATAGTTTATATACATAAGAATTACTTTTGAGATGATATTTACACAGATAGATAGATTAACTTTTAGTATTTAGTTACTTTACTAAAATATAGATGAGGTCCAATGCAGTATTTTGATTCCATTTGTCTTTGCCTTCTGTAAACCATCACCTTTTGATGAAGGCAGGAAATATTTCTGTATATAGGAGTAAGAGAAACTAATATGTACAGAAGGTGTTTTAACATAAGCAACTGATTTTTGATCATAGATGATATATAAATAAGTTATTTACATCTACATTTTTCATTCAACACTATACAAAATGTTATCTCTTTCCCACTACATTTTATTTTTCCATATAAGACAGGAAGTTTTTTGAGATTTAAAAAAAATCCATATAGAACTGACCTCCCCCATTTGAGGAAGTTTTTTATTTGTGTCTTCTTTTGTCTTATCACAATAATTTCTGTAGCTATACTTTCTCTTACTCTTCTCCCCTCCAATCCTTCAGGTGAAAAAATAATGGCATCCAATTCAGTAATAATACATGCAACATTCTACATTAGCAGCCCCCCATCGCTCAATCATGTTTAAGTCTCTGTAAATCATCCGGGGTCCTCTTATTAGAAATGCTGGAGTAGTTTGCCATTTACTCCTCTGGCTCATTTTACAGATCAGGAAACTGAGGCAAACAGGATTAAGTGACTTGCTTGGGGTCACACAACTATTAAATATGAGGTTGGGTTTGAACTCATGTCTTTCTGACTCCAAGTCTGGCACTCTCTCCACGGTACTACCTAGATGTCACCCTCGAGGAAGGTGGTATGTCTCATTGTTTGTTTTCTGAGGCCATTATTGGTTGTTCAGATATGCAGGATCTTTTTAGTTACAGTTATAGAATCAAAGCTATAGAGATGTAAGAGGCCTTTACAATTCATCAAGACCAACTTGCTCTTAATACAGATGAAGAAACTGAGGCCCAATGATTATGTGATTTTCCCAGGATGAGATCTCTAGTAAATGTAGGAGGAAGGAATTTTTTTTTGGTGGGGCAATGAGGGTTAAGTGACTTGCCCAGGGTCACACAGCTAGTAAGTGTCAAGTGTCTGAGGCCAGATTTGAACTCAGGTCCTCCTGAATCCAGAGCCGGCGCTTAATCCACTGAGCCACCTAGCTGCCCCCCCCCCCCGGAAGGATTTAAATCCAGGTCTTTACTCCAAGTCTATTCACGCTACCTTCTGTGTCTCTCATTGAGGTCATTAGGTATATTATTCTTCAGCTCTGTTTATTTCAATTTTGCATCAGTTCATACAAATATTCACATGATTCTCTGTTTTCATTGTGTCCATTATTTCTTACAGCACTTTCACCCTTTATATTCATGTATCAGTTTTTCAGCTTTCCCCTAATTAATAGGCATACAATTTGTTTCAATTTCTTCACTATGAAAAGTGTTATTATTAATATTTTTCTTTAAATGGTACTTTTCCTTTTGTCTTTGAAGTCCTTAACATATGGGACCAGTAGTGGGATTTTGAAGTAAAGAAAGTTATGAACAATTTAGTCACTCTCCCTGATTCATATTTTTTTTGGGGGGGTGGGTGGTGAATAGAGGAAAAGAATACGTACCAACTCCATGATAAACGTATATAGATACATATAGAAAGATTATGCATGTGTATATAATTTTATATTTGCATGTGCATACACATATATCTATATGGATATTCATATGCATTTGCATATACATGTGTTTATTTAATAATATGTTTATAAATTGTTAGAAAAGCATACCTTATAATATGAGATTTTTTTTCTCAAGACATTAAACATCTGTTATGTTACTGAAATTCATTAACCTTGTTAAGCACACTAAGATACCAAAGATTAAATTAAATGTCAGCAGAAGATTTGGCAGAGATATTAAGGGGGTGAGGTAGGTGGTAGGAGGGGAAAGAAAGGGCTCCATCACCCTTAGTTTTTAAAACAAATTAACTAGGGGCAGCTAGATGGCGCAGTGGATAAAGCACTGGCCTTGAATTCAGGAGTACCCGAGTTCAAATCCAGCCTCAGACACTTGACACTTACTAGATGTGTGACCCTGGGCAAGTCACTTAACCCTCATTGCCCCGCAAAAAAAATAAAAATAAAAATAAAAAAATAAAACAAATTAACTTATAAAGAAGTTAAGTTGTTGTTAAGTATTTCAAGGTGAAATGACTTAAATCCAAAGTAGATAGTTAAACAATTTCAGCATGTGCCTTAAAGTTTTACAAGATAAATAAATCTGGTTCTATTTTATTTCAAAACAATATGATAAAATCTGTTCAGGATGTTTAATTTTCTGACATAAAGCTCTTCAAAATTTCAGAATCACATAGAATTGTTGACATAATTAATGAAATATCAGAATACAATGAACACCTAACTAGTCTTAATGTAATTATTGCTAACTCTCCCAAATATTAAAAAAAATGATACAATGTGGGTTTTTTTCTTTTGCTTTTTTGGGTGAGTCAAAAGACAGTTCATAGAATCAATTCAAAATATATCAAAACATTTAAAAAATTTGTAAGATTGGATATCTTTAGGAATTATGATTTTCTCTACTTCATAAAGACTTTCTGTGATTATTTTGAATTCAGTTTAGTTTAAAACAATATCTTATAGCAGACTTGTTTTCTTTCTCAAAATATGAATTCATAACAATTTACTTGTTTATTTTCATTGGCTAATTCATAGTTTCATTGATTTATTTATTATGAAATATTTATTGGTGACAAACTCTGTAAGTCATTTTGTTGGACTCTGTGGTGATTTCACAAATGTACAATTCATAGATTCTGACTTTCAAGAGTTTACAATCAGTCCAACTGACTGGTGGAATAAAGGGGACTCTGGACCCATAGTCAGGGAGACCTAAGTTCAAATTTGGCCTTACACATTATCTGTCTGACTCTACAAAAGTCATTTAGACTCTTTGTGCCTCAATTTCCTGATCTGCAAAAGGGGAATAATAATAGCACCTTTCTCCTAGGTGAAGATAAAATGAGACTATTTGTAAAATGTTTTTAGATCAGTGTATAAATATTAGCTGGCATATTATCAATCAGCATATATAATTGTTAGCTGATATAGAGCAAATATACAGATATCCACATGACTAAACATTGTATGATAAGTGATATGCAAGCCCACAGCTGTGCTGAAAGTACAATAGACTTGACCCACATTCATGCTAACTCATGGGAGCAGTTGAAAGGTGTTGAGGCCGACTTCAACATAGGCATTTCACAAATACCCCTGGAAGGATGTCTCCTGATCCCAACGAGATCTTTTCAGCTCTAAATCTCTCCATCTATCTTGTATTTGGCTTTCTGAGGAATGCGTGGCTCCTGAGCCAGCCTTTGGTTTATTTAGCACCATTCCATCTAGTGACAGTAATTGCCTTTAAAGCTATCACATGGACCTAATTACTGGAACATCCCCCTTTGAGGAATACAAGTACTGTGTTAGTAGAACACCAAACCAAAAGTTTTATATCTGGTCAGTGAAATCACTTCCACCAGAGACGGTTAAGGAAAGCTTCAGGGAAGAAGTAGAATTTCAGCTGAGCCATGAAGGATTGGCAGGCTCTTTCTAGGTATAGATTGGGGGGCATTCCATATAGAGGAAATAGCATGAATTAAAAAAGCTGAAGTTAAAAAGTATAAGGTATTTTAGGAGATGGTGTGAAGAGCTGTCTTGAGGGAAAAGTGCATGTGGGGAATAGAAATGGCAAAGGAGATAGAAGACCATATTGTGGAAGGTTCAGAGTGCTGTATTAAGGATTTTGACTTTATTCCTCACATAAAACATTTGCCCTCAGCCTATTTCCTGCTAGTGACCCAAGTCCTCAACCTCAGTGTTGTCCTCAACTCCTCACTCTCACTGCACCCAAATGGGTCAGGTTCTAAGTCTTATTGCTTCTATTTCCATGACACTTCTCCATTCTTTCCTCTTTCCCTACCCTAACAGCCATGATAGCAGTTCAGGCCAATAGCACCTTTCCCATTGACATTTCAAATTTATCTCTTTGCTTCAAGTCACTTCTCATTCTAATCCATGTTCCACTTCGCTACCAAGAGTATTTTCCTGTGGCACAGGAAACTTCCTTAGTTCATCCAACTCAATGGTTTTTTTTTAAATTAATTGTACTATCAAGTATAAAATGTTGCTTGCCATTTAAGCTGTTCACAAACTGGACCCTTCTTATATCTTGACAGTCTTATTATACACTATTGTCCTCAGGCCACTTTGTACTCTAGCCAAAATTGGGCTTCTCACATTCCTCTCCTCCATCTCTGAGAATTCTTGGTTTCCCTTGATATGTAGTTCAAGGAATGAGTTTTACATGAGACTTTTCCTGGTCCCCACGTACTCATCACTTCCCCCAGGGTTGCTTTGTATTTGTTTTATATCTTTATCTTTATATATCTCTATATATCCATCTCCATCTCTAATCTATCTATCTAAATACACACACACATATAAATATGTGCGCATATATGTATACCTGCATATATTCACATATATAAGCACATATACATACATGTATGTGTGTATATATGGATGCCTACATGTGTGTATATGTATATATGTGTGTATACACACGTTTTCTCCCTAGTTAGGATTTAAACTTCTTGAGGGCCCTAAGTCTTGCATGTTGACTGACATATTAGTAAGATGCTCAGTAAATTCTTGCTGATTAACAAGTTGTGTAATGAATTTGTATCTTTGAGGGAGAAATCAAAACAACATGTGAATGTATACATAAGGAATCATAAATGTCTCTTGAAGAAAAGAAGACAAAGAGAACAACTGAGAGGACTAATAAGGCATTCTTATTGATGGAGCTAACATAATTTTGAAAGCAAATTAGGGTCAGCTTTCAGGATAGCTAAAATGATCCTGAATTATTAGAAAAAAATGAATTCCTACTTTAAAAATAGAGAGGATATTAATACTATTGATTCGTGTGCGTACCTTTTCATCTCTACAGAATTTTTATGTTAAGGAACTAAACACATATCAAAGGCATCCTTGGTGAAGCTTTTAGAAGAGAACAGGTCAGCTTTTGCAAATGTATTTTATCTCATAACACATCTTTGTGATCACAAAGTGATAGAAAGGTATAGAGAATACAAGATACTAACTTTCATTTTGTTGCTGTTGGCTGTAATAAAGCATTTGAAGTGGTAGAATAAAATGCAATTGTACACTTTTACTTAAACAAGGTTTCTCCCATGTATAAAGTTAATCTATTAACATTAAAAAAAATTATCAGAACACAACTACCGTAAAGTTTGTAGGCATCTTAAAAGAATGTTAATCCATTTTCTCTTTCATAGGGCTTGACTCACTTTTGACATCATGATTTCAGGCTTAATGTATACAATGTTATGGACTGTTAACCTGATACATATTCAGCTTTAGAATTATCTTAAAGTTAATGCTTCCTACTAACTTTGTACTGTTAGATATAACATATCTACATTATTATAATATCAAAGGAGTTAGCAACACCATGACATTCTTTTTTGTGGGGCAATAAGGGTTCAGTGACTTGCTCAGGGTCACATAGCTAGTAAGTGTCTGAGGCTAGATTTGAACTCCAGTCCTCCTAAATCCAGGGCCAGTGCTTTATCCAGTGCTCCATCTAGCTGCCCCAGTGACATTCTAAATAAATGAAGAAGAAACCTCTGGTAGTATCCAAAAACAGTATCAATGCAGTAGAATAAAGTGACTTGATACATATTAAAAGCCCTGAAATACTGATTGCAACTCAGTACAATGGAAGGCATGGCATTTGGGGGAAATTTCAACTGGGAATTGGAAAATGCTATTTATTTTTGACAAAGCCTTTATCGTATATCAAGTGAATATCTCTGGCATGGAACTAGTAGGAAACAGCAAGCCTATCCTAAAAAAAATCTGGGTAATAAATTAATCAACTAGAATTTTTAAGGTACATATTATATGTCAAGCAGTGTGCTAGATACCAGGGATTAACGTATTAAGAATGAAATAGATTTTACTCACAAAGAGTTTTACAGTGTATAGGTGACAACAAAGTCATATAGGATGGATAGACAGACAGGCAGAGAGAGAGGGGGGTAGGAAGGAAGGTAGGTAGGTAGGTAAGTAGGATCTTGCCATGGTCCTATTCTCCAGCCTTAGCTATATACTAGCACTCCATCCCTTCCTCTGTCTCCTAATATGATAAACATTTTGCTTTATCTTCCGAGGTCAATGACACTTCTGCAGTCTCCTTACAGTAACCTTATTCTGACCATGTCAACCCCACCTGAAGTTTGGACTGTATCCTTGGCTTCCTTGTCTGTAATAGATTGGGGAAGGAAGGAAGGAAGGAAGGAAGGAAGGAAAAAGTGGGAGGGAGGAAAGATAGGATGGGAATGACTTTTTAAAAAAAAGGATTAATAGGTTTCCTTAGGTATTATAAATTATTCATAAATAATGTTTTTCATAAATCTTTATAAGGGAAGAAAATCAGTCAGGTTTCCTTCTTTTTGTATTGATGAGCAGAAAATTCTTATAGCTATATGAGGGGAATTACCCTTCCCCCATTTTATTCAGAGTAGTGAGTACATGAATAGCATCTTCACTAAATTGATATTTAATTTTTTTCTTTGCAAAAATAAATACTCTTTAAGTCAGTGGATTTAAATATTCAGAAGGCTTCTGAGGCTGCTCAGAATTTATTTCATTTAATATCTATAGCCAGATACCCAAATTTAGATCATCTATGTAAAGCTTATTCATGTTTTTAACCACAATTTAATTTTAGAATTATTTGTACCTCATGAAAAATCTCTGCTTTGCCATTACCTTAAAAGAGACATGGAAATAAGAGTGAATTATATTTATAAAATAATATTAAGCTATTATTCACTCTGAGGGGGAAAAGGGAGTTGTTTTCTTAAAGACTAGGGAATACTGTCATCAAAAAAGATGTTTTAGGCACTACATAAATGCACATGATAATATAACTTTGACAGTAATAGGTTTGATCACCTTTTGAAACACTACATTTATATATTGAATGTACAAGTCAGGTTTGCTCTTACATTTTACCTTTTTCATTTATTCAATCTGTTAATGTGATCTTCTTTTGTAGTTCATAAAGGGTTTCACCATTTTTTCTCATTCTTATGACTAGCACAGTAAAGAAAATGTTTAGCAGAGAGGAAAAAAAAGTCAAAGAAAAAATGATCTATTGTTTCTTCAGCCCTGAGGAGAACGATTTAACAGCCTTGGCATATTATTTCCTGCCTAAATTTATAAGATGTTATGCATCATGAAACCCAAGGCAGATATTAAAACAATTAGATCTTAAAATTATAATGTTACTACAAACTAAATTATGAAAACTGCTGAACACATTTTATGAATTGTTTCTAACAATACATGGTATGGAATTCATGACAGTTTCTTTTATGAACATTGCATGTGGATGGACTGCAAGAATGAGAACCTTTTAACTTTACTTTTATATGATAGTGATCTGTTTTTCCCCTTGAAAAGTTGAGGCTGTATCTTTTCCTCCTATTGGTCATTAAGATAATGAGAAGCAGAAGTACTATTATTTTTATATTCCCAAGGTCCAAGTTAACAGTTCTTTTGATACCTTCACATGAAAGAATCCCGTTTTGCTGCTCTCTCTATTTGGCAAACCAAACATTGTAGACAAACTTTATTGAGAGCTGTGTGCTACTAGAATTGCCTTGGCACCTTAGGTCAATAGCAATAAATTGCAGAGAATTAAATAATTGTATATAAACTTGCACTTTTGCACCTTGTGATTCATCTGCTGTTATCAGGTCAATGTGG
This sequence comes from Dromiciops gliroides, assembly GCF_019393635.1. Taxonomy (NCBI): domain Eukaryota; kingdom Metazoa; phylum Chordata; class Mammalia; order Microbiotheria; family Microbiotheriidae; genus Dromiciops; species Dromiciops gliroides. The sequence goes on along the minus strand of NC_057866.1, from coordinate 215,897,181 downwards.
TTGAGGCAGATAAAGTGATTCAGGAAAATGTCTTTTCACCGCATGTAGGTGGATATTTTTTTGAGTGAGTTTGAGGAATTAAGCTCTTCAAAGAGGGCTTTGTGGATAGCATTATATAGGTTATAGTTATTAAATACCTTCTGTATTATTTTCTATCCTTGAGATCCTATCAAGTATTCCTCCATGTTAAAATGAATTTGAGGCCAATTTGAGGTTAAGAATAATTTAGCCCTAATTATTGCTTTCAGTTTTTCTTTCCTATTGGCTTTTACCCTCTTCTTCTTCCCTTAGCACTCTTTGGTTTGGGACATTTGGCAAATTTTTAAAAGTTATTTAGTTATTAAAATCAGTTCTTTTGTCAGTGAGATACCTAATATGTACCAGTGTATTAACATAGTAGAAATTCAGTTAATGTTTGTTACATGGAATATATTGTCTCATCTCTGTATGGATTGTCTTGGATTTCAGTTACAATAAGCTGTGTATAATAGGTTGTTTACTAGTTTTACTAAAACAATTCTGTAATACTTTCAAAAGAAAAAAGCTAATGTTATGAAAATCTAATGTAACACTAATGCATGTGCCTTTGAGAAAGTAATTTAGGTTAATATTCAGTGTGAATTTGCATAATTTGGTAATCTGTCCTCAGAATATATAGACATTTAAAGAGAATCAAGGGAGAGGAGGAAATTCATTTCCCATCATTTCTTTTTACTTCTCAGATCACTCCCTCTCATTCTGGAACTTCTGACTGAAGGGCAAATAAACCAATAAATGGAAAATATAGGAGAAATTCATTTTAAACACTTTCTTGGATATTTTTCTTTGATATTGCCAATATCTTTGTCTTCCTCCAAGCTTTTCTAGGACAAACTAGTTCACATTGGCCATTCCCAAAGTTGATGCAGATGCTTGTTTTGTAGTAAAAGGACTCTACTTCTTTAAATGTGGTCATGTCTCTAATGAATACCAGTGACATGAGACAGAATGCCAGCCCTCCAGAGGGAGAGATCAAAGTTCCTGCAGAATGCCCAGGGATTGCCATATGTTCAGTGTTCTATATTTAGAAATGTGAGTAATCTTAATGCCACTACCTGAAGAGCAGGGGATGCCTAGGGTTGAGAGAGGTTAGATTTTTTTCAGTATGTCATCACTTTGAAGTCATAAAGAGTTTTCAAAATGATTGTGTGGTTCAGCATTAAGAAATTAAATGCTTCTACAGAGCAAAGATTGGAAGAAATACAATAAAATCTTGAAAATGAGATATAGAATTAGTGTCATTCAGCAAATACTCATTAAATATTATACCAAGTTCTACCAAACTGGGAAAGCATCAGAAATGGACCTGGGCAATAGTGTAACTTTAATATGAGGATTAGCCTAAGTGAGGACAAATTTATCACCAGAAGGAGGTTCACAATGTGAGAGGTACCTTTGCCATGCATTATCATGAAAGGAAAATAAACAAACAAATAAATGAATCACTAAATAAATAAATGAATAGATAATGATTAAAAAATAAATTACTTTGTTTTTGGTTTTGGCAAGCCTTAAATATGCATGCATTGATTCTAGAGGAATGGTATAAATAGAAAAAAGAAATGTTTAGGTTATCACAAGATTTTAGGATACTCACTAAGGTTAAATTTAACTGTTGGTATTGTTAAAGTGACATCTGTGTGTTCAATGGCCAGCACATTAACACACTTCTAGAGAAACTAGATTAGAGCCATATTGGTATTCCTGGTAACTCAGAAAACACAAAAAAGTTGCAGCTAATTTTTTTCCCTTAAGGTTGTTCAAAGGTTTTCCTCAAAAAGACAATATATACATTGAAAAATATAGTTCATGATTATGCTAAAGACAATAGCTTTAGAGATAAATTAGTAGCCTCACAAGTACTTGATGAAGGGTGTTGAAATGAATTACACATCATTGGCTCTGAAGACCAGCCCCAGATAAAAATGAAAGCAAATAGTTACTCCCATAGGAGTGCAGTCAGACATTTTATTTTTAACTGAGGCAATTGGGGTTAAGTGACTTGCCCAGGGTCACACAGCTAGTAAGTTTTAGGTGTTTGAGGCCGGATTTGAACTCAGGTACTCATGACTCCAGGGCCAGTTTTCTATCCATTGCACCACCTAGCTGCCCTGCAGTCACACATTTGAATGATAAGGAAAAAGTAAAAACATACAAATCAAATAAAAGCATGGCACCGTGTGCAATTTTATTAACTCCAACCTGATTTGGAGTTAATCGTCATCATCATAACTAGCACTTAGGTAGCACTTTAAAGTTTGCATAACACTTTAAAATATTATTTTATTTTATCTTCTGATCTGGGAAGGAAGGAACTATTTTTACCCCAATTTAACAGGCATAGATTAAGTGACTTACCCAGGGTCATAGAGTTATTAAGTGACTAAGGCTGGATTTGAACTAAGGTCCTCCTCATTCCAGGTTTATCAACCATGCTATCTGGGTGCCTATGAAAATAATTTGATGATTTTGCACAATAGGAAATAGATGAAGGTAAAGAAATTTAGTTTAATCACCATTTATAAAATTTTATACTCACACAGTGAGTATATAATCAAAAAAGCCCAGAAATTGACTTTGTCTAAAAACATTTGATTTCACTGAACAAGTGGAAATACATGACAAATACTACACTAATTTATAATATAATGTCATTTCTAAAAAATGTAGATAATGAAGAAAGAAGATGACAAAGAATGTTGCTTTACAAAAGGATAAAAATTAGGGGACAGAAAACTATAAGAAAAATGTGGCATGTTATATAACTAAGCCAGATTATCCTGAGATCATTTATTTTTAGATGTCACTAGCTGGGAGGACAGTCATCTTACAAACATGAAAAGGAACAGATTGGTAAGGGTTTCTTTTTTCCCAACATATTTTTATTTATTTCATTAAATATTTATCAATTACATGCAACAAAGTTAATTTATTTTACACTTTTGAGTTCACTCCTTCTCACCCCTCATTATTCCTTAAGACAAGCAACTTATTATAGTTTATACATATAAAGTTTTGAAAAACACAAGTTGACATCAGCTGTGTTGCAAAATCAAATGCAAACAGCCCCCCCCCCCAAAAAAAATAAAAGAAAGAAAATTTAAGGTTTAAAATGTTTTGATCTTCGTTTAGACTCCATCACTTCTTTCTCTGGAGGTAAATGGCATTTTTCATCATAAGTTCTTCAGAATGGTCTTGGATAATTGCATGGATCATAATAGTTAAATCATTTACAACCGATCATTGTACAATATTGCTTTTACTATTTACATTGTTCACCTGGTTCTACTCAATTCATGTGGCATTAGTTCATATAAATCTTTACAAGTTTTTTTCTGAAACCATCCTGTTTATCATTTCTTTTTAGCACTATAGTATTCCATCACAATCATATATTTGTTTAGTCATCTCCCAATTGATGGGCAACTCCTCATTATCCAATCATTTACCACCACAAAAAGAGCTACTATTTTTTTTTTTACATAGAGGTCCTTTCCTTTTTTCTTTGGAATACAGGTCTTGTAGTGGCATTGATGGGTCAAAGGGTAGGCACAGTCTTAAAGCCCTTTGGGCATAGTCACAAATTGCTCTTCCAAATGGTTGAATCAATTCACAATTCTACCAATTGAGAATATATAATGCACAAAGCACTAGTGTGTTAGTGTCGCAATTCATATAGTCCCTGAGTTTATCTCCACAGGTAGACTCCCAAGTATTTTATATTGTCTGCAGCTATTTTAACTGGAATTTCTCTTTCTGTCTTTTCCTGCTCGACTTTGTTGGTAATATATAGAAATGCTGATTGTGTTTCTTTTTTATATTCTGCATTTTTGCTGAAGTTGTTCATTGTTCAACTAGTTTTTTTAGTTAATTCTCTAGGATTCTCTAAGTATACCATTATATCTTCTGCAAATAGTTTTATTTATTTATTGCCTATTCCAACATCCCCTCCAGTATTCATCATTTTCTTTTTTTATTCTTTTTTTTTTTTTTTTTTTAGTGAGTCAATTGGGGTTAAGTGACTTTCCCAAGTAAGTACTTGCTAGTAAGTGTTAAGTGTCTGAGGTCGGATTTGAACTCAGGTACTCCTGACTCCAGGGCTGGTGCTCTATCCACTGCGCCACCTAGCTGCCCCCCATCATTTTCTTTTTCTGTTCTAATTAGCTCTCTAGTATATTATTGAATAGCAATGGTGGTCAGTGTTTTTTAGTGGATGGCAGTAAACTATTGTATTTATACTTTGACATCTCAGTAGCTGTTCTACATGAATAAATGAAATTGGCACTTGAGCCAAAGTTTAGAATATCACTTGTATCTGACTATATATATACATATATATATATATGTATATATATATACATACATACATACATACATACATATATATATATATATATATATAAAAGAAATATGAGCAGGAGGCAAGAAAATGGTAAAATGTTCAAGTTATTTGAAAGGTGGAAAGATGCCAATGGATTTTATATATATATATATATATATTTATTTTTGCAGGGCAGTTGGGGTTAAGTGACTTGCCTAGGGTCACACAGCTAGTAAGTGTTAAGTGTCTGAGATCAGGTTTGAACTCAGGTACTACTGAATCCAGGGCTGGTGCTTTGTCCACTGTGCCACCTAGCTTCCCCAGATAATATATTTTTTTAAAAGAGCAAGAAGATATCAGCAAATATTGACCACATAAAATCATTATTATAGAAATGCATAGAAATAACATCCTTGGGAAAACATGAGAAGCAAGTACCCAGGCTTTCATAAGTAATTTTCTACCATCAGCCACATTTTCACTATCACACAATCGACTCAGAGGTATAAAGAATATATGGTTGTGTTCTTTTAAGTTTTGCTGATTCCCCCTTCTCCCTGATCCCCCAACAATGGACTCAGTAGATCAAAATTTAGCTTAATAATCTTTTCCTCCAAAGTATTTCTCCTATGTTTGTGTTAATATCAGAGAAGAAACTGTGATTGGTGCAACATGAGGAAAAAAAAACACAATTGTTCACCTCTGGATTGCAGTGCCAAGTATTTGCTAGTGCCATGGAAGATAAGCTACTCAAAGCCCAAACAGAAGGATTCACTATAGATGGTGAAATTCTCAATGTCTCTGTTTATGAATGCCATAGGTCTGAGTGCATCAGATGGTTTCCTCAGTGATATCCATGGTCACTCAAAAGAATTCATATATTGAGGACAGTTAATGCCGGTGGAGAATAATATGGACCCAGAATAAAATAGGAGGAAAAGAATAGGCTGTATTGCACTGGGGAAATATCATACTGTTTTCAGTGATCCCAATGATACTCTCTGACTTAAAAACACATGTGTTCTTTTTGAATATAATTTGATTATTTTTGTGATCAGGAAGAATCTATGTTCTCTCATCCCCACTCCTCCACATTCAACAATAAAAATAAAAATCACCCTCATAATAAATATTCATAGGTAGTGCTGTCCAAAATTTTATGTCTCCTTCTGCATTTTAAGTACATCTCTTCTCTGATAAGAGGTGGGTTTCATTTTTGGTTGTCTGGAGTCATGATTTTTCGTTGGATTAACATCAATATTTTGCCAGTGTTACTCTGTGGCAATTATGGAATGGAGAGAAAGTGGTAGTGACTATGAGCATCAAAACTGTAGCTGATACAGAAGAAAACGAAACATGATACTTGTAAGTGGTTTGCAGCCATTGCTAGTTAAGGTTTGATCAGTATCTACTAGTGCTCCCTCACTTCTTGAAAGTTTTAGGTAAAAGGCAACAAAGCTATTGAGGGAACATTATTATCCTCTGCCTAACTTGACACAACTTTCTGGTCACCTAAGGGAATACATAGTCTCAGCCATGTGGAGTCAGGATCACCCCAACTTGGCAGATATTTGCAAACCACATGATTCAACATGCCTTCCTTTTCTGTGGTGTACTTTCAGGCAAAGAACTTGTTATCAGTATAGATTCATTTGGCAAGCAAGAGGCAAGTAAATATACGTTTGTGTCAAAATTGTATTGTAGTCAATGTTGTTATATATAAACAAACTAGAGAAACATTAACTTATAATATTATATGTTAAAATAGTCTATATAATTTATTATAGGTTTCATAAAATTTAACACTGGAAGGAACACTAAAGATAATTATTGTAAATCCCACATTTTATAGTATTAGGAAAAGGAAAAAAAACACAGACACATCACTTTAAAAAAACAACTGTTCTAGAAAATAGATCCAGAAGAAATAATAAGAATTATTGGAAGGGCAGCTAGGTGGCATAGTGGATAAAGCACCAGCCCTGGATTCAGGAGGACCTGATTTCAAATCCAGCCTGAGATACTTGACACTTACTAGCTGTGTGACCCTGGCAAGTCACTTAACTCTCATTGCCCTGCAAACAACAACAACAAAACAACAATAACAAGAATTATTGGACTACCTGAAAGCCATGATTAAAAACAAACAAACAAAAAACAAAACAAAACCAAACAAAAGCCTTCGACATAATCTTTCAAGAAATTATCAAGGAAAACTGCCCTGACATTCTTGAATGGAAATTTTTCACCTTTTTTGTGCCCTAGACACCTTTGGCAATTGGATGAAGCTTAGAATTTACTTAAGAGAATGAAAAAATTCCAGAAGAATTTAGTGAAAATAAAGATGTCATTTTCCCTATCTCAGTTCATGTACTCCGTGGTCTATCCATGAGCCTCAGCTTAGGTACCTCTCCTCTAGAGGTTAAAGAATATGAATTAGATACTTATAAAGTGAGAACAAAAATTGTCAGCCAGGCTGGTGTCCTACTTAAACATTTATTTCTCTACTGATTTTACTATAATTTATTATCCTTGAAATACATTGCAGAGTAAATTACACCTTCCTTCATCCCCCGTCCCTCCCCTCCCCTGCCTAATTTTCTAGTTAGAATATAGAAGTTGTATAAAGTTAGGAGGAAGAAAATTGGCTTCCTGGGTACACAGTTAACTTATGGGACAATATCTGGCTGTGCTAATCCCCAGAAGACTATAACAACTTTGGTGAATCTAGTGCCCATTTCTGTTTGCAAGGAAGAAGCAAAACACATAAATCATGTTCAGCACCATGTACCTGTCTTTAGAAAGCTGTTTTATAGTCATGCATATTTATTAGTTTTCCCTGCTTTATAGCAATATGTTTTCTTTTCCTTCACTTCTCTGCATGTAAAGTCTGAGCTGTCTCACCTCTCTCTGCTTTACTCTGTTTCTCTTTTTCCTCTTTGTCTCTATCCTTGTCTCTCTCTTCTCCATCTGTCTGTTGTCTATCTCTCTCTTTCTTAAAATCAGAACTTGCCTATTGTGTATACATAATCACAAAGTCACAGATTTCTGTTGTGAGAAAAAAAAAGTTATTTTTCCCTTTTAAAGGACAGTAGGTTTAGCTCTTTTGTGTTGGTGATAGGGAATTGCCACTGAAGAAGCTGCCTTCCAAGGCAGGTCAACACCTGCTCTGTAACATAGAGGGCTAATTCTGGTGCCAAGATGTTAAGGGACACATTCAGGGTGACATAAACAGTATGTTACAAAATAAGGACTTAGAGGCAGGTCTTCCTGATGCTATGCTGGACTGAATTTAAGGTTCCCACTCCATTTTATCAATGAAAAGCACCCTGAAGTCCACTTTGCCAATAACCCCCTTTTCCTACCTTCTTCACACAACACTAATGAATGTAATCAAACAGTGGTAATTATTGAGGCATATTTGCTTATGTGAATGTATTAAGCAATCTGTCTCCCTTTTGAGAGTAGCTAAAAATATAACTAGGAGATGATAACAGGATAATAACTTTGCAATTCCTGTCTCTCAGGCCATAATACCCTAATGTTTGGCATGACTAATTTCTCAGGCTCAGGCTGTTATTATATTACCTCACAGTAAGGGCCTTGGTCTTGAAGCAGTGGAAAGGGTGGTAGGCCTGCAGTCAGCAAGATCTGAGTTCAAAGGTGGCCTCAGACATTTACTAGCTGTGTGATCTTGGACAAATCGCTTAACTTCAGTTTCCTCATTTGTAAAATGGAGATAATAATAACACATACCTCCCAGGGTTATTGTGAGGACTAAATGAGATAACTGTAAGCACTTAGCACAGTGCCTGGTACAGAGTAAGTGCTATATTAATGTGAATTATTATTATTGGGGAAATGATTTTTAGATGTTACCTTGACAGGGTTGGGTGGTTTACAAACCTCCTGGGAAATTTAAATGAAAATATAGCATCTATCATTGTCAGAAGGGGGAAACCAGGGAAAAATATTTTTATAAAAGGTGGGATTTTAGATGACTTGAAGGAAGGCAGAGAAGGCAGGAGGTAGATAGTAAAAGAAAGAGAATCACAGGCATGGGATACAGTTATTGATAATGCTTGGAGTCAGGATACAGACTGTCATGTTCAAGGAATAGAAAGAAGGCCAATGTCACAGGATTGTAGAAGACATGGAGGAGAGTAAGACTGAAGGAGACCCAAAAAAGTAGGAAGGGATTTTATTTTTAATTCAGGAGGTAATGGAGTGCTACTGAAATTTTGGACTAAGGGAGTGACATTGTCAGCTCTGTGCTTTAGGAAGATCACTTTGGGAGCTGAGGGGAGGATGTACTTGAGTGAGGAATAACTTGAGGCAAAGAGATGCACCAGCAGGCTATTACTGAAGCCGATACATGAGGTTTTGGGCAGCTAGGTGGCACAGTGGATAGAGTGCTGGGCCTGAAGTCAGGAAGACAAATCTGCCTGAGTTCAAATCTGGCTTCAGACATAGCTTTGTGACCTTGAGCAAGTCGGTTAACCCTCTATGCCTCAGTTCCTCATCTGTAAGATAAACTGGAGAAAGGAATTGCAAACTCTTCTACCATCTCTGCCAAGAAAACGCCAAATGATGTCACAAAATCAGACACAATTGAAAAACAATAACAATAGACATGAAGTGCTGAGGACCTGCAGCAGAGTGGTGGCAATGTCAGAGAAGAGAAGAGAAGATATAGATAGATAGATAGATATAGATACTTATATAGATAGATATATACACACATACATATATATACATGCAAATATATGTTGATATGTTCCATATATGTATATATACATGTATGTGTGTATATATACACGTGTATATGTGTATATATTCCAACATCTCTCATATATATATGTGTTTCTGTATATATATAGCATATATTATATATATGACTGTATATACGTATATAGGAGAGATATTGGAATATATATATACACAGACATATATACATATACATACATATATACACACACACACACACACACACACACACACACACACACATATATGAGAGACGTTGGAAAGGTAGTTCAGTAGGAGTAGGCAACAGATTGGATATGGGGGATGAGAGAGAGAGAGAGAGAGAATTAGCCTTTCAGAGTGGCACTTGGGTTGTGAGTTTGGGTGACTAGAAGAATGGTGATGACCTCATCAGTAACTGAAACAAATATAAATTGGCCACATTTGACAAAGTTTGCCTCATTCCATACATTTAGTCCTTCACTGTCCATTGCCTGGTGAAAAGTGGGAGGCATACTTTAGTATCCATCTTCTGGAGTCAGCATTGTTCCCTCCATTGATAAGAGTTCTAATGACATTCAGAGTGGTTTTCCACATATTGTGGTGATTGTATAATTGTTCTAACTCTGGTTACTTCACTTTATCAGTTAATATAAATCTTTCCACGTTTTTCTCAATTCTTCCCTTAGACCACATGATAAACTGGTTTAAAAAAATGTAGAGAAGGGGGCAGCTAAGTGGCCCAGTGGATAGAGCACTGGCCCTGAAGTCAGGAGGACCTGAGTTCAAATCCGGCCTCAGACCCTTGACACTTACTAGCTGCATCACCCTGGGCAAGTCATATAACCCCAATTGCCTTTCCACCCCCACCCAAAAGTAGAGAAAATAAATTCAGAATAAGAAAAATTAATTCTCGGAGCAAAGATAAAAGCTTGTAACAGGTTGAAGCCAATGAATATATCAGGTTTGAATGTCAAATGGCTATGTCAGCCAATGAAAAGTTTTTTTTTTAACCTTCAGATCGATGATATGCTATGGCTAAGATTCAATAATGAAATAAAATGGTCCTCCAAAGCCTCCAGAGATGATGTGGTATGAACACAGCTAAACATGTGTTGATTAAGCAGCATCAAACTGATGATTTCATGCCAATTTGTGTGTGGGCATGGAGGAATGATGTCATGGAGATAGCAATTCAGGAACAAGTAATTGCCACCAGTAATTATATAGTAATCATTATTAAGGAGCAGATACACTAGATTAAGCAAGAAAATAGTACAAAAATTTAACACCATCTGAATACCTAGCAATTTTTGACCTGATGGCTAGAACTGTACTTAGAAGGTCACTATTTTTCATGAACTAACAAAAACATATTCATATTACAAATATGGACCTCAGTATATTCTGGAGAACTCACACAAAAATCCTGTACTGGAACCAGCTTATTGTTACAAAATAATGATCACCTTCCCTCGGACATGATATTGTTGCATACAAAATAAAACAACACGTTTTTAAATTAATTACTGCATACCAAATACTCATAATGTTCAATTTGCATGGAATCACTAGACCTCTTAGTATTTACAGACTTAACACAAGAGATCAAAATAATGTGTCCATAGGATGACATGGTACATATCATCTTGTCATCACATTTACTGAAATTTTACTGTTGATACATTCAGTGAGTCAACTGATCATGACCTTATGTCTGAATATTTTTTATTCAACAACAAAAGGAGCAATAGTGTATAGAAAATTACATTTAAATTGCATGCATACATTCTTTTTTTAAAAAAAATAAATAATTTATTTTTAACATTTAAATAACTGAGTTCTGCATTTTCTCCATTCCTCCTTTTCCTCCCCTACCCATTAAGAAGGCAAGAAATGTGATATCAATTGTACATGTGAAATCATGCAAAACATATTTCTATGTTAGCAACATTGAAAAGAGAAAGAAAAATCAAGGAAGCACACACACATATGTATATATACATATGCATGTAGGCATATTTATATGTATATGTGTGTGTATGTGTGTATATATATGTATATATATATATGTATATATGTGTGTGTGTATATATATATATATATATGCCTAAATCTATACTAAGGCTCCATCAGTTCTCTCTGGAGGTGGATAGCATTTTTTTTTTTATCATAAATCTTTCAGAATTGTCTTGGATCATTGTATTGAACAGAATAGCTAAGTCAATCACAGTTGACCATTATACAATATTGTTATTGTGTAAAATGTTCTGGTTCTGCTCACCTCACTACATCATTTGATATGTTTACCCAAGTTTTCCTGAAACCATTCTGCTCATCATTTCTTATAGAACAATAATATTCCATCACAATCATGACCATTATTTATTAAGCCATTCCTTATTAATGGGCATCCCCTTTGTTTTCAATTCTTTGCCACCTCAAAAAGGGCTGTTATTAATATTTTTGTACATATAGGTTCTTTACCGTTTTGTTTAATCTCTTTGGTGTACAAATCTAATAGTGGTATTTTATAGCCCTTTGGACATAGCTCCAAATTGTTCCCCAGAATGATTGGACTAGTTCATAATACCACAAACAGTTCATTAGTATACCTATTTTCTTTCAACTCTTACAGTATTTGTCATATCTGATAGGTATAAGGTGGTATACAAGAGTTGTTTTAAACTTTGCGTTTCTCTAATCAATAGTGATTTAGAATATTTTTTCCTATGATTATAAGTAGCTTTGATTTCTCCCTCTGAAAGCTGACTATTTATATATTTTTTCCATTTATCAATCAGAGAATGTTCTTTTTGTTAAAAATATAAACTTGACACATTTCCTTACATATTTGAGAAACAAGTCCTTTATCAGAGAAACTTGCTGTGTTTTTTATTTTGGGGGGGGGTATTATTTCATTGTCTTTTTTTTCTTGGTGGGGCAATAAGGGTTAAATGAATTGCCCAGGGTCACACAGCTGGTAAGTGTCAATTGACTGAGGTCAAATTTGAACTCAGGTCCTCCTGAATTCAGGACCAGTGTTCTTTCTATCCACTGTGGCACCTAGCTGCTTCCGAATTGTCTTTTAGAAAAATATAGTTTCCCTGATTATCTTTCTTAATTGGGCTGATATCATGATTACTACTTCCTGCCTTTTTTACTTTAGCCAAAAACTGATATATTCTGCTTCAGTCCTTTATTTTCACTATGTGTCTTTCTGTTTCAATTGTGTTTTTTGTAAAGAATCGGTTGTTGGATTCTGGTTTCCTATACATTCTGCTATCTGCTTCCATTCTATTAGTGACCTTGTGACAAAATAATGGGAATTGGCAGATACTCAAAGGCTCACCTGGAGATTAATCTAAACTGATTGAATTAAGTGAGAGTGATTGACTGCTGATTAGCCTACTTCAAGTTAATTAGATTGTAACCACACCTGGCTGGCCCTTAAAGAGGTATTATTCTCAGAAGCTAAAGACTTTGAACTCAACTGGAGACCACCTTCAAGTCCAGTGACCCAATGGATTTGGATGACACTAACCAATCAACTTGAAGCAGTGTGTAAGGACCGCCTCTGGTCCAGACCTATAAAAAGCTTCCACACTCAGTTTGAGAAAGAGTTCATGATTGAAGCAGGCTCATGGTGGAGGACTTGAGGAAGAACCAGACCAGGCTGAAATGATAGGCCTTTTCTTAACTCTACGTGTTCTTTTTTTCTAATACCTGGTATGCTTAAATAAATGCTTAATGCCCAATGACTAGTGCTAAAACTTCTAATTTAAGGCAACCACCATTTAGATTTTAAAGATCACACCCTTACTGTAATCACATATGCAGTTATGATTACTGTGCATTTGCCCTCACCCTATTTTCTTACATTTATCTTTCTCTCTCTTTTTATCCTGCCCCTCTTCAAAATTCTGTTTTGCTTTTGACCATCATCTCCCTTAGTTCTCCCTTCCTCTTATTATCCCTCCCACATCTCCTATCCCCTTCCTTTCCTAATTCCTTATTGAGTAAAGTACATTTCTATACCCATTTGAATGTTTGCATTACACACATATGCATGTATGCATCCTTGTATCTATGCATATGTGTGTGTATAAAGTGTGAGTTTTTTTATTATTGAATAGAATTTTATTTTCCAAAATATATGTAAAAACAAATTTTAACATCAATTTTTAAAAAAAATTGTGCTCCCACTTATTCCTCCTCCATTCCCACCCCCCACCCACTAGAGCTCAAGCATTTCAAAATAAGTTATACATGAGTAGTTTTCCATGAAAGTGTGAGTTTTTTGAGTGAGCTTCAAGAGAGTAAAGTGCTCTTTTTTTTAAGTTGAGCTTCAAGGACAGCCAGCCTCCCCCTCCCTGTCCCTTTTCTTCTTCACTCTAAAAACTCTTCCTTGAATGCCTCTTTATGTGGGAAAAGTTCCCCATTCTACTTCTCCCTCCTTCTCCTAGTGCATTCCTCTTCTTTGGGGGGGAGGGGGAGGGGAGATTAACCCAACATAATTATCATACCCATGCCTCCAGACTATGTAGACTCTTATTAGCTATCCTAATAATGATATCATTAGGAGTTACATTTTCATCTTCCCAAATAAGAATGTAAACCATTTAACTCCATTAAGTCCCTCATGGTTCCTCTTGTCTGTTGCCCTTTTTATGCTTCTCTTGAGTTTTGTGTTTGAAAGTCAGATTTTTAGGGCAGCTAGGTGGCACAGTGGATAGAGCACTGGCCCTGGATTCAGGAGGACCTGAGTTCAAATTTGCCCTCAGACACTTAACACTTACTAGCTGTGTGACCCTGGGCAAGTCACTTAACCCCAATTGCCTCACTTAAAAAAAAAGTCAGATTTTCTATTCAGCTTTGGTCATTTCATCAGGAATGCTTGATTGTAATCCTAGCTTCTTTGCCTTCTAGAATATCATATTTTAAACCCTCTACTCCTTTAATGTGGAAGCTGCTAGATCTTGTGTTATCCTGACTGTGGGTTCATGATATTTGAAATATTTCTTTCTGGCTGCTTGCAATATTTTCTCCTTCACTTGGGAGCTCCGGAATTTGGTTATAATATTCCCAGAACTTGTCATTTTGGAATCTCTTTCAGGAGATGATTCGTGGATTTTATCTGTTTCTATTTTATCCCCTAGCTCTAAGATATCAGAGTAGTTTTCCTTTATAATTTCTTGAACTATGATATCTAAGCTCTTTTTGTTTTTGTTTTGTTTTAATCATGGCTTTCAGGTGGTCTAATGATTCTTAAATTATCTCTCATATATATTTACCAGATTAGTTATTTTTCCAATGAGATATTTCACATTTTCTTCCATGTTTTTTATTCGCTTTTTACTTTGTTTTCTTGTTTCTTGATGTCTCATTAAGTCATTTGCTTCTAATTACCCAATTTAATTTTTAAGGAATTATTTTTTAAAGTGAGATTTTATAACTTTTTCTCCATTTGACCTACTCTTCTTTTTAAGGAGTTTTTTGCTTCAGTGAATTTTGTGTCTCTTTTTATCATTAGTCCAATTCTTTTTTTAGAAGGTATTATTTTCTTTAGTATTATTTGTGTGAGTGTATGCATGTATGTAACTCTTTTAACAAGCTATTAATTCTCTCTTCCTAATTTTCTTGCATCAGGCACATTTCTTTCCCAATTTTTCCTCTACCACCCTTAGGCCTTTTTTTAACTCTTCAAGGAATTTTTGTTGGGCTTGGATCCAATTAGCATTTTTCTTTGAAGCTTTGGTTATAACTATTGTCACATCATTGTCTTCTGAGTTTGCCTTGGTCTTCACTGTCACTGTAGGAACTTTTTATGGTCAAGTTCTCTCTTTTTTTTCTTTTTTGCTAATTTCTCTAGCCTATTTCTTGAATTTGAACTTTATTTTTAAAATTGGGGTCTGCTCACCAGAGAGTTTGGGGCACTATCTTCCAGGCTTTTATATACTGCTCTTTTTAGAGCTAGCTCTGGGATTCTTTAAGTTGTCAGTGCTACCACAGTTGTGTGATAGGAGAGGCCTAGTTACTGCTCTCCTGGTCTGAGCTCTCATTTTTACCTGGAAAGGTCCCTCACTCCCCAACAGCCACAAGCATTTGTGCTCTTCTTTCGTAATTTGCTTATGATTTCACCTGCCCAAGCCATCTCCAATCATCGTAATCCATATCTTGCCATTGGACCTAGATAGCTGCTCTGCTTTATTTCAGTTCACTTACAAGTCATGACATCACCTTCCTGATGACATGGTTCTCTTGGAGAATGAAGGAAAACAATGATCTGTGGGTATTATTTTTGTTTGTTTTTTTGACTGGGTAAGAGGCCATTCTGTTCCTCATTTCTTACATACTCTTAATTAATGAAGGGGCATTGTCTACGTAAAAATCAGACCTGAGGAAGACCTTATTTTAAAAAGACCAAGGTCTTCCACTGCTTCTAGAATCATCTCCAGTCATCCTGATCTTGTTACTGGACCCAGATGGCTCTGAAGAAGAGTGAGGCTGGTGACTTTGCATGGCCCTCACTCACTTAAATCCAATTCACTTGCAAGTCATGGCATCACCTTGCTGATGGCGTGGACCTCTTTGAGAATGAAGGACAAATAACAGCAAACAACATACAGCAACAATGATTTCACCCTTTATCTATAAATCATGTACATATTTTGACCTTATTTTATCAAGCACCAGATTTGGATTTATCAAGTACTCCAGTCAATTATTACTGTGTATTGTTTCTTATCTATTTTATCTATCTTATTTATTTTATCTTTTTTTTACTTGTCCATTATTTTATTTGTTATTCAGTATGAGATTATTTCCGTGATTACTACTACTTTGTAATAGAGTTTGAAATATGATACTGCTAGGCCACCTTCCTTCACCTTTTTTCCCATTGGTTCCTTTCATATTTTTTACTTTTTGTTCTCCCAGATGAAATTTGTTATTATTTTTTCTAGCTTTATAAAATATTCTTCTGGTAGTTTGATTTGCATGACACTCTAATGAGGGAAGATAACACATATGGAAAGTTTCAGCTGTAAGACAGATGGAAAGGTCTCATGGTCCTTAGGGTTCACCAACAAATCTGATGGCAGTGGTTCCTCATTAATATCATTCCCACTGATGAAATTATTTCAGTTTATGAAGTTGAAATGTTTGACAGGGCCAAGAAATTTGGTGACAAGAATTTCCTTCCCTGAGTTATCAGTAGCTTGTTGCTGTAGCATCTGCAGGAGTAGTTGCCAGGTTACATCTTCATAGGGATTTCTTCCCAGAAGCAATAATTATGATGCAGAATTAGAAGAAAAGAGTCATAGATTCATGAAAGGCCTATATTGAAAGAGACTCAAGATGTCATCTAGTCTGAACCATTTCCAGTCAAGAATCCCCTCTAAATCTTCACAACTAGGCACTCACCCTCTGCTTAAAGACTTTCTGGGGCAGCTAGAGGGCGCAGTAGATAAAGCACCGGCCCTGGATTTAGAAGGACCTGAGTTCATATACGGCCTCAGACACTTAACGCTTACTAGCTGTGTGATCCTGGGCAAGCCACCCCAATTGCCTCACCAAAAAAAAAAAAAAAAAAAAAAGACTTTCTGAATTATAAGATGGGTAGTGGACAGATCTCTGGGTCTAAAGTCATCGAAGCCTGAGTTCAAATCCAGCCTCAGACACTGAACTCTGGACAAGTCACTTCACCTTGGTTTTCCTCAGTTTCCTCATAAATATGTATATATATATGTATATGTATATATATATATACACACACACACATATATATATGTATACATACATACATACGTACATATATATATATATATATATATAATGGGAGTAATAATAGCACCTACTTCTCAGGGTTGTCATGAGAATTAAGTAAGATAATATTTGTAAAGGGCTAGGACAATGGATGGCACATAGTAGGAGCTATAGAAATCCTATCTGTTATGATTATGATTACCTCATGAAGGAGCCAATTCCAATTTGGCGCAACTCTATTGTTAAGAGGTTTTTAGAGACCACCTGGCTACACATGGGTATTCCTAAACAAACATGAATATGTCCAAGGGAGAGAATAGTGAGGGGACTTGAAACTGATCTTTATATGTATCTTTAGCATGGAGAAATGGAGAGAGCACAAATGATGACTATCAAATATATGAAGGGTTGTCATGTAAAAGAGGAAAAATACAATTAGGATAAAAAGGAAAACAGTTAACTGGGCAGAAAACATTAAGACAAACATCTCTGAAAAAGACTGAGAGACATGACAGGCAGATGACTGAGAGAAATATATAAGACTAGAAGACATTCCACAAAAGATAAATGGGCAATAGATATTAAATGACAATTCTCAAAATAATTTTAAGTTATTAACAATCATAAGAAAGAGTGATTGGAGCTTCTTAAACTTTTCCCACTTTACAATCCCTTTTCACCAGATAGATTTTTATGCAACCTTGGGTATATAGGTATATAAAATAGGTATAGAAATAAAATATTTACAGCCAAATTTTTAATGACCCCTCACATTCAGTTACATGATTACATGGTGTGGGGGGGCAAACCACAGTTTAAGAAGCTAGGATCTAAATCACTTAAATAAGATAAATACTAATAAATCTATCTGAGATTTTATTATATACTTAGCAAATTGACAAAGATGACTAGAGATGGAAATGGTCAATGTTATAGGTAAGATGGAAAGATAAGTATGCTTTTCCTGTCTTGGTCCAATTAATGAGGAAAAACAATTTGGGAGTATGAGCAGAAAGTAATCAAAATGTTCATGCCCTTTGACCCAAAGATTCTACTGCCAGTTCTATACTCCAGGGAGGTCAATGGTATAAAGGAAAGGGAAGAAAAGGAAAGGAAAGGGAGGAAAAAGGAAAGAAGAAAAAAAAGAAGTCATTTTTGTAGACCCAAAGGAGTTAGAAACAAATTACATTTTCATGAATTAGCAAATACCTAAACAAGTTATAGTACATTAATGTAATGGAACATGACTGTGCCAAAAACCAAATAATATGATGAATGCAGAAAAGCATGCGATAACTTATATCAGCTGATACAAAGTAAAGTAAGAAAAACCAGGAATACTATAGACTGATTATAACATAAATAGAAAGAAAAAACACAAATAATCAACAATAAATGCTACAAAATTATAATGAGCAAAATTGGCCCTGAAAAATAGACATGAGAAGGATCTCCCCCAACTTTTTACCCAAGATGAAGGACTGAATTTTCAGCATGTTTGGTAGATTTTCTGAACTACTTTAATTGCTCTTTTTTATTTCTTATTTTAAGGAATGAATTTCTGAGATAGATATGTTTGGAGATATATGTGATATAAAAATAAAAGATGTCATAAAAGTTTATTTAAAACTTTTTTTTCTAAAAAAAATATTTACTTACAGGAAGAGACCTAAAATTAATGAGGGGAAGTTGTAGAATCACAGAATTAACTCTGCTACTAGGAAACACTTAAAGATGATGGGACCATTTTCAAATTCCAGAGCCAAAAATGTCTGAACCATATCTTGGTGACTCAGCATCAAGTTATCATTGATTTTTTTTTCTCACTCTGAAGCTACATTTCAGTTTCAGTGACTGGAGCTATAATTTGGAATTCCTAAACCTAGGGCACATACAGTTTTTGGAGACACAGGGAAAGAGAGAAACTTTAATTCTGTTTCTGGGCAGGTTAGTATATCTTAAATTAAACACTAATCTTGTGTGTCTTGGGTGTTGTGGATCTTTAGGTCCACTGACTTGATGCTGGAAATGGAGGAAGATGGATCCTGGGCAAGATATTTGACAGATAGGACCCACAGTGGGTGGTGTCTATGATAAGGTCAAGGGAACAAATTAACTGTTTATAGAAAAGAAAATTACTAGATAGCAAGTAAATGCTAATCTCTAAGAATGTCACTGTGGTCAAACCTTAAAATGGTTTATAAACCAACACAATAGAGTTTCTAAAAAGTAAAAACATAAAAACAAAAGCTAATAAAATAATTATTTAAGAAAAGAAGATAAAATTATTATTTTAAAAATAAAATAGGTAATTCTTAATATAGTGTCTTTATCTTGACATATTAGATCAATTACTTTGAGGAGTTAAAAAATATTTTACTTGAGAACAAGTGTTAAATGTTTTAAATAAAGGCAATGAGACCAGGCATTTGTTTGTTTGTTTGTTTTTGTTTTGTTTTGTTTTTTGTGGGGCAATGAGGGTTAAGTGACTTGCCCAGGGTCACACAGCTAGTAAGTGTCAAATGTCTGAGGCCAGATTTGAATTAAGGGACCAATGCTTTATCCACTGTGCCACCTAGGTGCCCCAAGACCAGGTATTTTTTAAAGAAAGCAATTCATAGATTTTATTTTTCAAAAATGCTTTTTTCTTAATTTTCTGAATTAGATTCAACAACAAACACTAAGTACCTACTATGTGCATGGCAGTGAGAGAAGCACCAAGAAAACTAAAACAAAATATGAAAAGAGCTTCTGCTCTCAAAGAATTTATATTTTACTAGGAATTACAACACATGCAAATAGGCAAGTAAGAGATAATTTGAGAAGGCAGCTTTAATCTTGGGCGGGGTGGGGCAGTGAGAGGAGGTGCTAAGGTTGATCCTTGAAGGACTCCAAGGAATCTAAGATGTGGAGGTGAAGAGGTGAATTCCAGCCATGAGGGAGAGCTTGTAAAAAGCAGGAGATGGGTATTCAAGGTTGGAAATAGCAACTGTGTCAATCTGGTTGGAATATAAAGTGTGAAGGAAACTATGTGGCCTAGTAGCTAGAGTATTGGTCTTGGAGTCTATAAGACCTGACAGTATTTCCTCAGATACTTATTAGTTGTATGAGCATGAGTAGCTTACTGTATCTCTCTCAGCCTTGGTTTCCTCATCAGTTAAATGGAGCAAACAGTACTTCCATGCCAGGATTGTTGCAAGAATTAATAAATACTTTGCAAACCTTAAATTCTATGTAAATGCCTAAGTCCTGGAAAGATAGGGTATAGCTAGACTGTGAAGGATTTAGCCTGGCATATTTTGGTCCATGGGGTCACAAAGAGTCAGACATGACTGAGTGACTAAACAATAATGAAAACATACAACCCAGAGAAGTTTATCTAGGGCAAATACATTGTCAGGCCTCACTATTTAGTTTTTGTTTGTTTGTTTGTTTGTTTGTTTGTTTAGTGAGGCAATTGGAGTTAAGTGACTTGCCCAGGGTCACACAGCTAGTAAGTGTTAAGTGTCTGAGGCCGGATTTGAACTCAGGTATTCCTGACTCCAGGGCCGGTGCTCTATCCACTGCGCCACCTAGCTGCCCCAGGCCTCACTATTTAGAAAGAATGTTTTGTCAGTCATAAGGAAGATGAATTAGGGAAGGGAGAGACTATAAGCAGGGATATCAGTTAGGACAAGAGGATGACAATCCAGAAGAAAGATTATGAAGACTCTTACTAGAATAGAGTATAAACACATAGAGACAGTCTTTACTAACCATCAAGATGTCAAAATAAAATAAAATCAATTAGCCGTTAAAATGTACAGGGAGAAATGTTTATTAATACTGGGAGCTGTGATTCCCACTCTTGGTGAAGTTAACTAATTGTGGCTTTTTGCTTTAATTTTGCATTTAGGCTCTCTAACTTTAAGCCCTTTCCTCCTTTAGATATTGTCCAGGAGTTGGGGGGATGATAGACATTTAATGGTCCTAAGAGACAGCTAGAATACAAAGTCATTAAAGGAAGAATTCTACTATCTCAGCCTGTTCGGCTTTCCCCAGGAGCCCAATTATTACATTGGCTTTTATCTGTTCCACTGAGCATTTACTCTCAGCATCCCTTGTAATGGGCTGCCATCTAGATTCTTAGCCTTATTGTTACTTAGCATTTATCTATTCCTTTCAAAAAAATTCAGTAAAGTGTTTATTATGTTCCATGCCACCACCATTTTCAAATGTGAGAGTGAATACCCACTGTATTTTCTAGGGGACTGAACTCTTCCATAGCCTCCACCCTTCCTTAAAAAGCCAACAATTTTCTTATATGGTAACTACTATTAGTCTGTAACTTTAAGGATACTATGCATTAGATCAAAATTGCTAAATCTATCATTATTTATGGAGTAGCTTTCCTCTGATAATGAATCTTAGGCATTCTAGTCAAGTAGGTATTTTATAGTAGGGAACCTGGTCTATTTCCCAACAAAGAGAAAGTTTAGAAAAATGATGCATAAGGGGATTTTTTGAATCTTTTGGATATTTTGGGTGGAATTATGAGCAGTGGGTGAAAGAATCAGAGGCAGATTTTGTCTTAGGTAAGCTGTGGCAGGGTGGGGAGCCTTCCTGACAATTAGGACTGTCTGTAAGTGGAAAGGGCTACCTTAAGAAGTAATGGATTTCTCTTCACTCGAAATGTTCAGGCAAAGTATAAATGACCATTTGTCTGATTAGTTATAGAAGAAATCCTATCTCCGGAAGAGATTGGAATCAATGGTCACTCAGGTCTTTCTAACTGAGATTTTTTTTTATTATATCATCACAAGCGAAAATAACTATCATGCATGCAAGAGTTGTTAAATACAAGCCAAAACTCCAATAAAACAGCACAAAATACATTTAAAATCCGCCTCTGATTCACTGCATCCTTCCAGATACCCATGCATGTGTTCCTCTGTAAATCTTCATTTTAATAGGGTTTTTTTTAGTACCTCTAAGAGCTTAACACTCAGTCACCGAGACACCGTCTGCCTGCACTCTGACACTCTGTTCCTGATTGAAAAAGGCATTTATGTACATGAGTCACCTCCTGCTAGTTTTTATAGGGATTATATAATAGCAATCTGCCAAAACATCCAGGGCTTAAGAAGAAGAAGCTCCCGTTTGGTGTTGATATGGTAATCATCAGAGCCAGGTAAAGAATTGCAGTGGAGGATTTTATTAGAGCACCTCTTCAATACTTAGCTTATCAACACTTAATCTAAAGTCACTACAGTAAATTGGTGAATGCTTGGCTGGCATGCCATCTTTCATTGTTTCACTTGGAAGAATTTGGCATTCTACTCCTAAATATTTTTTTAAGTTTTATGTAGAAGATTTTGTTTTGCAAAGACTATTTAGATATGGTGCAAGCTCAGAAAAGATTATAGATACATTTAGACAAATATGCCATGAGTGTTTATACATACATATATATGTGCCTATATGTATGTGTATGTATATATGTATATATATATGTGCATGATAATGACAAGGTACTATGAGGAACTCTTATTAGAATATTAAAAGATGGATTTGGAAGGAAAAGATCTTTTTTTTTATGTTTTTGTAGGGCAATGAGGGTTAAGTGACTTGCCCAAGGTCACACAGCAAGTAAGTGTCAAGTGTCTGAGGCTGGATTTGAACTCAGGTCCTCCTGAATCCAAGGCCAGTGCTTTATCCACTGTGCCACCTAGCCACCCCCGGAAAAGATCTTAATATAATGCAACAGATTGATCATGTTTCTAGGAAACGGGGTTTTAAAAAAAAGTTTTGAAGAAGTTATTGGATCTCCTCAGCCTCCTTTCTAGGATACCATCAGGCAGACAGAAAAGAACAAGTCTTCAATCCTCTTCATACTTTTCTGTACAATGTAGAAAGTCATGCTGAAAAAAAATGTTGGAAAAACAAAAGAAATGTTGGAAATGTCAGATTCAATCCAAGCACTAGTAGGTCCAGAGACGGTGCCTATTAGATACTGTGGCCCTAACCAAATAATCACATTACAATAAAAGTCTAGACAGCGTATAAAATGTCAACTAATTTCAGCAAACCAAGTGTTAGGGGAAGGATAACCTTGGGTGCTGGTAATATATATATTGAGAGGAACAAACACTGATGGGCAAAATCATACAATCACTAGCCACACTTTTACCCAGTTTGAATGGTTTTCATTCTCAAATTCTTCAGTAGCCACATGATTGACAAAGTCTAGAGCTCACTTGATCATGCCTTTTATGTAAGGAGAATGCCAGAATATCTGACATATAGGCTTTGAATACTCACAGAAGTTCCATAAATACACTGTAGAACAAAAGGTTTGCACTTTAAGGGAATTATTTAAGTTCTGAGTGGCCACATTTCTCATGGCCCCACACAAGTCCAAGCCTATATATTGATAAAAAAGATCTAGCACCCCATGGAATCCTATATCTCCTAAGTGTTTTAGTGTAGCCTAGGGTATTTTAACATTTGCACGTATTTTATTCAAGTTTTTGTTGTCCACCTCTAGTAAACATGGTATTAATCATTCTTGTAGTTGATTCTGTGCCCTGGAGAAACTGGGAGATGTAGAGAAAAGGCACACCTACCTCATTATGTTGTCTTTTTAAGATGCTTTAACTAGTTTTCCCTTGCCAGATGTCTATTCCAATTGGAATGAAACATAAGCTAGTAGCAACACTTGAATGTATGCATACCTAAAGACAGAAATCATATTTATTAAATTATTTCAAGTTATTTCAAGGTCAATTATGGAGGAGCATGAGTTGTTATTCAGCATTGATTGTGATCTTAAAGGATGACTTGTGGTTTCTTAGGTTTCACAAATGAGATTTGTGGCTCCATCAAAAGAGAATCTCTGAATGAGTATATGTCATGCAGGAATGATATAGTTGCATCATTCTTCCCTGCCTCCCCCACCCTGTCTTAGGTCTTAATTCCCTACCTTGTTAGAAATGAACTTGATAGGGACTGAGATAGTTTAGCAATACAACCTTAGAGAACAACTTAGCTGTGTGTTGTGTGCCAATCAACATTAGAAGTAAAGAATTCCAGTGGGGTTTAGTTAGGGGGAAAATGAATAGGGAAACATAGGTCAGTGCAAAAAATGTCACATTTTCATTATTCTTTAAACTGTAAGGAATGGGTTTGGTTTTGTTTTGTTTCAAAATCCCTAGTGATTTTCTTATTCAAGTATCTCTGTGACTAAAAATGGAATCAAGATAGCAGGTGTCTTTTTCTTTCACTACTTTTAAATATGGTTGCAGTGAGAATAACTGTGGAAACAAAGAATTCCACATATGCACTACACCTAACACAGAAATTCATTAGTATCCAGACAAATTGTCTGGATTTTATTTCTTTTAGCGTATTTATAACTTTTGCTTAAAGCTAAATGCTAATGACAACACATTATATCTGTTAAAATTGTCAGTTAATTGAGGATAGGAAACTTTTTTTTTCAGTGTCTTTCAACTGAGAGTCAAGGTAGTTATCCTTGATCTGGGGTCAGTTTTTGATAGACTATGGCCTATGTTAACACACTTTCAGGCTGAATAAATTCCATTTAGTTATTATTGATTTTAAATAAGCTCAGTGATTGGTGAGTAATATTTAAATTGAAAATATTAGTAACTCAGTCTGTTTTCTAGCAAAAAAAGAGACAAATCATTGTTTTCCATAGTAAATGCTGCTAATTTTAATCCTTACTTTAAAGATGGAAAATTAAACATCAGCAAGAGTATATATATATGTGTGTGTGTGTGTGTGTGTGTGTGTGTGTGTGTGTGTGTGTGTGTGTGTGTATACACAAACTTGTTGAGATTTGTTTGTTTGTTTTTGCAGGGCAATGAGGGTTAAGTGATTGCCCAGGGTCACACAGGTAAAGTGTCAAGTGTCTGAGGCTGGATTTGAACTCAGGTCCTCCTGAATCCAAGGCCAGTGCTTTATCCACTGCGCCACCTAGCTGCCCCCACTTGTTGAGATTTGTATAGTACCTTAGTTTCCATTTGTTTATTTGATATTTATTCTATGAATAAGGCTATCATAATCACTATTATTTGTCAGGGAGACAACAAATGTAAGCTTATAACAGTGTGGAAATTCAGAAGGTGTAAGTTTATATAAAGCTTCTTTGCTTAGGAACTTGGCAATTTTCCCAGTGTTCTATGGAACATTGAGAATACTCACAGATTTGGAAAAACTGATATTGAAAATCTTTTTTTTTTTAAAAGCAACATTCTTGAGAATATCCTCCTTCAATTACTGAATGATGGAATTAAATCTTGTATAGGCTCTGCCATAGGTAGGCCTAGGGTTTGGTAAAAGTAAATCTATACAAACAATATTATGTTTAAAAGAATATTACAAAGTATACCGTCTATTACTGAACTTTGATGTGTTTTCCTTTGGGGAGTTAAAATTATTCTTATATAATTATTCTTATGCAATCATACTTTTTCTTTTTGGAACATTAGACCTTCATCAGAAATATTTTCAGCAAATATTCTTCTTAACATGTTTCTTTTTCTTTTTTGGTTGAGATTACTTGTCATATTAAAGCACCAACCCTGGATTCAGGAGGACCTGAGTTCAAATATGGCCTCAGACACGTGACATTTACTAGCTGTGTGACCCTGGGCAAGTCACTTAACCCTCATTGCCCCCCCCCAAAAAGAAAAAAATATTACTTGTGTTAGAAAATTTTATCCTTTCACACAAATCCATTTATTAATGTTTCTAATTTGTCTTTTCCTTTGCTCATAGATACATATTTTTTTCTCCACAATTGAGAGAACTATACTATTATTTAAAAAAAAATATTTGGATCAGTCATCCCAGTGAATAAATATTTGGTGCAAATCCAATACTGCTTTTAATTTTTTCCAACACTTTTAAGGAATATTGATTCTATTCACTGGTTCTCTTTTAGATAACCAATCATTTTTATAAACATTAGGTTGCATTTCTTTGTTTTCGATTTTATATCACTGATCAGTTTTATGTATTTTCTTCTATTATCAGTTTTTGGTAAATGCTGTTTTATGATATGTTTTAAAAGCCAGTAGGAATAAATGCAGTGGTTTGCTGGTAAATGCTTAACAACAGCTCTCTTGGGGGGAAATGTACACAACACAATTTAAAGATTAATCTAAATCACTAAGAATTTCTCCATTACTTTCTTAAATCTATAAAATCAACAAAATATAAATAAACCAAGTCCTGATTTGTAGTCTTTATTATTTATGAGGTATAAATGCACACAATGAAAATTTAATTACTAACTTTCAAGAGTCAGTTCAAACTGACTCCAGTACACCTGGGATGAGAGTTTTGTCCCCATAGTTTCTCTGAATACTTAAAAATTTCTATAGTTGTTCCAAATGTAGGTTACCAAGCCATCAGTATTATTGGCCAAATTTTATTTTATTTTATTTTATTAATTAATTAATTTATTTTTTGCTGGGCAATTGGGGCTAAGTGACTTGCCTAGGGTCACACAGCTAGTAAGTGTTAAGTGTCTGAGGCTGGATTTGAACTTAGGTACTACTGACTCCAGGGCCGGTGCTCTATCCACTGCGCCACCTAGCTGCCCCTAAATTTTATTTTTAAAGTCTAAGTTTCACCTATATAATAAAAAAATAATGACTATACCTTTGAAGAATTGTAGGACTACTGCAGTAAAGCATATTCAGGAGGTACGTTCTGAGGGTTTCTTCTTTCTACATCAATGACATTTCCAAGTGACACCACTGAGAGTAAATGATTTTGATGATCATGAAGAATAACATGATTCTATTGTTTCTCCCTTTTTTTCCAATGACTTTTTAACAGTAACAACTACAGGATTTTAATTAATGCCAACATTTATTTTTTCTATACTATTAACAAGAATCTTGGCTTGTACTATGGATAAAGTACAACCTCTTATTTTGTGGTTGTTGCTATTTTTTTATTATGATTAAAGCTCTGTGGGAAATCATTTATGGTTTTATTTTGATGATTTAGTCCACCATGATGCACAGTATGTCCTTTTTGCCACTATCTCTATCAGTTCCCAGAGCCTATGTCTATTTTATTCCCAGCCAATAAAATCCAAGAAAAAAGGTCTTAACAACACAAAGGCAGGATATTTTGCCCTCTTCCCACAAATAAGATTTTACAGTCTGATATTAAATAGAAACTTTAGAAGTTTGGAGGAAAGTGTGTATTCCCTGATCAGTCTAGTCAAATTATAAGAAGGCCTCTATAGAGGAAAATGGAGGAAATTCCATATGTACATAAATTTTACTGTCAAGATCAGCTTGAATGAATGTTGTTCAGAGAAGAGAACCCATAAGCAAAGTCAAAGTGATTGCCAGTAGAGAAAGTCTGAACATCTTCAGGAAATGGTCTAGTTACTTTTGTAAGAGGTTTTAAACTGAGTTTGAAGGAGATGATTAGAAAAACAAAAAACAAAAACAATAACATACCCAGTGGTAAACACTGCACCATAAAAACATAAGAGGGTTTAATTTTCAGAGAAGACTGGGCAAATTTGACAAGTTGTGGTAAAAGAATGAAGGAAAGTTCCTGGTCCCTAAGTTTTAAATATGTGGGTATAATAAGATAATAGTTCTTCCTATT
The DNA here is from genome assembly GCF_019393635.1 of Dromiciops gliroides. Classification (NCBI taxonomy): domain Eukaryota; kingdom Metazoa; phylum Chordata; class Mammalia; order Microbiotheria; family Microbiotheriidae; genus Dromiciops; species Dromiciops gliroides. The sequence continues at coordinate 215,869,667 of NC_057866.1, read as the reverse complement.
CTTTTCACTTTGTCATGTTTTCTTTCATGGAATAGCTTCTCAAGGTACCTACCCCAACTTTTTCCTTTCTGGACATTCTTCTCACACCCTTTTCTTACTCAGAAGCCAGGAGTTACTTGTATACAGCCAAGCTTGGGGGCATTTGTCTCTCTTCATAGATAAATAGAAAAAAATATATAATTATACTTAAGTTAGTAGAGAAAATGAAGTAACATGTAAAAAGCACTGCACAAACTTAAGGGGCTATTATCATTAGTTTCACAAATTTGGGAATGGTCCAGTGAAAAAAGCATTTGACTTAGATTAGAGAACTGGGTTCATATCCATGCCATGATAGCTACTTCATGTACTACTTTAGACAAGTAATTTCAACTCTGTGTGCCTCAGTTTGCCCATCTAGAAAATTTCAGAAATGGAGACAGGTGTTCTTGTCCAGTTCTATTTTTTTTTTAATTCTATGATCCAATGATCTAGATTATAATGCCCAATGCAAGGCTTTGTAACACCCTACCAATTACTCATTAAAGGTAAACACTCAAATCATCTATGGTTATCTGGCCACAAAACTAATCGTGTGGCCAGTGTTTTTCAAGTGATGATGTAAGTTAGGTTTCAAATTTTAAATTTCAGTAGTAGGAAAATATTTTAAAAAATCAGGCAGTCACTTGAAGATGAACAAGTTTTCTTTAGATTAAAGTTCCATTCTGCTTTACAAAATCATATTTCTGTGCCAACTACCTCATTATCAGTTGAAAGACTCATACTAAAAAGAAGTATTCAGTTATGTGTTTTTTTTTTAAATCCAACCTAAAATTTTCTGGAATCAATGACCCCAGGACTAATGTAATATGTATAGAGAAGTGGCTTATTAGTTCTGTTTTAATTGGCTTAGGGTTCTCTGACCTTTAAATAAAAGAAATGGATGGACTTTCTTCCTATTCAGAGCAGAATAATGAAAAAAATGATCTTAAAGTACAATAGCTAGTTTTCTATCAAGCTGTTATTTCATTATAAAATAATAATAATGCAGAATCTCAATTTTAAAAACATGGGTATTAGCACTAAATGTCTTATGGTATAATGCAACATTCACTATCTTGTGATTACTTGATGTTTTTATTCAAAAAAGAAATGAAGATGTGACTATTGGTAAAATAAATACTTCAGACAAGTAATTTTTAAATCCTTTGATTTGGACTATTAACACTAATTCAGGTTTAGAAATCCATTAATTAATGTTTAATTAATGTTCACAATATAAAAGGAAGTTTCAATAGTGTACAATACCTAAATGTGGGGGAAAACATATGGAGGTTATATAAAAGAATTTCAGAATGAACAGAAGAAACTGGAACCAAACAATTACTTGATATTAGCAAGAAAGAGAGCATTAATATTTCCAATTAAATAACTTTTAAGTAAGTCATACATTTTGCTATTTTAACCTGGTTCCTTTAAATGATTCTGAGCACTCTGTAACTTAACCTAAGTCTTCATCCATCTTACCTTCATAAACGCTAGTGGGGTTATTCTTAGATGTCAAGATTGAAAAATGTGTCTCTAGAATAGGCCTCAAGGAAAAAGTCCTTTGTCTGACTTCCTATTTTCTGCTTCTCTTGGTTAACTTTTTGATGCTACCATGCAAGGAAATGGTGAGGGTAGTGAGTTCCTCCAAAGACCATGTACCTGGAAATTCACATGCTCAATAAATGTTACTTTATGCTTAGCACATACAGAATTGATTGAAATGCACAGATTAATAATTCTAGAGTTGGCGTTTCTAAGCCTATTTTATATTATGACCCCATCTGCTCTTCGGCCCCTTATCAGAATGTCTGTTTCTTCCATTTGTAATCAAACTAAATTCTAGACTGCAGTTAGAGGTTAGGGAAGGCAAAGGTATAATATAATTTCCCCTCACCCAATTTCACAAACTTCCTGGGATATAGAGACTCCCAGTGAGAGAATGGCTGTGCTTATGCACTGTATGATAATTAGAATAGCTATAGCTGAGTAGTATGCCTTACTTTTTTTTTTGTCAATAAAATATATTGGCTCTCTGTTACTAAAAGGATTAAATGCAAGCTCCTCTCTTTGTCATTGAAAGCCCTCCACAGTGTAACTCCAGTTTACCTTAGACAGCTAGATGACACAATGTGAAGAGTTCTGTACTTGGAGTAATGTAGTGGACTTCAAGTCTCCTTGAGAGGCTAACTAGCTGTGTGACCCCAGGCAAGTCATTTAACCTCTCTCAATCATCTGTAAAAATAGAGATAATAAAAACAACTATTTCAGAGAGTATAGTGGGGAACAAATGAAATAACAGATGTACAGTACTTTGCAAAACTCCCCATTCAAACACTGCTACACTTAACTAACCTTCTTTCTGTAGACCTCATCTCTGTGCCATTGTGCACCATGTCCCAAACACTAGAATTTGTTCCCTCCTCATTTCTACCTATTTGAACCTCTAGTTTCCTTCAAAGCATAGTTCAAGTGCCATCTCCTACATGAAGTCTTCCTTGATCCTCCCCTCCCTTCCTCCCACCGTTTAGTTTCTATTTTATTGTTATAAGCTTGTTAAAATTCATAGAGTGCTGGGCATAGATTCAGGAAGATCTGAATTCAAATCTAGTTTCAGACCTTTAACTATCTGTGTTTTTCTAGGCAAGTCACTTGACTTCTGTTTGCCTCAGTTTTCTCTGGAAACCAGTCACTCCCAAGGCTTACCTCTGGTTTGCTGGGGCGTAGTCTGTGCTGGTCTAGCCTGTGCTCCACTCTTACCTTGGTGTAACAGACATTTCTTCTTGACCATTTAAGTTGTCTTAAAGTAGAAAACCGTTTCACTTTGCCCTTTTGTGTGTCAAAAGAATTTGTTTTGAGGCATTATTTAAAGTTGCTTGGAGGGATCTTTGGAAGAGCTCAAGTAAATCCCTGTCTTTTCTCTGCCATCTTGGCTCTGCCCTTATTGTGCTTAAATATATTTTTTTTTTAGTAAGGCAATTGGGGTTAAGTGACTTGCCCAGGGTCACACAGCTAGTTAAGTATTAAGTGTCTGAGGCCGGATTTGAACTCAGGTACTCCTGACTCCAGGGCTGGTGCTCTATCCACTGCGCCATCTAGCTGCCCTTAAAATCTTATCTAACCTCCCTAAAGATTACTTATACCTGTCATTTTTTCTATGTCCTCCATAGCAGGGCTTCTTAAACTGTTTTCTACTCACAACTCCTTTTCATCCAAGAAATTTTTACGTGACCCTTGTATATAGGTATAAAAAATAGGTATACATAACCTTTTACTGTTGCCAGATTTTTTACAATACCCATATTCACTTACACGACCCACAGTTTAAGACTCTTTGCTTTATAGTAGAATGTTTTCACTCAATTAAAGGGGAAGAAAGCTTAGAAAGAATAGGTACATGGTATTGCAAGTAATATCAAAGCAGGCAGTTTCCAAGTTTTAATCCCCCATGGCCAGGGAAAGATCATGGGACCATAGATTTAGAGGTGCAGGTGACTTCAGAGGTCATCAGTTCAAACCCTCTCATTTTACAAATGAAGAACATAAGTCAAAGAAAGGTTTGGTGATTTGCTAAGAGTTCACAGAGCAACTTAGTGTTTAAGGTAGAATATAAACTCACATCTTCTTATTTTCAAGGCCAGCATTATATCTAGTATACTAGGCTGCCTCTCTAAGGGACTCAAGCAGAATCAATAACATATGAAAAAGGTTTTTGGATCACTATCTGAGGACTAACTTTAAAAAAACACCCAGTTTCTATTTGTATTGAGATGGTTCTGTCAGTTCAGTTTGAACGATGTAGAACAGCTTGGAGCAGTACCACCTGAGAGTTGAGTTTCAGAAAGAGAAAACAAGATGACTTGGGAGAAAATGGCCATGAAATAGAAACACTAGAGAAAAGCCCAGAAAATACTACAGGTATCATGGTGTAGGTGAATTTCTTTCAACAAGGGTTGAACTAGTGAAAATTCTGGTCCTCATAACCTGCTCTAGGGAACCAGACAGAACAAAAGGTTGGGTAACAAAGCATGCAACTAGGGCCAAAATATGAAAACATTAAAGACAAAGTAAGAAGCTTGAAGATCCTGAAATGCAGGAGAGGTGGCTTTGTGTCTCAGACAGAGAATATTCACTTCTTTTAAAAGGGAGAATTAAGTGGGTTGAGGTTGAGATGACATAAGTTAGCAAACAATGTGAGGGAAAACACTGTTCTTTAGACCAAGACATGAGGCATAGTACTTATACTATAGGGGGGCCCAAGGTATCAGATTCTAGAAGTCGACAGAGGACACTTCTACAAGCCAATAGACATATAACTGAATTAATGTTAAAGTTAGCTAAGAAACTGACGACAAGGAGGAGGTAAGGAGAGTAGCAATTACCCCAACTGATGAAGGAGCAGGATTTGATTCCCTGTAAGCCATAGCCTTTTAAGCTTTTCATTCAGTTTCTGTGCTCACCCTTTTCCAACTTTTACATCCTATTGTCTCTTGTAATCCTACATGGTAAAGTATCTTTAAATATGTAGGAGTGTTTCTTTTCATGGTAGCAAGGCATGGGATCAAGGCATGGGATCTTCTATCCATAGGTGTTCTGGGATTTAAGGACAGTAAGCAATAAGTGATGACAGCTTGAACCTGAAAGTGGACACAAGAGCTCACATTCTAATGAGGGATATGACACATATGAGAGAAATAATTTGAAATTCAAATGGAATAGTCTTTAGAGTGCAACAGCAAAGCAGATGGAAATACCTACTGATAAAATTACTTCCATTTTTGATGTTGAACTATTGGACAGTGCCAAGGAATTTGGTAGCAAGAATTTTCTTTTCCTTTTTTAAATTAAAAAAAAATTTAAAATGTATTTTTGAAGAATTTTCTTTTCTATAGTAGCTGTGGCTTATAAAGAGGCAGAGGCTTCAGTGCCAGGCCACATTTCCACTGGGTTGCTTCCCCAAGTGGTGGTTGACAGGGCTGGGCTGGAAGCAAAACCAGTGGTCTGAGGTTCAGAGAAGTTGCTACTTCTGGGGCTCGAGTTTCCATGTCACATAGTCGTTAGTGGTGTTAGTTTAGGTGTTAGATGGCAGAAATTGGTGTTAGTGGTGTAATGAAAAATGGGTCTCTTTTCCACAGTACTTACTTCCCTCAACATGACTATGGAACTTGGCCTGCAAACATGGATAGTACTATGTGGAACATTGTTATTCCAAGGGTTTTGGGATTCAGGCTCTTTGGCTATCTCCATTGTTTGAGGGAAGGTCACAGTCAAGGTGGCAAGTAAGTGATGTAGTGAATAGAGCAATGGGCCTGAAGTTCAAATTCAGCCTCAGACAATTACTATGCCCTTGGGCAAGTACCTTGAACTTTCTGCCTCAATTTCCCTAGATATAATATGGTATAATAAGAGGATCTGTCTTACAGGGTTGTTTTGAGGATGAAATGAGATATTTGCAATAAGATTAACATAGTGTCTGGCACATAGTAGGTATTTAAGAGATGCTTATTCTTTCAAAATGGTGATGGTGCTGCTTTTCATTAACTGGCACATGCTGTTTCCCATCTATCTTTCAGAGTGCTTCACTCCTTCAGCTAAGCTAGATTGCTTGCCTTGTAGGTGAAAATTGGTTAGCAGTTGGTGGGGATACTCCTCCATAGGAGTTATTTCTTGGGATAATGGGTGGGATGAACTCTAAGCAGGACCTATGTTCTGGGAAATGCTGCTACTCCTAGAAATCTTGCTGGTTAAAGGGAGCCGGCATGCCTTGTGTATGAAAGTACAATATGCATTTATGATTCTTCTATTATTATTTTGTCATGCACCTTTCTTTTGAACAATACAAATTTTACATACCAAAGTGGTTATGATTGTGCCATTAATATCCATGCCTCATGGAAATACATGACAAAAAGCCAAGTGGGAATTGAGTAGTGCTTTTAAATAAATATGTATTTTATTAATTAGAACTGAAAATAAATATGTTTGAAAAATGGTAATATATGTGTCTGACACATTATTCAGCCTTTGGAATGTATGTTTGTTATAGGAAGCCATAGGCTAATTCACAATTTTCAGAAATTGTAAGTCTGATTGACCTGATGAAAGCTTCACCCTTAGACATGAGTCTACATGGGATTTATTTTGGTATTTAGATTTCAAAGCAAAAAATGAAGAAATTTATATGATTTCATATAAATTTATGGCTACATGGGAATTATTCTTGGCTCTCCAAGTGTCTGTGATCTATAGTTTAAGGACTGATGGTTAAAGTCATGGGTAGCTTATTTTGTGGATCCAGCTACAGATTAAAATCAAATTTCGGGGCAGCTAGGTGGTGCAGTGGATAGGGCACTGGCCCTGGATTCAGGAGTACCTGAGTTCAAATCCGACCTCAGACACTTAACACTTAACCAGCTGTGTGACCCTGGGAAAGTCCCTTAACTCCAATTGCCTCACTAAAAAAAAATTCAAATCTCAATCTTAAGCCATTCCCCATAAACTCAGCTCCAAGTTTTCTGTTCTTATTGACTAACTATGCCTACCTCTACTTAAGGCTCTTCTCATTTATATATGAATAGCTAAGTAATAGCCCTGTGACTAGATAAACATCCATCATTCCTTTCCCAGGGGGTTATGGTTAGGTCTCTACGTACCACTCTAGTGCAAACTGATCCATGGGTTCAGGTGTTTCAAATCAGCTTTCAACATTTTCCCCTAATACAAGAGTCTTAAAATATACATTGAAAATGACATATGATTAGTCCCCAGAAAGATAAGAAAGGGATCTTTCTTCATATCCTTTTAACACACCTTTCACAATATTTTGAAATAATGTTTTATAGTCATTTTTTATTAGAACTTGAATTACACTGAGATTCTTCATCAAACCCCAGAATAGTTGGTGGATTTAAAAAAAAGAGAAAAATCACTTAAGGAAGTGCTCCACAATTGGCTGTTAGGGAACAGAGTCAAATTACCCCCACTGATCACTCAATTAGCAGCTTCTCATTGTGGTGTTATAATGGAACATGAAATTCTCCTGAGGCTTTCTATCTGTGCTGAAAAACCTAATGTAAAAATTAATCCAAAAATTAATACACTGAGATAGCAATTTCAGGTTCTAAATTGTCTAAGTATGATGGTTAAGAGATTCACACACATGCCTATGTAAAGATAAAAGAAAATATAGTGTTCCTGGGAATAAAAGCAGATATTCTGTGGCTGGGAGATTGAGATACTTAGTTCTCCTTATCTGGAATTCTATGCATTCCCTTCATATCTCAGGGTTCCTGTTAGAAAAAAAAGTATTTTCAACTATCAACATATGGAAAAAATTAATATAGACTTATCATACACAAACCCATCTGCTGTTCGATTGAAAGAAGAAGCTGGAACTAATAGTTTCCTAAAGGCACTCTACTGTAAGGAAATGTGAAATATTTTCCCCCAGTTTAATTTTTGTAGAAAAATTAGCATTAACATTTTGATTTTTTTAAAACTCATCACCCACAAACAACATGTGATATGTACAAAACTTTAAAGTACTGAGCTAGTGTGATTAACCATAAGCCTTGGGACTTATTTTAGCATTTTTTTTCTATTTCTGCACTAATGTAATATCACTTGGCACTCAATTCTAGGTATTCCAGCAACAGCTTTCCCTCACCTGTCTATCTAAAAAGCTGCTTATAATTTATGCTTTGGGTCCAGAAGAAATAATTAGAGTGCTGTGTATTTTCCCCCTTTTCTTTCATACTGAGTTACTGAGTCCCCCCCCTCACCCCCCCCAACTCCCTTGGTCTGTTCCATGGCAGAGATTATAAAATAGATGAACATTTAGGGGAAAATCAACCCCCCCCACCACACACACACTTATCTGGAATAAAATTGAAGCACTGAGAAAAACAAGATATTATACCTACTGAGAATATCTTCCTTTTTCTTTTTCTGATAGGGTTAATTTATACTTAGAGACTCTCTCTCTCTCTCACTTATTCAGGTCAAGTAGATGGTGCAGTGCCTAGGGCTTCAGGCCTGAAGTCAGGAAGATGTAAGTCCAATCTAGCTCAGACACTTACTATCTGTATGACACTGGGTAAATCATTTAACCCTGTACACATCACTGTCCTCATCTATAAAATGAGCTGGAGAAGGAAATGGCAAACCACTCCAGAATCTTTGCCAAGAAGACCCCAAATGTGGTTACAAGAGTTGAACATGACAGCTGAACAAACAACTTTTCACTTATGAAAGGGTCAGCTTCAAAATACATTTCTTTATTATATTTGGTTTTTTTTTTTGTTGGCAGGCACTTAAATGAAAGCACACAGGCTAGGAAGTTGTTTTGGTACCAGCAATAAGCACTTACAACAAGCTTGGAAAATGATCACAACAATACGTTGAGATTATTTTCAGGTAAATGTGGACAGAGTCAATTATGATAACCTAGTAAAACTTTGATTATTTTATAATCCAGAGGATCACTGATTTCTTTAGCATGGGAATTCCTTTAACTATGAAGCTAGCAACCAATCCATGTCTTTTTTATCCTGTCCAATTTTGGTCTATACTTCCCCCCCATAATATCAATTTGATACAGTGGAAATCCCATTGCTACTTCATTCAGATGGTCTGGATTTAAATCCTACCTCTGATCCTTACCACTCAGACCACAGTGGACAAGCTACCGGACTTCCCTGAGCTTCAGTTTCCTCAATTGTAAAATGGGGGTAGAACTAGATGGTGTCTGAAGTTCCTACAACCCTAACTCTATTCCTTATGCAGTATCACACGATTTGCTACATGTCTTTTTCTAGTTCTTTTAATATTTCAGGTACATCAATAAAAATACCTGGTATTTCTGTTATCCCAGATTCTCTTTAAATGAGCAACCCACTTATTTTATGACCAGAAATGTCCTGAACCTGAATCTGAGGCTATTTCTTTTAGGCAAGTTATCCTTGGTGAAAATCTGAAGTACTCTTCCTTTTGCATTTGGATCTTTTCTTAGTCCTTTGGGCCCTAGCACTTCCTTTAATCTTATTGTGTTCATGATTCCCAGAGTTATAACATTATTGAGAGAATTATGCTTTGTTTTAAGATAGACTTGGCATTAAAGAGCTTGAGATAATTGAAGGCATTGTGCAGCTCCTCAAATGCAATTTCACTTGATCTATCTGTCTGTCTGTCTCTCTATCTTTCTCTATGTCCCTATCTCTGTCTCTCTGTCTCTCTCTGTCTCTGTCTGCCTCTTTCTCCCTGTTCTAATCTAGACCTGTCTCACTTTAGCATCTGTCCATGAGAAAGGCACTGATGAAATAGCCTAAAAAGTTTCCAGTTCAACATCATGCATAATCAGCAAAATTGGGAAAGCATACATTTATTACCCACTTGGTTTTAGGCAGATATCTTTTGACAGGTTATGACCCTCATTGGAAAAGTCTTACATAGTTCTGATATTTGACACAACCAATCACCAAAATGTCATCTACAAAGAGAAGATGGACAGTTTCTCCATCTCCCCTTTTTATGAACCTTTAACACTCTATCCTTCTTATGGGAACATTCTTTGTTTCTATCTTTGACATATAGATGTATATATATATATATGTATACATACATACACATGCATATATCATACATGTATGTAGGTGTATATATGTATATACACACATATATTTGTGTGTGTATATGGTTAGCAGAGGGGTCAGTGAGTCAGAGGGCATGACTTTTTAAAACACTTCTTTTTGCACAATTTCAAATTGTTTTCCAGGATGATTAGATCAATTCATACCTTTAAGAACAATAGATCTTTATGAAGCTTTTGCCCCAAAATTCACTATTTCCAACTTTTGGCTTTTTCATCTATTTGTTGGGTATGAGGAAAAATATCAGAGCTCTTTCAATTTGTATTTCTCATTACTGATGACTTAGAGTGATGGAGCGGAATTGAGCAAATACTTGATTGACTTGAACATTCTTTGCTTAAGCCACCTGCTGAAATTATGTATTAAATATCAGGTAATAAGACAATAAGTTATTGGGGTTTCTCCCTTTCAGACTTAGCAATTGCAAAAACTAGGCCTTTTCATATTTTGAGAAGATAATTTTGTACAATATAAAGAGTGTGAGGTCTTGAGTGGTTAGTTCCAGAAGTGGCCTAGCTTTGCAGACTTTTAAGGGGTATGAAACTTGGAGTAAGTAGTTCATTTACAGATTGAATAGCAAACATATGAAATATTTATATTTTGTTCATCTTTTAAGACATAATTTTCTTCATCAAATGTATGGGATTATTGGGTAGCTGGCCTTTAAACAGGCAGCCGGCTTTCTTCGTTACTTAATAAAAGAGTCATCCTTATTTATTTTTTTTGTTTGTTTGTTTTTATTGTTTGTTTTTGCAGGGCTATAGGGGTTAAGTGACTTGCCCAGGGTCACACAGCTAGTAAGTGTCAAGTGTCTGAGGCCGGATTTGAACTCAGGTATTCCTGAATCCAGGGCCGGTGTTCTATCCACTGCGCCACCTAGCTGCCCCCCATCCTTATTTATTGAGAAGAGAATCATTTATGGAAAAATGAATTGTTCTTTCTCATTTCCCTTTACCACTCACACTGCAGCAAGATGAATGGAAGGGTTTTCTCTTCCCAGGCCTCACACCATTAGCAATGGCACCTTATTTAGCAACTCTCCCATCAGGGGAATTTGTGCCCAGCAGAGAGTCAATTAAAAAGAGTCAAGTCTGGCAGCAAGATGATGAGCTGGATGGAGAATTAGGGTCATAGATTTCAGTATAGCCTCATGGTTCGTAGTAGGACAGAATCCAGGGGAGAAACATGAGGATAAAATTGACAACAGGGTTATAGAGTATGAGTTGCCATAGCCATGTATGTTCCTATGGCTGAACTTTCATTCAAGTGTCCTCTATTTGTGACTCCTTTTCCTGTGTATTTGTAGGGAAATGTTCCTGGATTTATGGAGGTTGTGTTTTGTTACTACTGTTCATGTTATATCATTCCAGTAAATACATTTGCATTGAACTAATTATGTCAACTGTCTGACTAGTAAAAATGAGCACACCAGTGACTACTTAAGAGATACAATCTCAGTACTCTTGACCCATGTAATGACTTGAATCTGAGACAGTTATTCCCCAAGGCCCCGAACCTTTAAACAAAATGTAAAGATCAGGAGAGAACAAAAAGACAACTACAGAAGCAATCTTTCATATGGCTATTACTATTTGCAATAATTCTTTCAAAAACTTTTGTTTACATCTTATGACCACATGTCTAGACACTCAGTCAACTGACATTTATTAAGGGCCTATTATGGGACAGGCACTGTGATAAGCCTTGGGGACACAAAAAAGCTACAAAGTATTCTATGCTCTCAAGGATCTCACAGTATAATGGGGGAGAACCCTTGTCAACAATTATGTACAAACAAGATATACACAGAATAAATCAAGGGTATTCTCAGAGGTAAGACACTAGCATTAAGGAAGATTGGGAAAGGCTTCCTACAGATGGTGGCCAGTTAGGTAAGACTTGAAGGAAGCTATGGAGGGAGAGCATTCCAAGTATGGGGTACAGCCAGTGAATGGACCAGCAGTTGAGATGGAACGTCATGTAAAAGGAATGGCAAGAAGGCCATCAGATCTCTATAAGGTGTGGGAAGTTAGGAAGGGGCCAGATTATGAAGAGTTTTAAAAGCCACACACAAACCTTGGCAAGCCAGTCAGAGGATTTTTATTTGATTCTGGAGTTTTTGTCACCAAAGTCCTTGGCGCCATCAAATGGTTCAATATCAGAAACTGATATTATTTTATTACTAGATATTATATTAGAGAATAAGCATTACAAAGTGCTTTGCTACTGTACCCTATGAACCAGGGAAACTCCATCTTATGTACAGCTGAAACCTTCCATATGCATTGTATCCCGCATTAGAATTTGAGTTTCTTTAGCAGAACCAAAAGAACATTTTAAGAACAACTTTGAGTGATTAAGTTATTTTGACTATTATACCTATTTCTCTTGGTGAGAGAAATAAGTGATAAGTAGAAGCATGTATGGAAAAAATATATATTATACATATTTATATATGTACACATATTTATATGTATTTTCATATATATGTATATGTGTGTATGTATGCATATGGGAAGAGAACATAAGACATTTTACAAGATAATTTTGTTGTATATTTGAAAGAAATAGCAAGATATGCATAGTAGCTTTGCAGTTTTGTGTGCAATCATCTTTTTATTGCACAGTTTGAAAATATTTGTTTTATTCTATAAATAAAAAATTTAAAAATAAAGGTATGAAATCCCTTCTCCCCTCCCCCACACACACTCACAACAATGTTAACTCTTTAAAAGCAGGGACTGTCTTTTTTCTATTTGTATACACAGGGTTTGGCACAATCCTGTGCACATAGCAAGTACTTAATAGCTGATTCATTTATGCATGCATACATGAATACATTGCCACTTTTTAGAGCTCTTTGATGCAAATATTGTCTTAACCAACAGATTTTTTAGCTGAAATTGATTTTTTTGTATACAAAAGCTTTGACATTTGGTGCAATAAACTTTTTGGTGGTATCTTCTGTCACACATTTGGTTAGAATTCTCTATAAAAGCTTTCGTGAACAGACAAGGGATGAAGAGTATTATAGAGGATAAAAAGGTCAATTTAGAATACATAAAATTAAAAGTTTTTGAACAAAGTAAATGCAGTTAAAATAGAAGGGAGAGAGCTAACTGTGAAAAAAATGTTTTCAGCAAATTTCTCTGAAAAGGTTCAGATATCCAAAGTATAAAAAGACCTAATTCATTTGTGTGTGTGTGTGTATGTATATGTATATGTGTATGTATATGTATATGTATATGTGTATGTGTATGTGTATGCATATATATATAGACAGATAGATGCATAGATGTATAGATGTATACACACATAAGTGTTTGTGCATAAAAATAAGTAAATGGTCAAAATATATGGAAATTTCATTCTCAAAGGAAGCTAAGCTATCTTTGACCACAAGAAAGAAAACTCTCCAAATTGTTAATTTAACAAATATGAATGAAGACAATATCTCACACTTAGCAGATCGACAATGACAGAAAAAGGAAAATCACAATTGAAGATGGGCTGCCAGAAGCACTGGTCCACTATTGGTGAAGCTATGGATTGTTCCACCTATCTGGGAAGAAGTTTGAAACCACATGAAAAAAAGTTTCTGTGCATATAATTTGCTTCAACAATACTACTAATAATAATAGATGAGACCCCAAAGAGATTTATTAAAAAATATTTATAGCATCTCTTCTTGTAGTAGCAAAAAGCTGGGAGCAAAGAGCATATCTATCAATTGGAAAATGGATTAAAATTGAGGTAATTTAATATAATGGAATATTATTATACAATAAGAAACTATTAAAGGGGAGATTTCAGAAAAACATGAAAAAACTTATATGAATTCATATAGATTAAAGTGAGCAGAAAAGAACAATTTTTACAGTACCAGCATCATAAAGAAAAAATAATTTTGCAAGAACAATTGCAGAAGACTAATGATGAAACATGTTATCCATTTCCTGAAAAGAGAGATGGACTTGAAGTGCGAAATTAGACTTTTTTTTTGGAGATGGTACATGTTTGAAATTTTTAAATTGACTTTGCTTATTTATTACAAAGTTTGTGTCTGTGTCTTTGTGTGCATGTGTGTGTATATTTCCCTTGGGCAGAGGTGAGTGGTAGATGTGGGCTAGTGATAGTGTTGACAAGAAAAGAAAAGAGAGTCACAGAAGCATTTTTTTTGGGGGGGGGCAATGAGAGTTAAGTGACTCACTCAAGGTCACACAGCCAGTGTCAAGTGTCTGAGACTGGATTTGAACTCCCGTCCTCCTGAATTCAGGGCCAATGCTTTATCCACTGAGCCACCTAGCTGCCCCCAGAAGCATTTTTAAAATGTACAAAATACAACGAGGAATTTAAGAAAGACAGTTTTAAATGTAAGATTGAAATTATATACTTTAAAAAAGCAATCTATATGTTACATTCATATTTCCAAATCTCTTTTTTCTATATTTCCATATGAAAATGTTATTTTTTATTGTTATGTTAGTATAATTATAATAGCCAGAGTTGTAAAAAGAACCTGCATCATTTCTCCTTCATTTAACTTTTCTTTTCAAAATAAATTTTCTGTTATCATCCCCTGTGTTTTGCAAATGAGCTCATCCTCTATACAGTGTGAATTATTCTAATAAAGGAAAGATGTTAAACATTTTAAAAAATGTCACTAAATAATTAGAGATGAAAAGGAAGGCAGTGAGGTTTACTACTTTTTTCAAAAATTGAACTATGAATATTCAGTGTTTAGATAGTTTGTATACTTCAAATATTTATATATACTAGGGAACAGTGGATAGAAGACTGGCCTTGAATTTAGAAAGATTTAGATTCAAGTCCTGACTATGTGACATGCTATCTATGTAACTATGGACAATTAACTTGAAACCTCTGTGTCCCAGGAACCACCATATAAATTATAGTTTAGCTATAGAACTACCTTTGTGGAAGTGGTCACTGTTCTGGGAGGTCTGTATTCTGATGAAATAATAGATCTAGACCAAGAAATAAAATCAAATTGTTGGCTAAGGATAATCAATCTATCAATATTTATTAAACTCTTACTCTGTGCCAGTCACTGTACTTAGCACTGGGAACATAAAAAGGGCAAAAGACTATTGCTGGCATCAAGGAGTTTACAATCTAATGGTAGAGACAACATTTAAACAAATATATACACATCAAGCTGTTTACAGGATGAGGGAATAATTAGCAGAAGGAAGGCACTAGAATTAAGGGGAGTTGCGGAAAGTTTCTTTTAGAAAGCAGAATTTTAGTTGGGACTTAAAGAATAATCACAAACTAACTTGAAGTTTAAGAAAAAGTAAATTATTTTCCAAAATTGACAAATATATCACCACTACCATTTCCATATCTGATAATGCAACATGCATTACTAATATGTACTCTCAACAGGGCTTTGAGCTAAGTGACAAGACCATCATCCTCTAAAAGCTTCCATTCTACTTAGTGATACACTGTCTAGACAGATAAATCAATAGCAGGAAGATCTAAGAACAGGCTTGATTTGGTAGATCTCACGTAGTAACACAGGTCCTGGGATATAGGGTGTGCGCAGGGAAGACTAGTCCCCCTGGGGTGAGTGTTGTTGAGCCTTTTACAGGGCTGCTTTCAACTTTGGTTGTCCACTTAATTCACTCAACTCTCACCTGTGGCTCCAAGAAATGGTAGAATGCATGGCAGCCATACCCCCAGCAAACCATTTAGGCTGACAGGCTAAATAAGATTGAGGGTAATCAAGGGGTCTCAAACCCTTTGGTAAATTGCAGGGGGCAGTGTTTATTCCAAACATGTGAAGACTTCCCCTTGTGGAATGGACAAATGAGAACAATTTGTTCCAATATTCATGAAGGTAGCTAAAGCAGACACTTATGGAATGTTTAGAGCTTGGTTAGACATTGAAAACCAAGGTGATCCACTGCATCCAAATGTTCATGTGGACTACTTGTGCCTGACCTGTGGAAGAGCCTTCTGAGATCATATTGGTCTGATTAGCTACAGTCAGACACACTGTACCTTGACTCCAATATAGTGATGTAATTTTGGTTCTCTTTAAGAAGGAAGAATAGGGCAGCTGGTGGCGCAATGAATAGAGCACCGGCCCTGGATTCAGAAGGACCTGACTTCAAATCCTGCCTCAGACATTTAATACTTACTAGCTGTGTGACCCTGGGAAAGTCACTTAACCCCAATTGCCTCACCAAAAAAAAAAAACCCAAACAAAAATAAAGAAGAAAGAATAAAAACTAACACATATACATGTCCATTCATAAAAGACTACTTGCACAGGTGAGAATATATTGCAGGAAACTAGAAATCGAACAAAAAGACTCGTGAACCAGGTGTTATTTCAAACAAGGAAAGGAAGAGCATGTATACTAACATAAATAAGCAACATAAAACCTTTTATTGTTTCTTTTAATTTTAATGTTTGCCTCTCTCTTTGATGTACTGTAATTCATGCTAACAAAGGGGCTTGGATAGCATTTGAAGAAATATAAAAGCCCACACTTTGTCCAATTTTCACAGTTCTATTTTGTCAGATTACCTTTCATTTTGCCTCCCACAAATTCATCCCATTAGATTTTTAGCTGGTAGTATAAAGAATAGAGGAACTGAGAAGTCAGTGGGGCATCATAAGGATTCAAAAGTTGAAAGACCAAATTTTGGTCCCAGTGAAGATTTTTTAAATTGTATTCAATTGCTTTCTCCCTATATGCTTTTCTCCAACAGTTTCATTTGGACATTATAATCTTTTAAAATATTTTTTAAAAAATATTTTGTGTTAATATCAAGTAAACAATTTCATCTATTCCCTACCCCACAGAAATGGTTCTATACATAAGAAATGAATATTCTGTCTTCATGGATGCAGAGAAGAGGAAATAATCGCTCATACTTATATAACAATTTACAACACATATCTTTCCTGCTATCCTTACAGGCATTTTGATCACCATTTGGTAGATGAGGGAATTGAAGATCAGAAAGATTAAAGGATTTCAGAGAATCACAAAATCTCAGAGAAAGAACATACCTCCAATGTCATGTTGTTCGACCCATAAGTGAAGAATTCTTTCTATGACATTGCACTGAAGAAGTCTTTTTTTTTTTTTGAAGACTTCAAATGAGAAGAAACTTTCTGCCTCTCCAGGCAACCCATTTTACTTTAGTATAAATATAATTGGGGGCAGCTAGGTGGCACAGTGGATAGAGCACTGGCCCTGGATTCAGGAGGACCTGAGTTCAAATCCGGCCTCAGACACTTAACACTTACTAGCTTGTGTGACCCTGGGCAAGTCACTTAACCCCAATTGCCCCTCAAAAAAAAAAACCCAATAAATATAATTGTTAGGAAGTTTTTCAGACTTAAATTTGTTTCTCTGTAATTTCCATCCTTCATTCTTTGTTCTGCCTTCTTGGGACAAGTAGAACAAGTTAAATCACTCAGTTGAATAAGAGCCTTCCAGATACTTGAAGAGGGCTAACTTGTCCTTTGGGTTGTCTTTTTCTAGTCTAACCAGCCTTGTATCCTTCAAATGATCCTAAAGGACACAGAAATGGGGACCTTCATTCTCATAGTCACTTTCCCCTAGATGCTCTTTGATTTACCAACCCCCCTGTTAAACCAAGGTACCCTGAACCAAATAGGACTTTGATAACAATATGGATTCCCTAGGCTCTCAAGGCATAGCAAATAATCACTAGAGTAATGGACTTGGAATTAGGAAGACCTGAGTTAAACTCTTGCTCCAAACACATACTAGTTACATGATCTTGGACAAGTCCCTTAATCGATCTGTGCCTCAGTTTCCTACCAGAATTTTTCTGAAGATCAAACAAAATAGCATGTAAATACTTTATAAAATTTAAAACACTATAAAATTATATTTATTATTATTAAAATATAGCTACCTTTTAAATTTTAGATATCAGGTATTTTTATTTTATTTTATTTATTTTTTTATTTTTTGCAGGGCACTGGGGGTTAAGGGACTTGCCCAGAGTCACACAGCTAGTAAGTGTCAAGTGTCTGAGGCCGGATTTGAACTCAGGTCCTCCTGAATCCAGGGCTGGTGCTCTATCCACTGCGCCACCTAGCTGCCCCTGTCAGTTATTTTTAAGCTAGCTGTAGACCCTAGTTCTCCAAATGTAGTCTGATGGGACTAGGTACAATAGAACTATTCCATCCTTATTCCTGGGTATTATGTCTCCTGTACTGTAGCCTAAAATTGCATGAACTTACTTGGTTGCCATATTATAGTGATGATTCATATTGAAACTGTAACCTACAAAGTCCACTAAATCTTTTTTCAGATGAACTACCTTCTAACATCACCTTTTCCATCTTGTCCTTATAAGATTGACTTTAAAAAAAAAAAAAACAAAAACAAGTGTAGTAGTCTTACATTTATCCCTCTTAAAATTTGTCTTCTTGGATTCAGTCCAACATTCTAGTCCCTCAAGATATTTTTTAAACCCATCTGATGTTTTTGTTCTCCCTCTGAGGAGCTTTGTGTCATATGTAAATTGGATAAGCAGGCCATCTATGTTTTGCCCAAAATTACATGATTATTATTTGAGGGGACTGGAATTTATATGCCAGTCTTCTGAAGCCAAGTCGAATAATTCTTGCTATCACACTAAATAGTTAAAGGTGTACCATTTAATACAGAACCATTAAAAGCAAACATAATGGGTTTAATAACAATTTTTATGGGTTCATCCTCTTCAGCTTCCCCCCGAATATCCTGTAGCTCTTTGGCCAGTGTTTTGTGTGGAAGAAAGGTAGATAAAGTTCTTTAAAAGGCCATAAAGGCAATGAATGCATATGCTTATGTAGATTTTCTTCAGGAAGGAACTATATTCTTGAAATGATCATCAGAGTTAAAGTGTTGATAAAGACAAAACATTGAATTTAGACTTAGATGAATTGCATTATAATCAACCTTCTGACACATTAGCAGATCTCAAATCAATGACAGGGAAAATCAATGGAAAGAGTACTAGGTTTGGGGTAAGAGCACTTTGGCTGCATCCTGAATCTGCTACTTACTATTTATGTCACCTTGGAAAAGTTGCATGATTACTCTAAGACTCAGGATCATTATTTGTAAAACTGAAGGCAGTTGGATGAGATAACTATAAAAGTCCCTTCTATCTCTAAAATTTGTGACCTATTTACCCCACCAAACCTCAATTTCCCCAACTGTGAAATGACATTAATAATAGCTATCATATTTCAAGAAGTTCTTAAAATGTAGATTAAATTAATTCATACTTTGATGTCCAATATAAATTTTGAACCTTATTAGTGTTCCAAAGACAAAATTAAGTTACATATTGAGAAAGAGGACACCTGCCCAGAACATATAAATCCATGCTAAATATCATATATTACATTTTGTTGCCACTGAAATGTGTACAATAACTGCTGAAAATGAACTTAAACTACTATAATGCTATTTCTGAAATGCAACTTCGAGAATGCGGGGAAATATAGAAATCTGCTATCTGATGTTATAAGCTTGCTCTTTTTAGTAATAATAGAATAAGCCTATGTCAACCAAATATAAAAATGAATAAAATCATTTTGACATAATATTCAATGAAAAGTTATATTTATATTTATATGTTTATTTTTTTGTCCTCAATGGAAATATTTAACAAGGGCAACTAGGTGGCGTAAAGGATAAAGCACTGGCCTTGTATTCAGGAGGGACCTGAGTTCAAATCTAGCCTAAGACACTTGACACTTAATAGCTGTGTGACCCTGGGCAAGTCACTTAACCCTCATTACCCCCCAAAACCAAAAAACCCCCGCTATAGCACAATCATCCTTACAGCTTCTCCAAAGGGCCTTGAATGTCACTGAGGAAAAAATGGAGCATAACAAAAGAAACAGGACTACACCTAGATTTAGAGAATGTGGATGTGATTTTTTGATCTTCCATTCTCTGCCTCTGTGACCTCATTGGGTCAAATATTTTTCAATTGTAAAATGAAGGGCATGGACTAGATTGCCTACAAGGGGTTCTAAATCTATGATCTATGGCAGGTTATATTTAGGGTGAATGTATTGATGTGGCATTATCTCCTTTGGAAAGATTATCATATAGCACAGGATGAGGCCATCTTTTAAAGATCAGAAAGATATTTGAAAAATTACAATCTGTTTCTTTCAGATTTTTTCTGCATTTGCTAATTATTGCATTTGGGCTGATAGGTTAGAAACCATGGGTTTACATGGAAACAAGCAACATGTGCAGACTGGAGTCTAGTCCTCTGGATGCAGAGCAGATGTTAGTTTTCTTCTCCTAACTCTTTCCAATTGCCACTTTTTGCTAGTATCTTAAAAAAAAAAGAGTAAAATAGATAATGCTTTTGTTTTAGTATAATCCAAAGCTCTTCTCTTACGGGGTGGTTCTTGACTCAAGTTTTTACATGACAATTACTTGTTGCTATTAATTTTTTCCATGTGAAAAGCATTAATTTTATGGTGTGCATCACCCTAAGAAAGTGTGTTTCAAAAATTATTTGTGGGGCAGCTAGGTGGCTCAGTGGATAAAGCACCGGCCCTGAATTCAGGAGGACCTGAGTTCAAAGCCGGCCTCAGACACGTAACACTTACTAGCTGTGTGACCCTGGGCAAGTCACTTAACCCCCATTGCCTCTCAAAAAAAAAAATATATATATATATATGTTTGCACAGTGGAACAGCTGGGAAGCTATGTGGCACAGTGGATAGAGTGACCAGCCAGGAGTCAGGAAGACCTGAGTTCAAATCTTGCCTCAGACACTTACTAGCTTTGTGACCCTGGGCAAATTACTTAACCCTTTTACCTTCAGTTTCCTCATCTATAAAATAACCTGGAGAAATACCAAGGGGGCAGCTAGGTGTTACAGTGGATAAAGTACCCACCCTGGATTCAGTAGGACCTGAGTTCAAATCTGACCTTAGGCACTTGATACTTACTAGCTGTGTGACCCTGGGCAAGTCACTTAACCCTCATTGCCCCACAAAAAACAAAAACAAAAGAAATGCTAAATCTTGCCTAGAAAACTCCAAAGGGGGTCATAATGAGTCAGATACAACAGAAAAATGACTTAACAAACACAGCAAAGTAGACCAGTTGCCATTCTTTCTCTGATGATATATATATATATTTTAAAATCTTTTTCAGGCACTGCTTGATACTCAGAATCTTTTGAGAGCTCAAATCACAAATTTTACTTTCAACCTGGGATTTTCAGGGAAGTTTTATCATACAGGTAAGCTTTTGTCTTGTTTTAAGTCAAACCTCTTTCAATTTTATTGCTAGTATACTACAATACAATGAACATTTAAGTATCAACTATATATCAGGCACTGTACTAAGAGCTGGAAACAGTAGATTTGTGTACAAGGGTTCAAGTAATGACCTTTTATAGTATGGTTGTTAGTTACTAGACTTAATAACACATACGATAGGAAATATCTCAAAATATTCCTTATACTATGCATTAGGATGTCTGGCATAATCAACCTGTGATCTTGAGTCTTAAAACTGAATGTATATTATCTAAATTTAACATTTAAGTAACTATATAAAAAACAGTGAGGGTAATTTCATGTGGGTGTAAATACTTTGGTGGTTTTCATTCTGTTATAATGACACATGAATTACTCTGAATTTGTGTAGATGGTGCCTTAAAAGCTTTAATATTATAAAGTGCACTTTTGTGTCTATTCATTTGCCACTGATGTTACTAGAAATCTCACATTTACCTGGTGATTTCAATTCATTTCAATAAATATTAAGCAACTGTTTTGTGCTCCATAATGCTCTATGTTTTTGTGTTTTAACATCCTTTTTTTTTTAAAGGAAGGGATAATATTGTAGATGTAGGTTACAGTATATTCCATTTCCATGGAATTTCACAAGGTCTTGATACAAGAAACCTCTGTAGCATATATACATATATATATATATATATGTATGTACGTATAGAAATATATTTGTGTGTGTGTACATATATATATATAGTTATAGTTATAATTATAGTTTTTTCACATTCAGCTTGTGTAGTTTATAAATAGGAAACATTGATTCTATCCAGGGGTGAGCTTTCAAGGAAAAATAAAAGCATTCACAACACACTTTTAAGTTTAATCTGTATTAACATTTTCTCTATCACCTTCTTGTCAAGACATTCAACAAAACAATATATCAAGCCATGATTTGTACTGTTGGCCAGTTTCTGAGGTGTAAATGCTCACGCAGAAAACATAATGAGTTCTTATGAGCCAGTTAAAGCTGACTCCATCACACCTGTGTCTCCATCACATCTGGAGAGAGCAAGATATGGTAAAAGATCACAGATCAAAAGGCTATCAGAGCTGGAAAGTATCTGAAAATGTAGACACACACAAACAACAGTTGTTTCTATAACATGACAAACAAGTGGCCATGCAGCTGTTACTTGAAAACTCCCAGTGAGGGAGAGCCTTTGCCAAGGCAGCATATTCACTTTGGGGTGGCTCATTAGCTGCTGATTTTGTTTTTGTTTCTGCTTTTCCTTTAATCAAGTCTAGATTTTGCTCTTTGCAATGTCCATCCATTGTTCCTACTTTTGCTCACTAGAACCAAACATGTATAACTAGTCTACTAGGTTAACAGCCTTTCAAATAATACTTAATGTCATCCATCAAATTCTTCCTAACTCTTATCCAGGATGAAGATCTCCAATTATTTCAATCTAATTGTTACAGTATGAAACTTGAAGCTATGAAGTAATTTCCTAACTTCCCTAAAATAACTAAATACACATTATTACTATGATTATTTTGTTTTTGTATGAGCCCCGTGTATATAGAACATTATAAAATAACCAGTGATGGAAATTAATCTATCAAGGAATCTTTTTTTTTTTTTTTTTGGCGGGGCAAAGGGGGTTAAGTGACTTGCCCAGGGTCACACAGCTAGTAAGTGTCAAGTGTCTGAGGCCGGATTTGAACTCAGGTAATCCTGAATCCAGGGCTTGTGCTTTATCCACTACGTTACCTAGCTGCCCCTCTATCAAGGAATCTTAGCACATACCTCTGCAATTTACAGCCTTTGATATTTGCCAAGGATACTAGGGGGTTAAGTGACTTGCTCAAAGTAACAAAGCCAGTTTGTCAGAACTCAGGTCTTATGAATTTTCAGGATAGCTCTCAATACTCTATGTCATACCTTTTTGTAGCCCTTACAGGAAATCATTGGATTCTAAGATCATTCAGCTTTGGAAGAACAATCATCTTGTCTTTTTATTTTGCACAATATTTTTTATATTAAATATGATTATCTGTTTCACAGAGCTAGGAAGGAAAGGGCATAGTTATTATTGATGGCAGTAGAATAGTCATTGGAGACACCTAAAATGACCTTAAAAAAATGATTGTGTTTGTGTGTGTGTGTGTGTAAGAGTGTTTTTGAGTAGAGAGAGAAAATATGGTATGTTAAAGCTCTGTAATTATTGTAAAATAGAAATGAGAATGGTGATTATTACAGTTTTTGTTTTTGTATGAATATTGTTTTAAATATTTAAGAAAATTCTTCCTACTCTTTCTGATTCCCCAATTAGATATATAAAATGGAAGTCGATATACTTTCCACTTAAATATATATATTTAAAAATTTTATTTTGGCTAGGCCATGAGGGTTAAGTGACTTGCCCAAGGTCACAGAGCTAGTAAGCATCAAGTGTCTGAGGCCAGATTTCAATGCAGGTTCAAGGGCCTGAAGTGTCAAGTGTCTGAGGCCGGATTTGAACTCAGGTCCTCCTGAATCAAGGGCCGTTGCTTTATCCACTGCACCACCTAGCTGCCCCATAAATATTTTTTTAATATAACCACAGAGAATCCAAAGTTCAAAGGATGGAGGGAAACTAGATGGCACAGTTGATAAAGCACCAGACCTGGATTCAGGAGGACCTGAGTTCAAATCTGACCTCAGACACTTGACACTTACTAGCTGTGTGACCCATGGCAAGTCACTTAACCCTTATTGCCCTGCCAAAATAAACAAACCAACCCCAAAAATAAATAAATAAAAGCAAAAACAAACAAAAGTTCAAAAGATCTGTGTTCTTATCAGTATGAGTATTCCTTCTAATAATAATGCACATCACAACTCATCCATGCCTATGCATCCCAAATGACTTCTCCATTTCCATGCCTAACAACATGGGGTCTGGCCAAAAGAGAATCAGTAAAATTAGGAAATCAAAATTTGGCTGCATAGTCATGACATATTTTTAATTGTTGAGTTAAATTTATAAAAACTTACCTATATCTGAAACCACATCTGAATTAGACATATAGCTAGTCAGCTACAATGCAATTATTATTGTCAAATAATCTTTCTAGTTTGTCCAGTACAATACAGCAGAGACATGTGATGGTTACAAAACAAAAAGCCCAACCCTTTAAAAGGAAGAATTTTAGTATTAGTTCTAATCTATATTTCTACCTTTGATCAGGTTTTATTGTTATTGTTTCTAAGGAGGCAAGTGACTAAACAGTAAGCAGAAAGCCCATCAAGTTTAGTCTTTTAGAAATGTTTTTAGTCTTTACATCACCAGGTACTTAGCAATAAGCTCTTGAAAGAAATAGCATTGAAGTAAGAAGAAGAAAAAAATATCAGCAAAGATAGAGTTAAAAAGTATAAAGAGGCAAGAACAAGTCAATTGTGCTGTTAATGGAGATAAAGTCATGAGGGCTGCAAGCTTCCCTAGTGCAATTCCTGCATCCTTTGGATTTATGGATCCTTTTATGTTGAATTCAGGAGAGATAATGGGTCATTTTTCCAAGGAGCTCTTAGAATCTGTCTCTTAGTATTGAAATAAAATGAAGCCCTTGGGCTGGACTAACAAGAAAAATAAGCTAGAGGTGGGTTAAAAGAAAAATGCAGACAAGACATTTGGGAAGGGAGGGTGGGGCAGAGTTGAGGGATAATTGTGAAGGATTATTTACATTAACTGTAAAACATGAAGATCCAAGTGAAAAGGTCTCCCTCCAGAAAGGGAGCTTACCCATTTCTTTTCTGTGCTTCTCTTAGCTCTGGTTTTAAGCACAGACATCTGGCAGTTGAACTAGGATCGAGGAATGAAATGATTACCTAAGGTTCCCCAAGAGAATGAGTACTCACAAGGCTCTATGCTCTCAGCTACCTCTTAGGGTGGGAAAGCAACAGCTGAAGTAGCTGTTATCACACAGTTAGTATGATATCTCACTGAAACACGAATAATAATTATAAAGGGATGGGGGTAAAGATGGAAAGACAACCACCACCACAATATAGTGAGGAGGATCATGAGGTGCATAATGATAGGAAACGCGCTATTAGAAACAACTTGCCTTCAGCATATTATAGTGGGAAGAAGTCTGGATGCATAACCCAAAGCCCTGTGTTCAAATCCTGTCCTTGTTACTAATGGTAATTTTTTTTGTTGTGTTATTTGTTTTTGCTTTTGTTTTTTTAATGAGGCAATTGGGGTTAAGTGACTTGCCCAGGGTCACACAGCTAGTAAGTGTTAAGTGTCTGAGGCCACATTTGAACTCAGGTACTCCTGACTCCAGGGCCGGTGCTCTATCCACTGTGCCACCTAGCTGCCCCTGTTATTTGTTTTTGAAGTTTAGTTCTTTGTTAGTAGAAACCTCTGGTAAGGAACTCCCTCTAGCAGTAAAGAATAGAACCTTCTCTTCCACTTAGAGTCTTGAAGAGTTGATTGAAATTCTGAAAGATTTAGTGATTTGGCCAGGGTCAAACTGTGTGTATCATTTAGGGCTCTGAGTTGAGTCCACATCTTTCTGCCTCCTTAGTCATCAAATAGGCAAATAAAATAATAACATTAATTTGTAAAGTGTTTTCCCATCCACCTGTGAAGTACATATTTTAATTACTATTGTACCCAATTTATAGGTGAGAAAATTGAGGGTCAGAGAGGTTAAATGATTTGCTCATAATCGTCCAAGATAATCCCCATGAACTTCAGCTTCGTCATCAGTAAAAATGATCCCTGAAGTCACTTCCTATACTAATCCCTATATTTCTGTGTCAAACAAAGGCATTTTTACCAACACAATCTTTGCTCATGCCTCAAAATGTTTAGGTCTCTTTTTTGCCTTTTGACCATTAGTCATTCTACAGTTGCTTGGTCCAATCTCTTTGGTGCTCTAGAGAGAGATACTAAACCATAGAAATCTTGGGAATAGAACCTAAGCTGTTGACATGAATGACTTTGGTCATGATAGTTGATCAATTTCTGCTATACAGACATACAAGTGGGTAAGTGTCCACAGCCACCAAATACAAACATAAGGAGAGTTACAGAGAGGAATCAGAATAGGGATTGGGAATATAAAAATCAGGGGAAAAGGTGAGATTCACCAAGACCTGAGTTCAAATCTAGCCTCAGATAATTTACTAGCTATGTGAACCTGGACGAGTCATTTAACTTCCATTTGTCTCAGTTTCTTCATCCATAAAATGAGGATCATAACAGCAGCTACTTTGTAGGGTTGTTATATGGATAAAATTAGATATTTATAAATATTTTGTAAACATCAAAGTGCTATGTAAATGTACTTTTTATTATTAACTTGTACTTTTATTTTTATTATTAACACATACAAAAGTGTTTAGGGAGGAGAAAGGGAGAATATAAGAAA
The DNA here is from genome assembly GCF_019393635.1 of Dromiciops gliroides. Lineage (NCBI taxonomy): Eukaryota > Metazoa > Chordata > Mammalia > Microbiotheria > Microbiotheriidae > Dromiciops > Dromiciops gliroides. Next base: position 215,843,288 of record NC_057866.1, on the reverse strand, counting down.
AATGACCTAGCATTGGAAATGCCTAATGTAACAAGGAAAAGAAAGATCCTTCTCTGAAGTAAAGTACTTAGCAAGATGAAAGTGAAAGCCATCTGTCTTTGTTAAGGTATTGCCTCATTTGTTCTATTCTACATCATTCAACTCCTATGCTTTCTTTATAAATCATCATGTTAGTACTGTTGTTGGAGGCTCAGTCTGCATCATGTCCAGAAATAGGAACAATACTGAAAACTGTGAGCTGAGTCTGCACTATAGCAAGGGACATTGGGGGAGTAAAAGCTGAGCTGTATTGTACCTCTATAATCGGCTTAAGGGGGTGGTGTGTTAGAGGATATTTATGGAGGATGTTGCTAGTGCTGGCAGATTTAATTAGGTTGGCCAACCTTGGTGTCTTTAGACAGTACACAGTAAGACTCAGGTGAGCTTCCCAGGATGTGGGAGGTATGTTACTGTATTATTTAAGGTCCATGAGGAGGAATGTCCCTGTGTCTGTGTCTCTTCCCTAGATTGATGAAGCTGGGTCTATATGCCTGGTGTCATGGGGCTACCATCCTCTTATGACAAGAGGCGAGTATTTATATAATTAATGGAAGTCTATGATCATCAGTAGAGCCTTGAGATATAGTTTCACCTGAATTTTGGATAGGGAACTTGTCCAGACACTTCATCTCCCCCCCCACCCCATGCAAGAGTGCATTTTGAGAGTCCAGACATAACTCAAGATGACCAGATAAGTCCATTATGTTCATTTTTCTTTGGTAAATCTTTCATATTATCCAGTAAATCATACACTATGACTCTTTTTCTCCATTGTTAATTGGCATTCCTTTTCTCTTGGTGGAGAAACAAGGTGAATGAGTAGCAGTGGAAAGGGACCAGGGAGCAGTTGGCTGTAACAGTATTGCAATCTGTCCATTGTCATTAGTCTCTAGGGCCCTATTAAAACTACTCACTTTAGCTCGGCCAGCTTCTACTATTGCCATTAAAAAAAGAAAGAGAGAAAGTAAAGAAAAAAAATTCTTTCTTCACACCGTGAACATGTAGTCTGAAGAATTCACTGCTGCAAGAGATTGTGGGATCAAATGCTATGGCTGAATTTTAAGTAAGGTTGCATAATTTTATGACCATTAATATCATTTGAAGTTATGCCAGGAAAGTAGTTATTCACATTAGAGTTCTCACATTTCATGCTTTGGGAAATAAGCTATATGCCTGGGGAAGCCAAAGGGGATTATTTTTACTCTTTCTATTAGTTAATGTACTTTACTCTGAAGTTCAAATATTGGTTACTATCAGTGGGAGGAAAAGCAGAAAGAAAAGAACAAAAGGTAGTGATAAGACAATAGAGGGCTGACTCTGCTGAATTAAGTTTCTATGTTGGGTCCAAAAGTCCATTTCCCCTTAGACAGAGGTCTTGAACTGGGATGGAATGGGCATCCTAGTTATTAGTAAATGACACTAGAGGTAGTTTTTAGAGATCCTTTGTCATCTCTTTTCACCTCTGTTGCCTTTTTATATCCCTCATTCATTGTTTTTCTTTCATTTCCATTTGTAAGGGGCTAAAATTCTAGCTATACTGTCTAAAATATCTAATGAGTGGTCGCCAATAAATTATAAGCTTTAGCAAGAGAATTTAAGTGTTTTAAGTATTTATTACAGAGTATTAGGATCAGAGAGAAAGGTAACAATCTAACGATTTATAAGAGACCCCATCATCTGACCCACCATGTTGAGGTCAGGAGCAAAAGGAGACTGGACCCCTCTGCCAGCGTCCGCTTCCTACTTCATGTTCCCCTCCCAGAAATGGGAGACTCCTTAAGTTGATTGGCTGGTAGCCTTGATAGACAGTACCCATGAGCAAATATCACTTACTGACACTAAGGACCTTGACCACATGGCTTGCCCTCAGAGGCCATCACCTCATGGTGGAGATTTTCTACAGTAAGTCTTCAGCAGATGGCATCATTCCAATCATTACACATTGTTTTCTCCATCCCTTTCTCTCTTTTCCTGCATCTGCAGGACTACCCTGAAATTATCTACTGCAACAGAGAAACAATACCATCTAATAAATAGCCTGCTACACTTAGAGTCAGGAAAACATGTTTTGCTGTTGGTTGAAGGGTGTCTAACATAAGGAAACAAATTATTCTGGTAGCATATATATGTATATTTTCCTGTCTTTTCCCTACCCAGATAGATGAGAGAGAGAGAGACAGTGAGGAAGAGAGAAAAATATACATAAGGTGGTTTTTATGCTACCAGAATAATTTGTTTCCCTATGTCAGACACCCTTTAACCCAAAGGAGTGAAAGGTTAAGTATAATCCTTGTATAGCCTTGTGAGTATAGCCTTGGAGGCTCAGAACAGTCAACTGGCATATCTATGGTCCAACAGCAAAACATGTTTTCCTGACTCTAAGCGTGCACAAAGCCTCATGCTATTAATGCACATATTCTCACTGGGAAAGGGAGAAATGATATGATCTTTTTTTCTCTCTGTAGGCACAGAAGAGGAAGATGAAGGCGATGACCTCTTGCTGGGGTCTGTGGATGAATTCTGGTGGTTTCCTCACATGTGGAGTCACATGCAGCCCCATCTCTTCCACAATGAGTCATCTCTGGTTGAGCAGATGATTCTTAACAAAAAGTTTGCCTTAGTAAGTAGCACTTCTTGACCTTTGGATTTAACTAAATGGTGTATTTGTGGAGAGTTGAACACCAGATTTTTTTTTTTACACTAACTGTGAAGGAGTTATTTTTTCATTATCATGAGACCTTGTGATGTCACAAGAGAGCCAGGATGTAATAAAGAGACCTGGTTTTGAACCCTGCCTCCCAGGAAAGTCACTTAATTCTCTGAGACTCTTTCTTTATCTGTAAAGTGGTGCTCTCTACTAACAAGACCACATATTTAGAGCTTGAAGGGATTTCAGAAATAATCTAACCCAAGATCCTCAATTTATAAATTCAGAAACAGAAACACAGAGATGTTAAATAAGAAATATGGATTCATGATTTTAACATAGATTTCTAAATCCAAATCCATTTTTTCCCATTTTAACATTAGAAAAGCTAATCACAAAATTTGAAGCTATATAGGGAAGCAGCTTTTTAAGGGAATAGGGGATAAAATGCTGGTCTTGGAATCAGGAAGATTTGAATCTAAATGCTTCCTTAATGGTTACTAGCTGTATGAAGCTGGACAAGTCACCAAAGCTATGTAAGACTCAGTTTCTCATCTGAAAAAATTGTGGTACCTATCTCATTGGGTCATTGTGAAAATGAATTGAGATAACATGTGTATAAAATGCTTCATAAACCTACATACCTATATAAATATTGCTATTGTTATTAACTCTTTTTTATAAGCAGGTTTACCAACACAAGATTGTTAAGTACAGGATTAGAGCTTTATCATCACTGAGTAGCTACTTTGTGTTGATCACTATTCTATATATTTTGGGTGATAAGGTAATTAATATGACTGATTCCACCATTTGCTCAAATTTGCTACAGACATACCCCATTAGGTAATGCTCCTTGCACATCAGCAGGCTACAATCTCATTAAAGAGACAAGTTGTATGAATGTAAAATTGCTAAATAACAATATAATAACATTTAAGTGTTTGAGTACAGAGAGACACCGTGGCATAATAAACCGAAAGGTGACCTCAGAACCAAGATCTTAATTTAAGTCCCATCTTTGATACATTTTGGCTGTGGTACCCTAGTCAAATCACTGAGTGTCTATCATATGCCAAACACTATGCTCTGTACTTTCTTCAAGCAAGTTTTAGAGATTCTAAGTTACAGAGAAAATATTGGCCTGCATTCACAGAGAAGAAGTCTTTATTTGAGAGTTCCCTTTACGAAATAAGTAACAGATTCAACCTCTAACTCCATAAACAGAACACTGGATAAAGAGCTGGGAGAAATGCTCCAGTGTATAGAGTATACTTCTGGAAAGATCCACATAACTTTTTAGGCTCATTAAAAAAAAAAAATATATATATATATATATATACATATATATATACATATATACATATATATACATATATATATATATACATATATATATATATATATATATATATATATATATATATATATATATATATTGTTCAGGAAACTGGGGGCCAAGGAGGTTAAGCAACAATAAGAGGGAGAATTTGGAATTACATGCTCTAACTTAAAATTCAGTACTCTTTCTACTATAGCTCCTTACTCCATTTCAAACATTCCTTATCTTTGTGCAGTTTATAGTTTGGTAGGAGTATAAGGCACCAAGATATAACATACTTTGTTCTTTTTTTATTTTGTTTTTTGTTTTTTGGGGTTTTTTTTGCAGGCAATGGGGGTTAAGTGACTTGCCCAGGGTCACACAGCTAGTAAGTGTCAAGTGTTTGAGGCCAGATTTGAACTCAGGTACTCCTGAATTCAGGGCCGGTGCTTTAACCACTGCACCATCTAGCTGCCCCATACTTTGTTCTTTTTAAAGTGTATCCGAGAAGTAGGGAACAAAAATTATGTAACATCTGAAAAGGAAAACCATTTTTGATTCAGTATTTCAGATCAGTACTTCAGTAATCCCAAGACCTGGGACATTCCCATTAATGCAGAGTTCAAACTATCTGAGACAAAACCATCATCACCACCACCACCACCACCGTCATTAAACATTTATATAGCCCTTTAAGTTTCTTTTTCCTAATGCTACCACTTTGGCACAGTGAGACATTGGCATTGGACTGTAATAGAGAAACATCAGTCAATATTATGGAGAAAAAGTGCCTTGCAAGTTCAAAGGTTAGAATAAATGGTTAATGGCCATGACAGACTTCATGGAATAGGTGAAGCTTGGCCTAGACAGTGAATAGTGAATGGGATATATATATTGATAAAGAGGAAGGACACAAAATAAAGAGGGGGCATTACAGGCATTCAGATCTGGGGATAATGAGAAGAGGGGCTTGGCTAGAGCAGGGATGTCTGTATTATGAAACAGTGGGGAGAAAAAATTGGAGAGACATAAGGAGCCATATTAGAAAGATATTTGGATGTCAGATTGAAGAATTAAGTTGTGTTTGATTTCCATGTCCTTCTTGATGCTCAAGAGATCTTAGAGGTCATCTCATCTAAGATGTATCCAAATCATGAATCCCCTAGAAGCTATTTCTAGCTAGCATTCATCTAGACTGCTTAAATATTTTAAGCAACAAGGAGCTCCCTTTAGTTTCTTAGTTGTACCCCCTGCAGCCAAGTAGAACAAATTTAAGCTGATACTGGGTTTGAGTTTTGACCAAACCTGTGAGGAATTCCCTCTACCAATGTAGACTGGCAACTTCTCTGTAAACTATGATTTTAGAGGGTTGCTTAGGGGCAATGATAGGTTAAGTGAATGGCCACAGCCAGTATGTGGAAAAGACCGGACCTCCCCCTAATAGATAGGTTGTCCCCAAAGTCTTAGTGACGTTTTATGCTTCAGATGCTTTAATTAATGCTTAAAGCTGCAGTAGGACTTTTAGGGCACCTTCTCTATTGGTGAGATCACAGATCTTAACATATAGATTCAAATGTATGTGTGATGCTGTTAATTTGGAAGTTCCCTTCAGTGATGCAGGTAAATACCCATCTATGCCTGAACATCCTGGAACTCAAAACTTTAAATTAAAATGTTTATTAAAAAATAATAGGTGGTTGTCAATCTGACCGAGTTGATGGAAATTGCCCATACCAAAGGAATCACAGATCCTACATTCAAGTGTTATGATTTGCATAGTGCAGGAAATCCCCCAAATTCAAGCTATTCATAGGGTTCCCAGGCAAATCTCCATGTTTCTGTCCAGCCTCTTCATTTTCAGGGGCAATTATTTCCACAGACAAAACTGCTTGGATTCTATTAATCACATTTCTTTGGGTGACTTGAGAAACTCTAAAATGACATCTAATACATAATAGTAATCATAGACTTTAGCATGGAGAACAGGCATTTCTGGTGTAAATGGAGGAAATAGGCATGAATTATTCCCCCATATCTAATGTAACAGCATCCACCTCACCCACAATTGTTCTTACTTTCTAGTGCTTTGATCGAAATAGTGCTAATAGGGACTAACAGTTCAGTTTGACCATATAGAGATGTTTTCAGTTTGGGGATTTTCTCAGAAAGTAGATGCTCAGCCAAAAATTAAGACTTAAAAGCATTTAAACTCGGTCGCTAAAAGTCCTATTTCTCCACACTATTTCCCCACATTTCACAGCTATTTCCCTGCAAAAATAGGTTAGACGGATTATTTGGTAATCTTCCACTGGCAGCTGGTAGAAATTCTGGAAGCAACAGAGAATTTTTTTTTTTCCTGGCAAGTGGCCTAGATTTAGAGCTGTCAGTCTTCTGGCTGATCAACATTTCAAAGGATTCTGATAACCATTTAAATACTATGGGATTAAACCTGAAACCTAGGTGAAGTGCTGAACTGGTTTAGCCCCTTGGTAATTAGTTAATGTATCAGAGGGAACTGGGAATTTTAGTTATTATTTTTATGCTTTCAGTAAAGAGAAGAGTAGAATATGTTTATAACTAGCTCAGGACCACAAAGGAATACCACAGCTGTCTCAGTGTTTTGCAATTTAGTTTAAAAAACACAGCCAAAAATACTTCAAGTGTGCCTTAGCAATGAACTCACTATCAAAAAAGCTAGAGGAATAGTCTCCTATCCTGATGTCAAAATGCATTATTATTGTTTGCAAAAGCCTTGTGAGACTGAGCTTCAATGAGAGAGAGAGAGAGAGAGAGAGAGAGAGAGAGAGAGAGAGAGAAGAGAGAGAATTAATAAGAACTAAAAGAATAACAACCATCATCATCATGTGTGTATGTTCAGTCATGACCCCATTTGGGATTTTCTTGGCAAAGATACTTGAGTCTTTTTCTATTTCTCTCTCCAGCTCAATTTACAGATGAGGAACTGAGGCAAACAGGGTTAAGTGACTTACCCAAGATCACACAGCTATTAATTATAAGAAGTCAGATTTGAGCTCACGAAGATGGATCTTCCTGACTTTGGGCTCGGCATTCTATCCACTGTGGCAGGGCTTCTTAAACTTTTCTATGCACAACCTCTTTTTTTACCCAAGAAATTTTTACATGTCCCTAGGTATATAAAATGGGTATATATAACCTTTTATTGTTGCCAAATTTTTGTGACCCTCACATTCAATTATGCAACTCCAATATGGGGTTGAGACTCACAGTTTAAGAAGCTTTGCACTCTGCCACCTAGCTGTTAATGCTATCAGGATGTTATTTAATAGCACTATAGAAAGCACCCCGGTTCTGGTAGGACCAGGGTTCAAATTCCACCTCTAAGCTTACTACCTATGTGACCTTGAACAAGTTAGGTAACCTCCTTGACTAAGTTTGAGGGCCTTCTTGGGCCTCAGTTTTCTCATCTTTATATGACCTATAAGGCTTTTTCCCAATACAGATCCAACATCCAAAATTGTTGTGTATACTAAAAATCCTGTGTGGTATTGTAAACACTCATGTTTCCATCTTCAGAGGTCTGGAAAGGAAACAAAGGGTTTTATTTTGTTTGTTTGTTTTTTATTTTTGGGGGTTCTTTTGTGGGGCAATGGGGGTTAAGTGACTTGTACAAGGTCACACAGCTAGTAAGTGTCAAGTGTCTGAGGCTGGATTTGAACTCAGGTACTCCTGTATCCAGGGCCGATGCTTTATCTACTGCGCCACCTAGCTGCCTCGAAACAAAGTTTTAAAAGTGTTTTTCCTCACTTTTTTGGGGGGAAAGAATGGAAGGATGGATTCTCTCTCTTCATACACACACACACACACACACACACACATATGTATGTGTATGTGGGTGGGTATGGGCATGGGTGTGTGTGTGTGTGTGTGTGTGTGTGTGTGTGTTAAGAGTGAAATAAATGACTTTGTCTTTGTGGGTATTTTCTCCAGCCTTGTGAATCACAACCCATTCATGCTTTCTCATCTTTATGCAATAATTTTTCACATCTTCATCCAATCTATTAGAAGTATCATTTTTTTTTAATATTTCATGAATACAAGTGCAATGTTCTGGGTATCTAGCTATTATCTCTCACACTCATTACATGACCACTCCATCTAATTTTGACATTATACAGGTCTTTGTTGATATTCTTTATGCTCTTTGTGTCATTTACCATTCAGTTCTGGGATTATAGTGTTTTATGATGTGTGTCCATACAACAGCATCAAGAGAAAATTGGTATTTACTTAGGCAAGTGACTTAGGATCATGAAAACTCCAAACAACCTCAGAGAATAGCCAATACAACACATACCTGACCAAGAATGCTCTCCAAAACATTTCTGAGAAGTTGCTATTTAATCTTTGTTTTATTATTTCCAGTTAGTAGAGAATTCATTATCTCACAAGTGGGTTTTCTCAACTTTTGTACATTCCTAATTATAAAAAAGAGTTTCCTTTACATCAAGCCAAAATCTTCCTCCCTATGTTTTCAATATATTGCTCATAAATCTGGCCTCTGTTGCCAAATATATCATCTAATCTTCCATGTCATAACTCTTAAATACTTAAAAATAGCTGTCTTGTACCTCGTAAGTCTTCTCTAGGCTAAATATTTGAATAAATAATTCAAATCTGTCACATCGTCTTGTCTTTTCTCCACCATTAGGAGGTAATCATCTCTGTCATTAAATACAGATAGGTGTCCCAGTAAATAAAACACTGAATCTGGAAGTCAGGATCTAATTCAAATACAGCCTCAGACAGTTAATACCTGTCTAATTCTGAGCAAGTCAACCTCTGCTGAAGTTTTGTCATCTGAAAAATAGGAAAAAAATATAGGACCTTACTCCAAGGGTAGTTAACATTTTCTCCATCACTTTTTTAGATCTTACCAACAAAACAATAAATGGATCCCTTATATGTATCATTTACTGTTTTCTGAGGAGGAAATTCTCAAAATAAAAATTTAACAATTGGCTCTTGCAAGCCAGTTCAATCCGGATTTAGAACATCCCTACCTAATAGCAAATCATAGTCACTTCTTTAGATTCTAGTCCTTTTCTTTTCTTTGTTTCCCCCCTTTTAATCCTTCTTCAGGAACAAGAAACATAGTTTGTTACTATTACCTCCTCAGTGTTATCTTCCACTAATATCTTGCCTTGTTTCCCTATAGTATTTCCACACTAATCTCTCTCTCTGTCTCTCTGTCTCTGTCTCTGTCTCTGTCTCTCTCTCTCTGTTCATCCCTCCTTTGTCCCTTTCAGATAAGTGTGAAGTTAGTCTGATGCCCACTTCCCACGACTCTTTCCTCCATTTTTGTATATTATACTTCTCACACAATCAGAGTATAATAAATAGCAAGTTCACCTTTTCTTCTTCCTTTCATGAACTAGTGTATTCCTTTTACCTTCCTTTACGTTTGTACTCTTTAAAATCTCAGAACAAAACTAATCCACCTTCAAGACTCTTGAAGACATAAAGGGTCTGAAAAAAATTTATTGTTTCTACTGTTCTTTTTAGAAAATGAGCACTGAATTGTCACATAGCTCCTTACAATAGTACAATTTAGATTCTATGGGAAAAAAAAAAAGATTCTATGGACTTAAAGTTTCTACTTAGCTTTGGCCTTTTAATTGGCAATGCTTTAAAGTAAATTATTCCTGGTTGTTAGCATGACAATGAAGCCCCCTCCAGCATAGGCCCCACTCCATAAAGCCAGCAGCAACCCTTGGAAGCAACTGAATCTGCAGCAACCTACAGATTGGAAGGGGTTTGGACAACTGTTGAGAAGGAGAATACAGGGAACCTATTGCTGGTAATGAGTGCAGGATGCTGTTGAATTGACCATATGCAGTTCTTGGTCACAGTATAGAGCAAGGAGGAGGACTAGTAGACTATAATGTGGGACTGCAGTTGAGCAGAGACCTGAGGACATCTCCAGGGTAGAATATAGTTCTTGTGGTCACTCACAGACTAGAGCACAGGCAAGGAGAGCAATAACCACACCTCTCCTTAGATTGTATTATGTTGGAATAACTGAAAACTTACAGAGCCTCACAACTGGTTCTAAAATCAGCAACACTGAATTCTGAAGCTTGGGACTGTCCTTCCTCAACCCTGTGAGCAAAGCCCAACTTTAACATTGTGTTGAAAGTCAAGAAATAAACTGGAACATGAGCAAACAACAACAAAAGAACCTCACAATAGAAAGTTACTATAGTGATACAGAAGATCAAAATATAAAGAAGGAGAAAACAAAATCAAAAGAGCTTCATTTGAAGACTCAAATGAAATTGTGCATTGGTCTCAGACCCAAAATTGATTCCTGTGAAACTTCAAGAAAGATTTTAAAAATTAAATAAGAGAAATAGAGCAAAAACAATGGAAAGAAATGAATGATGCAAGAAAAACATGAAAAAATCAGCAGCTTGGCAAAGGAGGCAAACAAAATATTGAAGAAAATTATACATTAAAAAATAAAATAGGTAAAATGGAACAAAAGGCACAAAAATTAACTGAAGAGAAGAATTTCTTAAAATTAGAATTGACCAAGTAGAAGCTAATGACTCAATGAGACATCAAGAAACAATAAAAGAAAAGTTTTAAAATGGAAAAAAAACAGAAGAAAATGTGAAATATTAGGAAAATATTAAAAAATAGATCTAGGAGTGATAATGTAAGAATTATTGGCCTACCTGTAAGTCATGATAAAAAAAGAGCCTAGACATTTTCTTTTTCTTTTTCTTTCTTTCTTTCTTTCTTTCTTTCTTTCTTTCTTTCTTTCTTTCTTTCTTTCTTTCTTTCTTTCTTTCTTTCTTTCTAGCTTTCTTTCATTGAGGCAATTGGGGTTAAGTGACTTGCCCACAGTCACACAGCTAGAAAGTAAGTGTTAAGTGTCTGAGGCCGGATTTGAACTCAGGTCCTCCTAAATCCAGGGCTGGCACTCTATCCACTGTGCCACCTAGCTGCCCCCTAGACATTATCTTTCAAGAAATGATCAAGGAAAATTGTCCTGATATCCTAGAACCAAAGGCAAAGTATATATTAAAAGAACCCACCAATCACCTCCTGAAAGAAATAACAAAATGAAAACTCCTAGAAAAATTATAGCCAAATTCAAGAGTTCTCAGGTCAAGGAGAGATTGCAAGCAGCCAAAAAGAAATAATTCAAATATCATAGAACCACAATCAGGATAACACAAGATTTAACTTCTACATGAAAGGATCAGGGGGCTTGAAATATGATATTCCAGATGGCAAAGGAGATAGGATTTTTTTAAATTTTTGAATAGAATTTTATTTTCCAAAATATATGTAAAAACAAATTTTAACATCAATTTTTAAAAACTTTGTGTTCGAACTTCTCTTCCTCCCTCCATTCCCACCCCCCACCCACAAGAACTCAAGCAATTCAAAATAAGTTAGACATGAGTAGTAATGGAAAAATTCCCATATTAGCTGGTTGTGAGAGAAAATAGTCAAAAAACCCAAAACTTCAGATTAAGGAATTGTCAAAGAGGAAAAGAAAAAAAATTTAAATGTGTTTCCATCTGTTTTCAGATACTATCAGTTCTTTCTCTGCAGATGGGCTGCAATCTTCATAAGTCCTTCAGAGTTATATTGGATAATTGCCTTGCTGCAAATAACCACATGCTTCCCAGCAGATCATCCCCCACTATTGCTGTTATTTTGTATATAGTACATTTTACTCTGCTTCAGTTTATGTAGGTCTTTCCAGGTTTTTCTGATAGTATCCTGTTTGTCATAATCTCTATATAGTACCTTAAGCTTGACAGAGAATTTTCTTCATATTAACCCAGCAAAGTAGGTACCATACGCTTTGCTATTATAATCAATCATCATAACTATTTCCCTTCATCCCACTCCGTTCCCATAACATTTACTCTATCTTCTTTTTACCTATTCCTCCTCAAAAGTGTTTTACTTCTGATTATCCTCTCCCCTGCTCTGCACTCCGTTTTTTCACTCTTCCTTCCTTATCCTCAGCCCCTCTTACTTTCCTGCAGAGTTAGATTACTCCTCCCAATTGGGTATGGATGCTATTCCCTCCATGAGCCAACTCTGATGAGCTCAAGGTCCCTGAGCTAATTCTGTGTTCTAAATTTTTCTTCCTCCCTCCCTCCTCAACTCACCCTATGAGATCAAGTAATTCAATATGTCATATTTGTGCAATAATGCAGAACATCTTCATCTTCCTTGAAAGTGTTTTGCTTTTTACGGCTTACTCCCCCAATCTGCCCTTCCCTCCTTCCCTTCTCCCCCAGCCCCTTATCTCCCTCCCTTAACTCAGACCAAAAATATATTACTATACCTACTTGAGTATGTATGTTAGTCCTTCCTTGAGCCAGTTCTGATGATATTAAGGTTTACTAACTCTCCAACTCCTTCCCTCTCTTCTCCTCCCCTCTATAAGTTTTTTTACTTATTTCCTTCATGTGAACTACCTCTCCCCAGACCATCTCTCCCCTTCTCCCTCTTCCAGTCCATTCCTCCTATACCTCAATCCTATTTTAAAGATATCATCATGGGTTAGTTAGGTGGCACAATGGACAAAACACCAGCCCTGGACCCAGGAGGCCCCAAGCCCAATTCTGGCCCCAGACATAAGACACCCTACCCTGTCTGCCCTACAAAGAAGAAAACATAAATGCTTTGCAGATATCATCCCATCATATTCAGTTCAGACCTTTGTCTTCTGTGAATTCCTTACTGAGATAGTTCTTATGAGTTGAAGTATAATCTTCCCATGTAGGAATGTAAACAGTTTGATCTTTTAATATCCCTCATGAAGTCTTTTTCCTGTTTACCTTTTTATGTTTCTCCAGGGTCTTGTATTTGAAAGTCAAATTTTCTATTTAGTTCAGATCTTTTCATCACAAATGCCTTAAAGACCTCTTTCTCATTGAAATCCCATGTTTTTCCTCTGAAAGATTAAACTCAGTTTTGCTGGGTACGAGATTTTTGGCTGTAGTCCCAGTTCCTTTGCCTTCTGGAATATCATATTCAACGCCCTTTGTTCTTTTAATGTAGAAGCTGCTAGAACTTGCTTTATCCTTATTGGAGCTCCACAGTATTTGAATTCCTTTTTTCTAGCTGCTTGCAATATTTTCTCCTTGACTTGGGAGTTCTGGAATTTGGCTATAATATTCCTGGAAGTTTTCCTTTTGGGATCTCTTTCAGGAGGTGATCAGTGGATTCTTTCGATTTCTATTTTAGCTTCTGCTTCTAGAATATCAGGGCAATTTTCCCTCACAATCTCTTAGAAGATGGTGTCTAAGCTTTTGTTTTGGTCATGGTTTTCAGGTAGTCCAATGATTTTCAAATTATCTCTCCTAGATTTATTTTCCAGGTCAGCTGTTTTTCTAGGAGATGGGATTATAACTAAGAATCACCTGCCCAGAAAAATCAAGCTACTTATTCAGGGGGGAAAATATAAGTTTTATGAAATAGAGGTCTTTTCCTGCTGAAAGAGAAATTTTGACTTTCAAATACACGACTTAAAAGAAACATAAAAAGATAAATAGGAAAGAGAAAGTGTGAGGGATTCAGTAAGATTAAACTGTTTATATCCTAAATGGGAAGATGATACTTGTAACTCCTAAGAACATTTTCCTTTATTAGGGGAGTTAAAAGGAGTATGTGAGTTCAGTGCGATGGAATGATATAAAATTAAATTAAATTAAGAGGTGAAAGAAGAGGGATGCACTGGGAGAAGGGGGACAAAGAGATAGAATGGAGTAAATTATTTTATATAAAAGAGGAACAAAAGAGGATTTACAGTGGAAGGATGGATGGGGGAGTGATGGACAACACTTGAACTGTAATTTCATCAGAATTGGCTGAAAGAGGTATTAGAAATCTATGTTACGGGGCAACTAGATCGCGCAGTGGATAAAGCACTGGCCCTGGATTCAGGAGTACCTGAGTTCAAATGTGGCCTCAGACACTTGACATTTACTAGCTGTGTGACCCTGGGCAAGTCACTTAACCCCAGTTGCCTCACCAAAAAAAAAAAAAAAAAGAAATCTATGTTACCCTACAGTGAAGTAGGAAGGGAAAGGAATAAGAGAAATGGGGAGCTGATAGAAGGGAAGGAAGATTGGGAAAAGCAGTGGTCGGAAGCAATGTACTTTTAAGGGAGTTCAGGATTGAGAGTAGACAGATCAAAGGATAAATGCAGAAAATAGAATAGAGGGAAATATACAGTAATCATAACTATGAAAAAATTACAGCAAATTTCTCTTTTAAATGATTTTCTCATTTCTCAAGTATATGGAAAACTGAGTCGTCATTCCTCAACTGATAAATGATCAAAGGATATGAATAGGCAATTTTCAGATCAAGAAATCAAAGCTATCTATGGTTATATGAAAAAATTTTCTAAATAACTATTAGATAAATGATCATTGAAACAACTGTGAGGTACCACCTCACACATATGAGATTGGCTAATATGACAGAAAGGAAAATAACAGATGTTGGTGGTGATGTGGGAAAACTGACACATTAATGCACTGTTGGTGGAGTTGTGAACTTATCCAACCATTCTGGAGAACAGTTTGAAAATATACACATTACATACAAAGGTATTTAACCAGAAATACCACTACTACATCTCTATTACAAAGACTTTTTTTTTGTTTTTTTCTGATAAAAGTATTTTATGTTTTCAAGTTACATGTAAAAATAGTTCTCAACATTTGTTTTTACAAGCTTTCCAATTTCAGATTTTTCTGCCTCGCTCCCCTCCCTCCCCCCTCCCCTAGACAGCAGGTAACCTGATATAGGTTATATATATATATATATATATATATATATATATATATATATATATATATATATACATAATTACATTAAATGTTTTTCTGCATTAGTCATATTATAAGAGAAGAATCAGAGCAATGAGGAAAAAACCTTAAAATAGAAAAACAACACCACCAAAAGCAAAAGAAATAGCATGGTTCAATCAGCATCTCTAATCTACAGTTCTTTTCTTTTTTCTGGACTTGGAGATCCCCTTCCATCAAGGGTCCCCTGGAACTCGTCTGTACCATTGCACTGGGGAGAAGAATCTAGTTCATCACAGGAGATCAACACACAATGTTTATGATACTGTGTACAATGTTCTGGTTCTGCTCATCTCACTCATCATCAGTTCATGCAAGTCCTTCCAGGTTTCTCTTAACTCCTCCTTCTCATTGTTTCTTACAGCACAATAGAATTCCATTACATTCATATACCACAACTTGTTCATCCATTCTCCAATTGATGGGCAACCCCTCAATTTCCAAATCCTTGCCACCACAAAAAGAGCAGCTATAAATATTTTTGTACATGTGGGTCCTTTTCCTTTTGTATGATCTCTTTGGGAAAAAGACCCCAAAATGGTATTGATGGGTCAAAGGGTATGTACAGCTTTATAGCTCTTTGGGCATAATTCCAGATTGCTCTCCAGAATGGCTGGATCAGTTCACAGCTCCACCAACAATGCATTAGTATTCCAATTTTCCCACAGCTTCTCCAACATTCGTTATTTTCCTTTTTTTTCATATTAGCCAATCTGATAGGTGTCAGGCGGTATCTCAGAGTTGTTTTAATTCGCATCTCTCTAATCAATAGTGATTTAGAGCATTTTTTCATATGGGAATAGAGAGCTTTGATTTCTTCATCAGAAAACTGCCTGTCCATATCCTTTGACCATTTCTAAATTGGAGAATGACTTGGATTCTTATAAATTTGATTTAGTTCCCTATATATTTTAGAAATGAGGCCTTTATCAGAAGTACTGGCCATAAAAATTTTTTCCCAGCTTTTTGCATCCCTTCTAATTTTGGATGCATTGCTTCCATTTGTACAAAACCTTTTTAATTTAATGTAATCAAAATCATCCATTTTGCATTTTATAATATTCTCTATCTCTTGTTTGGTCATAAACTTCTCTCCTTTCCAAAGATCTGATAGGTAGCCTATTCCTTCCTCTCCCAATTTATCTATGCTATCACCTCTTATGTCTAAATCATGTATCCATTTTGACCTTATTTTAGTATAAGGTGTAAGATGTTGGTCTATGCCTAATTTCTGCCATACTATCTTCCAGTTTTCCCAGCAGTTTGTGTCAAATACTGAATTCCTATCCCAGAAGCTGGAGTCTTTGTGTGTATGAAACACTGCATTACTAATGGCATTTGCTATTGTGTCCCCTGTGCCTAGTCTTTTCCATCGATCTTCCACTCTATTTCTTAGCCAGTACCAGATAGTTTTGATGATGGCCGCTTTATAGTAAAGCTCCAGATTTGGTACAGCTAAGCTACCTTCTTGTGCACTTTTTTCATTATTTCCCTTGATATTCTTGACATTTTGTCTTTCCAGATTAATTTTGTTATTATTGTTTTCTAGCTCTATAAAATAATTTTTAGGTAGTCTGATTGGTATGGCGCTGAATAGGTAAATTAATATAGGTAAAATTGTCATTTTTCTATATTAGCTCTGCCTATCCAGGAGCAATTGATATCTTTCCAATTATTTAGATATGATTTGATTTATGTGAAGAGTGTTTCGTAGTTATATTCATAGAGTTCCTAGGTTTGTCTTGGCAAGTAGACTCCTAAGTATTTTATATTATCTACCAATACTTTAAATGGAATTTCCCTTTCTATTTCTTGCTGCTGGACTTTGTTGGTCATGCATAGAAATGCTGACGATTTATGTGGATTTATTTTATATCCTGCTACTTTGTTAAAGTTGTTAATTGTTTCAAGTAATTTTTGAGTTGATTCTCTAAGCAGACCATCATATCATCTGCAAAGAGTGATAGTTTTGTTTCCTCCTTGCCTATTCTGATTCCTTTAATTCCTTTTATTTTCTGATTGCTAATGCTAACATTTCTAAGACAATATTGAATAATAGAGGTGATAATGGACATCCCTGTTTCACCCCTGATCTTATTGGGAAGGCCTCTAGCTTATCTCCATTATGTATAATGCTTGCTGATGGTTTTAGGTATATAGTATTTGCTATTTTAAGGAAAACTGAACCTATTCCTAAGCTCTCTAGTGTTTTTATTAGGAATGGGTGTTGCATTTTGTTAAAAGCTTTCTCTGCGTCTATTGAGATAATCATATGATTTTGGTTAGTTTTCTTATTGATGTGGTTGATTATGTTGATAGTTTTCCTAATGTTGAACCAGTTCTGCATTCCTGGTATAAATTCCACCTGGTCATAGTGTATTATCCTGGTGATCACTTGCTGTAATCTCCTTGTTTAAGATTTTAGCATCAATATTCATTTGGGAAATTGGTCTATAATTTTCTTTCTCTGTTTTTGTTCTGTCTGGTTTTGGTATCATCACCATATTTGCGTCATAAAACAAATTTGGTAGAACTCCTTCTTCAACTATTTTTCCAAATAATTTGTATGAGATTGGAATTAATTGTTCTTTAAATGTTTGGTAGAATTCACCTGTAAACCCATCTGGCCCTGGGGATTTTTTCTTAGGGAGTTCATTAATAGATTGTTCAATTTCTTTTTCTAATATGGGCTTATTTAAGGATTTTATTTCCTCTTAAATTAACCAGGGCAGTTTTTATTTTTGTAAATATTTATCCATTTCATTTAGATTGTCAAATTTATTGGCAGGTAGTTGGGCTAAATAATTCCTAATTATTGAATTAATTTCCACTTCATTGGTGGTAACATCACCCATTTCATTTTTGATACTGGTAATTTGGTTTTCTTCTTTCTTTTTTTTAATCAAATTAACCAATATTTTATCTATTTTATTGGTTTTTTTTCATAAAACCAGCTCTTAGTTTTATTAATTAATTCTATAGATTTCTTGTTTCAATTTTATTAATTTCTCCTTTAATTTTCAGGATTTCTAGTTTAGTGTCTAATTGGGGATTTCTAATTTGTTTTCTTTCTAGCTTTTTAAGTTGCATGCCCAATTTTTTGATCGCCTCCGTCTCTTTTTTATTCATGTAAGCAGTTAGAGGAATAAATTTTCCCCTAAGCACTGCTTTGACTGCATCCCATAGATTTTGTATGTTGTCTCATTATTGTCATTCTCTTGGATAAAGTTATTGATTCTTTCTATGATTTGTTGTTTGACTCATTCATTCTTTAGAATGAAATCATTTAGTTTCCAATTGATTTTCAGTCTACTTTTCCATGGTTCTTTCTTGCTTTTATTGCATCATGACCTAAGAAGGATTAATTTACTATTTCTGCTTTTCTACATTTGATTATTGATGTTTTTGTGCCCTAATACATGGTCAATTTTTGACAATGTGTCATATACTGCTGAGAAGAAGGTATATTCCTTTCTATCCCCATTCAGTTTTCTCCAGACATCTATTATGTCTAATTTTTCTAGCATTTTCTTCACCTCTTTCACTTCTTTCTGATTTATTTTGTGGCTAGATTTATCTAATTCTGAGAGGGGGAGATTCATATCCCCCACTAGTATAGTATTACTGTCTAATTCCTCTTGTAACTCATTTAACTTCTCTTCTAAGAATTTGGATGCTATACCACTTGGCGCATACATATTTAATATTGATTTTACTTCATTATCTATAGTGCCTTTTAGCAAGATGTAGGTTCATTCCTTATCTCTTTTAATGAGATCTATTTTTGCCTGTGGTTTGTCTGAGATAAGGATTGCTACACCTGCTTTTTTTACTTTACCTGAAGCATAATATATTCTGCTCCAGCCTTTTACCTTTACTCCGTGTGTATCTCTCTGCTTCAAATGTGTTTCTTGTAAACAGCATATTGTAGGATTTTAGCTTTTAATCCACTCTGCAATTCACTTCTGTTTTATAGAAGAGTTCATTCTATTCACATTCACAGTTATTATTACTGTCTATTCCCCTCCATTCTATTTACCCCCTTTGTACTTTTTCCCTCTTTTTTCATCCTATTCCTCCTCAGCAACATTTTGCTTCTTACCCCTGCCTCCGCAAATCTGCCCTCCTTTTTTATTACCCCCTCCCTTTTCTTTACCCTTTTCTCCCTTGCTTTTGCCCTCCCTTCTATCAGTCCCCCTTCCCCTTCCCCTTTTATTTCCCTAAAGAATAAGCTAAGTTTCTTTATCCAAATGAATGTATATGTTATTCCCTCTTTGAATCAAATCTAATGAGAGTAGGGCTGAAACAATTTTCACCCCTCTCTTCTTTCCCTCTGCTGTAATAGGTTTTTTTTTTCACCTCTTCATATGATGTAACTCACCCCATTACACCTACCCTTTCCTCTTCTCCCTATAGGCTCCTTTTTTAACCCTTTAATTTCCTTTATGTCATCACATCAAAGACTATTTATATTTATACCCTCTGTGTATAATCCCTCTGTCTGCCCAAATACATTTACAATTCTCAAGAGTTATAACTATTATCTTCCTATGTAGGGAATCTAAAGAGATTAACCTAATCGATTAATTTTTTTCCCTGTTTACCTTTTTAAACTTCTCTTGAGTCTTGTATGTTAAGATCAAATTTTCTATTCAGTTCTGGTCTTTTCCTCAGGATACCTTGAAAGTCCCCAGTGTCATTGAATGTCCATCTTTTCCCCTGAAAGAGAATGCTTAGTTTTGCTGGGTAATAGATTCTTGGCTGCAGTCCAAGCTCCTTTGCCTTCCGGAATATCATATTCCAAGCCTTGCGATCCTGTAATGTTGAAGCTGCTAGGTCCTAAGCAATCCTGACAGTGGCTCCACGATATTTAAATTGCTTCTTTCTGGCTGCTTGGAATATTTTCTCCTTCACCTTATAATTCTGGAATTTGGCTACAATATTCCTTGGAGTTTTCCTTTTGGGGTCTCTTTCAGGAGGTGTTTGGTGGATTCTTTCAATGATAATTTTATCCTCTGATTCTATAATATAAGGGCAGTTCTTCTTAATAATTTCCTGGAATATGGTTTCTAGATTCTTTTTCTGATCATGGCTTTCAGGTAGCCCAATGATTCTCAAATTGTCTCTCCTGGATCTGTTTTCCAGGTCAGTTGTCTTTCCAATGAAGTATTTCACATTTTCTTCTATTTTTTCATTCTTTTGATTCTGCTTGACTGATTCCTGGTTTCTCATGGATTCCTTATCTTCCAACTTTCCAATTTTAATTTTTAAGGCATTGTTTTCTTCAATGAGATTATGCACTTTTTTTTCCATTTGGCCAAATGAATTTTTTAAGGCATTTTTTCTTCAGTGAGATAATGCACCTTTTTTCCATTTGGCCAAATGAATTTTTTAAGGAATTGTTTTCTTCAGTCAATTTTTGTGCTTCCTTTTCCAAGCTGCTGATTCTTTTTTCATAATTTTCTTGTGTTGCTTTCATTCCTCTCAATTGATTTTTAAAATCCTTTGTGAGCTCCTCCCAGAAGGCTTTTTGTTCTTGAGAACAATTCATCTTCCCTCTTGAGGCTTCACATGTAGGCCATTTGGAAATATTTTCCTCATATGAACTTGTGTTTGCTTCTTCCCTGTCAATACAGAAACTCTCAATGGTGAGAGTTCTTTTTTGGTTTTTACTCATAATGCAGCTTATTTTATTTTTTATTTTTTTTAAATTGAGGTCACCTCTGGGGGCACCAGGGTCCCTGTTTCAAGCTTCTTGTGCTGGGATATAGGGACTATGTCACCACCCTGAACTTCCTGTCAGAGCATGCTGGGATCAGTGGACATAGTCCTGGGCTTCCTGTCTGAGCATGTTGGGATCAGTAGGCCTTCTGACCCCTGTCCTGTGTGTATCATTCCAGCTGGCAACCTGTCCTCTTGGCTGGTGCAAGTGGGTTTCACCACTGTTCTGCTGCGTCACCGGCTTGTTGTGCCAGGATCCAAGGGCCTCAGTTCCTTGGCTGTGTCCCACAGCTTCCTGCTGCCTTGCCCCACCCTCTCCCACATGCTACACTGCAGTGAGCTGAGCCTCCCTTTTGCCTGAGTGAGACCAACATTTCCTGAAGTTTTCTAAATTATCTCTGGTTTGAAGACTGTGTCTCTCTGTTTCTTTGCAGGTTCTGTAGTTTCAGAATCCGTGTAGAGGCTTGATTTAATGTTCTTTTTGAGGGAACAGAAGGAGAGCTCATACAATTTGCTAGCTATTCTCTGCTATCTTGGCTCTACCCCCACAAAGACTTCTTTTTTTTTTTTTTTTTTTTTTAGTGAGGCAATTGGGGTTAAGTGACTCCCAGGGTCACACAGCTAGTAAGTGTTAAGGGTCTGAGGCCAGATTTGAACTCAGGTACTCCTGACTCCAGGGCCGGTGCTCTATCCACTGCACTACCTAGCTGCCCCAAAGAAATTTAAAAAAAAAGTAAAATGACATGTATGTATAAAAATATTTATAGCAGTTCTTTTTTTGGTGGTAAAGATTTGGAAATTGAGGCAATACCCATCAATTGTGGAAAATTGTGTATATGATTGTAATGAAATACCATTGTGCTATAAGAAATGACAAGCAGGCTGATTCCAGAAAAGAAAAAAAAAAAAACCTTGGAAAGCCTTACATGAACTGATATCAGCAAAGTGAAGTAAGCAGAACTAGGAGAATAGTAACAGTGATATTATACCAGGATCAACTGTGAATGACTTAGCTATTCTCAGAAATACAGTGATCCAAGACAATTCCAAAGGACTTTTTAAAAATTTTATTTATCTATTTCTTTATTCATTCCTTCATCTGTCTGTCTGTCTATCTATCTATCTATCTATCTATCTATCTATCTATCTATCTATCTATCTATCTATCTATCTATCTATTTATCAATCTATCTATGTGGGGCAATGAGGCCTAAGTGACTCGCCCAGGGTCACACAGCTAGTAAGTGTCAAGTGTCTAGATATAGATTTGAACTCAGGTCCTCCTGAATTCAGGGCTGGTGTTTTATCCACTGAACCACCTAGCTGCCCCACAAAGGATTTATGATGAAAAATGCTATCCACCTCTAGGAAAAGTACTAATAAAGGAAGATAATTTGGAATTCATGCAATTGATAAAAAGCAAATATTTTTTAAATGCAAAAGTCTCAGAGGAATAATTAGATCTAAAGTAATTAAAATCTAAAAGGAGTCATAAATTGACCTTTTAGCTTATGTGTCAAGGAAATGTCATTCCTTTTAAATATTAGTTCCCAATTTTTGTTCATATTTAGCTTGAATAAATGTGTGGAATAATATAATATAATAATATAAATTATATATACATAAAATGATATTATATTAAAAGATATGTGATTGGACAAGATTGGTATGATATATATATGACATGACATGACATGATATGATATGATATGATGTAAGTGGTATGGTATATGAGGGATGGGGTATATGGAACATGGTATGGGGGATGGGGTGTATTGTATGGTATGGTATGGTATAGTATGGTAAGGTAGAGTGTGTGGTGTGATGTCATGTGGTGTATAGTGTGATGTGATGTGATATGATATGATATGATATGATATGATAATAAAAATGTGGAGTCATTGGATCTGGGTTCAAATCTTGTCTCTGATGCTTATAACCTATGTGACTATGGGCAGTCACAATTCTTAGAGGCATGAATTTCCTCATATGTAAAATGAATTGATTGGACTAGATGGATTAGATGGTTCATCATTGATGATCTTAAGATTCTGTGGTTTTCATATCAAAAACACAGGGTTGTCAAAGTTTCTCAGCGACAGAAATTCCCCAAATCCATTATCAAATACAATAGCAAGAGATGGGAGTGTTTTATTAGGGTGAAACATATGGCTAGAAAACAGAGGGTAAATCTAAAGCCTCCCCCAACCCCAGCAGCATTGTCTGTTCTTTATAATAAAATGCAACAAAGAAAAAGAAAAAAAATCATTGGTACAGAAGCAACTTCTACTTACTGTCTTTTATTTCTGCTTGGCTTTTATTTGAGTTCAGGGTTTACATGGAGACCCGATTCAGGGCAAGAAAGAAGCTAGCAACTTGGAGAATGGCTGTTTTGTTTGGTTGTGGTTTTTTGTTGCATTATAATTATCATTGTAATCTCTATGAGGGCAGGAACTGGATTAATTTTCTTCCCCATCATCTAACACAGAGTCTAAGTAGTAGTTGTTTGTTAATGAGTAATGTGATTTTTTTTGTATATATCTGTACCACAGGCATTTTGTTTTCCTTCCCTAATTACAAGGTGAGCTTCTTCAGGGGAGGCAATTTCATTTTTCTCTTTGTCTTCCTATCATTGTGGTAGCTAAATTGTATAGTGTATAGACTGCTGGGCCTGGAGTCAGAACAACTTATCTTTCTGAGTTAAAATCTGGCCTCAGACATTTATTAGCTGTGGGACCTTGGGTGAGTCACTTTCCCCTGTTAGTCTTAGTTTCCTCATCTATAAAATGATCTGGAGAAGCAAATGGGAAGCTATTCCAGTATCTTTGCCAAGAAAGCCACAAATGGGGTCATGATGAGTTGGATATGATTGAAAAAGACTAAACAATATTCCTATCACTTAATAAAGTACCTGGAACTTAAGAAATGTTTTTGATTATTTGAAAAAATGGAAAAATGATTTTTTTCTAATTTTTATTGTGAATGTGTTGACATGTACTAATTTCATTGGTTTGTAAAAATAGGTCACACCTATTTTGTTACTATTTGCAGCTTCCAAGGCTTGTCTCCTTGGTGTCCCACTTAGGGTCACAGCAAAAAAAGGCTTTGAGCCTTTTCTGGGAGTGTCCTTGCAGCTGGCCTGATCATTCTTCTGCTAATGAAACAAAAAACACGTTACAGCCCAGAGATGGTTCAATTTGCACACACCAGCCATGCTTCTGTAAATTCTTCAGTCATTACCTTTGATATAATTGGATTATTTTTGAATATATACTTAGAAATTGGTTAACACTTATTTTTTATAATGAATCCAGGAGTGCAAACAGTGAGCATCTTTTGATTCTAAACTTAATCTCTCCCCCTCTACCTGACATACTCTTCCCCAACTCCCAGCGCTGTGCTTCTATAGAGCAATATTTCTCTCTGTGCTTCTATCATCACTCTCAGACTATGTCCCTGGCTTACACCTGCTGGGTTCACTCTATTCTAGCAGCACATCTGGCCTGCCTGTTGTTCATTTTGGCAGCATGGATGCCTCAGCTCCACATGGGAAATTGTTAACAGCTTTAATTCAGTTTTGAACATTATTTTCAGGAGCTTATTGTAGAGTGAAAAGCAAGTCTTTTCAGCAAGATAACATTTCATAATTATAGTCATTTGAAAATGTAGCTTCATAGTTTGATGAGGAAAATGTATATTGTACTGGGAAGAACGTCAAATGTGTACAGTCTGGAGAATATGGAAGCATTTGTATGAGGTGGTACACTATGTACAAAGAAGACCCAAAGAAGAGCCATGACTATGACAACATAAAAAAAGTTAAGGCAGAGAAGCAACACAATTCTGGTCAAATGTAATGATCAGTGTTAGGGTTAGATTATCAGAGTTAAAGAACCCAATTTTCCTTTCTGGAGAATGCACTTTATATTCATTCAATTAACAAGTATTTTTTCGAGAGACAATATATCACAGGTTGTTGAAGCACTAAGCCTAGAGTCTGGAAAACTTGACTAAATTGCTCCCTTTGCTTTGTACATTTTTTTTTTTTTAGTGAGGTAATTGGGGTTAAGTGACTTGACCAGGGTCATACAGCTAGTAAGTGTTAAATGGCTGAGGCCAGATTTGAACTCAGGTACTCCTGACTCCAGGACCGGTGCTCTATCCACTGCGCCACCTAGCTGCCCCGACTGTGGAAAATTTAACCTCTCTAAATCTCAGCCAACTCTCTAAGACTTGCCTACTAAGATATGCATGGTATATCTTCTGCCTTGGGGAAGTATGGTTCCACACCAATGAAATCACAGATCTTTGATGTTGACTTTGTTATGGGTATTTGTTGGGAAGGACACTAATGAAATTTTATATATATATATATATATATATATATATATATATATATATAGAGAGAGAGAGAGAGAGAGAGAGAGAGAGAGAGAGAGATGCCTTGTTATATTTGCATGCATTCATATTCTAATTTCACATGCACACACATTTAGTTAATGCAAGTTCTATGCAATTGAAGGATGTTGAGGATATACTACATGGCTTAATGAGTCATGAGACATACTGGTTTTATCCCTAATATTTGGAGTTTTCCAGATTTTGGAAAAACCCTATATATTATGGATTTACTAGACTGAACAGGGAGAAAATCTTTGCAAAAATAAAATAATTTGTCTATTTACAGCTATAGAAATGTCAGTCCTCTCAAATGAACTTTTTAAGCTAAATTCTAGAAAGTAACAAAGATACAATATTTAAAACAGGTAAAATAATTTTGTCACAAAGTACCTTGTAGCCATCAAGCAACTAGCCAATGTGTTATTGGCAGTTGTGCTAAAAATAATAAATAGTAGAATGTAGCTCTTGAGAAATATATACCCTTAACTAACAAAGGATTGTACTTTAGGGTTTCAAATTAGTATTGTAGTTTTACCTATATAAACACAACTTCAGTCAAACACATTAATTTGCATTAGTTAAAATGTAAATTACTTTTAGAGAAATTAGCACATTAGCTTATTGAATTTGAACATAAAAATTATGTCATTAAAAGTATAATTTGGAAATACATTGAAAATCATATTTGCCTAATTTATATACACAGTGTCTCAAAAAACTCAGTGTAGATTAAAGCTTCAGTAGCTTAAAACTATACCCAGTCTTTGGGGATTTGCTGTATTATGTCATTTTAATTAGCCAGTTAGAGATAGTTAAAGAAAACCTGTTATTTGCTCTTCAGGTGATCTATGTTGTATTCTTATTGGTGAGAAGTTACAAATATTAAGCTCATGAAAATTTTGGCTCAAAGTCAGTTTATATCTACCATGAGGGTTTTAGTGGGTCACATAGCCAATGGTGGCATAACTACATTAAAAGAATGTTGGTATCCAGATTGTTAGAGCCAGCATACATTGGAGAAAAAGGAATTATTCAAGTCCATGATGTCTTCAGAAATGAGTAGAAACCATCTTCATGTGAGCAAAAGGCTTACACTTTGCCTTTTTTAATGTAGTGGAAAGTGTTGGACATATAGGAAGATCAATGCTAGGGCAAGTTGGGGTTACAGACATATTCTTAGAAAGGGATCTCATGGAGTACAGGAGGAAAATGGGTCAGGGAATCAAGACATCACATCTAAGTACTGGATTTGGAGATGAGTTCAAATCTTACTTCTAGTTCCACTTACTGTGTTGAACACAGGTTCCTTATCTATAAAATGAGAGGATGGCACAGCAACATTTCTAAGATACTATATAGCTCAAATCAATATTATCCTACTCTCACTTTTTTTCTCAAGGGAAAACCAAGAATTGAAGGTCACTGAAAGAAATGAGCTTGCTTAAGCTATAGAAGAGGATAGGTTAGGGGCAGCTAGGTGACACAGTGGATAAAGTACCGGCCCTGGATTCAGGAGGACCTGAGTTCAAATTCGGCCTCACCCACTTGACACTTACTAGCTGTGTGACCCTGGGCAAGTCACTTAGCCCTCATTGCCCTGAAAAAAAAAAGGAAAAGAAAAGAATAGGTTATGGTCCAGATGCAGGGCTATCTTCTGATAGAAATATTTGACTTAATACTTTGAAGCTATAGCAGGAATTGTTGACTTGTGAGTATGTAAACTTTATTTTATGTTTTGATAACTATTTCAAAGTAATTGATTTCCTTTTAATTTTATGTATTTTTATGCATTTGAAAACATTACTGAGAAGTCTGACTTTACCAGACTGCTAAAGAAATCCGTGGCATAATAAGGTGGTAGAAGTAGGAGTAGTGGATAGAAGTTTTAGGAAACAGATATTTGCTTAAAATATATTTTTGAAAATATTTATATTGTTATGCACACATCTGAAGCAAAATATACTGTTCCTGAGTTTCTCTGTTACTTTCTTCTGAGAATTACTGGGCACTTTTTGTCACTATAGTTCATCTTTTTTATTTCACTTAATGTGCTCTAATGCAGGGATTCTCAAACACTTCAGGATCCCTTTATGCCCTGAAAAACTGTTGAGACCCATTAAAAAGCATTTGTTTGTGTGGGTTATATCTATTTGTATTTATAATAGTAGAAATGCAAATGTCACAATACTATTTTAAAACTCATTTTGAACTCACAGATTTCCTGATAGGATCTCAGGGACATCCAGGGGTCCCTGAACCACACTTTGAAAATTTCTGCCCTGGTATTTTATAGTTTTATGAAGACATTTTGATCCTTAACCCTCAAATTTTAGTATAAAAGCCTCTTCCTCTGATTTATGTGTAATTTGCCAAGTATACCCTTTGTCTTTTTGAAATTCACTTCACCCCTTAATAGAAGCCCATCATTTTGGCATTATAGACAGAGACCCACAAAAATAAAATCTTGTTCTTTCTGTAATCTATGTAGCCAGCTGTTCACTTCCTATTAATGCCTTCCACTTCCATATTCACAGACTTCAATGGGAAGAAATGAAAAATGCCACTTATCTTTCACATAATTGCAAGGGTATTGGTACTCCTTCTACTAAATACAGATTGTCACCCCTCTTATGAGATGGCCTCCAAGAATGTCTGGGGACAAAACAAAAGAAAAAACAGCCCATCACTCATCAGTCAACTGTGTGGGGATGAAATTTGAATTTAGGTTGGTTTTTAGGACAAGAGAATTGCAATCCATCGCTGGACCCATAGTAATAGTCTCATCTTTAGTCCTTCATTAATATCCAATAATAGTCTTTTTAGTCAGTCCTTCATTCCTTTATAGTAATATATAATTCAACATAAAATCTCACCCATTCTTCTTCTGTAATATCTCTTATCTGTACCCCTTGTTTTACATTCATGCCATTATCATTTGTTTCTTTTTTTCTTTTTTTTTTTTTTGCAGGGCAATGAGGGTTAAGTGACTTGCCCAGGGTCACACAGCTAGTAATTGCCAAGTGTCTGAGGCCATTTTGAACTCAGGTCCTCCTGAATCCAGGGCAAAAAACACCAAATAAAGCACCAGTTTTATCCACTGCTCCACCTAGCCGCCCCCTACCACTTAGTTTTCCCCCCTGCCATTATCATTTGTATCCAAACCTTCATCACCTCCCACTAGTTTCTGTTACTGATACTTAAATAGAACCTAGATTATTATATGCTGGGCATAATATGTGTTTCACTCAAAGTGTTTTTTAAATTGTTAGATTAAAAAAATTTTAAAAAACTTCAATTTATTATTCTCCCTATATGTTAATCCTCCATGTGAACCAAATGGGTCTGCTCATTGTTCTCAAAGTTCATTTGATGCATTCCTGTCTTCTGAACATTTGCTCATATCCTGCCTCCTCAGTAATGACATTACCCATCTTCTGTACTCATCTAAACCATTCTAGAGCTCATGTCTTTCCTGGTCCACTCAAATCCTCGCTGGTTCCTATGGTTTGACAGTTAATCATATTCTGCCTTATAAAATGCCTTTTTTTTTTTTTTTTTTGGTGAGGCAGTTGGGGTTAAGTGACTTGCCCAGGGTCACACACAGCCAGTAAGTATCAAGTGTCTGAGGCTGAATTTGAATTCAGGTCCTCCTGACTTCAAGGCCGGTACTCTAGCCACTGCACCACCTAGCTGGCCCCATAAATTGTCTTTTAATATTGAATGAATAAATGAATGAAGCAGGTATTAAGCACTTACTGTATTGCAGCAGTGTGCTAAGAACTAGGTGTACAGATATAAAGACAAAGAACTAGGTGTACAGATATAAAGTCAAAGAGCTCACAATCTAAATGGGAATACAACACATATGGAAGGTTTTAACTACAAGTCAAATGGAAAACATCCACAATCCTTTGCATGAAGTGGGAAAGTTGATATTAATTGCACTTCTTTCTTGTGATTTCCACTGATAGGACCATGTCATTTTTTCATATTAAACCATTTGACAGTGCCAAGGATTTTGGAGAAAAGAGTTTTCCTTTCTTCATCTTCACTAGCCATGGCACGACTCTAGCCCATGGCACACACCCCTTCTGTTCCTCTCTCAGGGTGCTTTACTGGTTCAGCTAGGCTGGTTTGCCTGCCCTGTGTATGGTCAGTTAGTTGACAGTTGGTGGGAAGTTTGTTTCTGTCCTCTTCTATGT
Source organism: Dromiciops gliroides (assembly GCF_019393635.1). Lineage (NCBI taxonomy): Eukaryota > Metazoa > Chordata > Mammalia > Microbiotheria > Microbiotheriidae > Dromiciops > Dromiciops gliroides. The sequence goes on along the minus strand of NC_057866.1, from coordinate 215,814,065 downwards.
AGACATTGATTTCCTAGCTGAAGGTAATGAGGGGTAGACTGGAAATAGGAATTATGGTCGAGGGGATGCTGGCACTTTCAGGGTTCCTATGTGTATCTGACTACTGTTGACAGTTGGTCATCAATTGTTGCTGGTGGTGATAAAGAAAGTGAGCCCCCTGTCCACAATGATTTCTCCCCTTTGTTATGAGTGTGGGGGCTGAGCTGAAAAACAGGTCTAGTGGTTTGGTCAGAGGGACTGCTACTTCCAAGGCTCTTGACTTCATAGTCTTGAGCTACTCTTATTAAAGTCTGGGGCTAGATAGTGGTCAGGGTGGTGGTTGTTTGAGTTTCCTGGTACAAGAGACGATAGGCATGAGAGCCCTGAGTGTGGCAAAACCTTCAAGACCATTATTCCTGCTTCCAGACTAGCTCTCACAGTAATTATCTGAGGAAGTAACTTCTGTGGAGAAAAGGACAGCCGGTCCTGCCAACTCCCAATCAACAAGTACAAAGGGCAGAAAAACCAGCCTGGCCAAACCATATATCTAGGTTTTGTAATTTATATTAGTTCAGTTATTTAGTATTTCATATACTTTATTCTCATCTTTAAGATCAGGGACCATCTATCACTGTATCATTTATAGCACTTAGCACAGAGTAGGTGCTCAATAAATACATTCTTGTTGGCTTTATCAAAGGGCAAATAGCAATGCTGCTCCCTTGCCTAACTTAGCTGTGCACCAGCAGTTGTCTCTTCCTGGGTAAATCCTTAGACTTAGAATTTCTTGATTATTTAGACTATAATCTTCTAGCCCCAGACATTATGAGCTTTCATTACTTCCCAAAAGTTCTATTTGTTATTGTTGGCAGGCAGGCAGGGGAAGGGATAAACAAAGTTCAGCACTTTAAAGTCTGACTGGTGAAAATATTTCTAGCTCTTAATCACCTGTTAATTTACATAATGTCTTTACTTTCAGCTACCTTCCTCACAAGGTTTACCATCCTGGTTGCTCTTATAAATACCACAGAGGGTAGTCAAAGTTATAACAAACACAGATCAAGATCAAATTTCTTAGTCTCTCTAGAATAAACACTTCAACAAAAATTAGTACTAGGCAGACTTAAAGATTCCTGGTCTAATCAGTCTTGTGTATTTTCAGAAAGATTAAATGTGTTTGTATGTTCCATGGGAACCTGATTTGGCTTAAGAATTGTTTACAGCTTTGTTACTACCCAGGAACCCCTTAGGTATATAACTTAATCTATATAAATGTGGAAAGGGCTGAATTAGACTAAGCCCCTCATATCTCGTTTTTAGATCTTTAGGTGCCTCTAGGCAATTTTATTTTTCATTATTTTGGACCAGTTTTTTGAAAAAAGTCTCAGAAATATATTGTTAGCCATGCATATGTAGGTCTCTTTTTAAAAAAATTAATGCAAACTTGGTGACTAATTTACCTGACCATTCTGGTTGTTTAAAAGTCATCCTAGGACATGTAATATATGAGTGTTTATATGGCTTTCTTAAGCCTTCTAAAAAAGGGCACCTTTTGTTAAATGCTTCTGAGACAAACAGATTTCTAAAGGAATGAAAACACTTGAAAAATACTGAAAGGAACACCATTATAAAGAGATGTAGATAACAGGAAGACCTACTTGAAATAAATCACATACCTTTTAAAGTTTTTTTTTTAAATCAGCAAAACCTTTCCCAAATCATACTTTTTATTTAGTTTACAAATGAAAAAACAAGTTTAAAAGATGATACATAATATATCTATGTGTCTCTTACATTTTCTCTCATACTCTCTCCCCCTCTCCTACTTCCATGCCTATGAATTCAAATGCCTGTGTTTTTTTTTTATTTTGCGACTATGTTTTTAAATATATATACACATGTAAGTGTATATACATACACATATAAGTGTATATATTCATATATATATATATATGAATCACTTTTCAGCAGTATTCATGTGTACATGAAACAGACAGACAGAAACAGAAAGAAGTAAGAGTTAGTAAGAAATAAGGAGGGAAGAAAGTGAGATTTGGAGGTTGGGCAGGGCAACAGTAATTTGACTTTTACTTTAAAGTCCTAAAGCATTATGTTCCTTTCTCTCACCACAGTCTCTTTATAGCTTATCTATATTCATTTTCCCATACCCCAGAAACTGCATTTTATATGCATAAGGATCTACAATCAACTCTGACCATTCCCACCCTTTTGTCCACACTAGACTTTATGGTCAGTCAGCTGAAATGGTGTCATCATCACATAGATTCTTATATTTTTGTTTTTGTTTTTTGCCCATTGCTCAGTGTAGCAATACTTGACTAATAAATGATTCCTACCACACATTTTCATCCTTATCTTTAGTTTTGTAGGATATTATGACCCACTATCCCTCTGACGTGAACTTTTCCATCCATACTTAGAACTCAAGCCTCCCTGATTTTTGAAGGGATCTAGTTTATACATTAAACATTTCTTTCTCTAGGAACTTCCTGTCCCCCAATTCTTTCCCTCTGATGAAACATATTTTGGTTCTGTTCATATTGAAACAACTGCATTTAACTCTGTTTCATTTAACCTTGTTTCTCATTATTTTTGTTGTTATTCATTTGTTTCAGTCATGTCTGACTTTTCCTGATCCCATTTGGGGTTTTCTTGGCAAAGATACTATAATACCTAGTTATTTCCTCCTCTGGCTCATTTTATGGATAAGGAATTAAAGCAAACAGGGGTAAGTGACTTACCCAGGGTCACACAGCTAGTCTGAAGCTGGATTTGAACTTGTGAAGACAAGTCTTTCTGAATCTAAGTGCCACTTAGCTTTCCTGTTTCTTCTTGTTCCATCTTCTATTCCCTATTACTTCACCTTTCTTGCGTATGTTTTTCTTTCTTTAAATCTGTGAAATGTTGATTTTTATCCCCATCCATATCTTAGAACTTTTCATTTGAGATCTGCCAATGTCTTCCTTAATGACAAATCCATTGGACATTTATTTCTTTGTCCTTATTTTCCTTGACTTTTCTGATTTGTTTGAAATTATTTATCACTCTCTTCTTCACTGAAATTGTTTTCCTCTTTTGCCTTCCATAACATAACATAACTTTGAAATGTCCATGTTGGTTATATCACCCAAAACTTTATTTGCCATATGGTTCCCATGGTTTGAGTGAGAATCATGTTTAATTGATTTATTTACTTCAATGAATAATTGCTTAATAAATCAATGACTCATTGCCTAAAAGAAAAAAAATGTCAGGAAATAGTAACTATGTTGGCTCATGTCATCATGTAAATTTTCTCTTGTTTCTTATCTCTCAATTGAGGATATTCCCCAAGATTTAATCAGTAGCCGTCCACTTTATTCTCTGACTTCGCTCCCTTGGAGAGCTAATTAGTTCTCCTACCTTTAACTTCTACACTGTTGAACACTCTCATACTGACACATTCATCTATTGGACTTTCTACTTGAGCACTCCACAGTCAAAGCAAAGTCATTATAGGCAAAACCAAACTCAAAATTTTCTTCTAAGACATTTTTCTCATACCAGCTTCTCTATCTCTATAAATGACAACATCATTTTACTAGTTCTAAGGTCAAAAATCCTAGAGTACTATGTGACTTCTACCTCCCCTTCATTTTTGTAACCTCAATTTTTCCTAATTTTGCTTCCTTCAGAGTACTTTTCTTGTACTCATCTTTTTTCATCTTCATGCAATATTGATATGTTCCTAGTTCTGACCCTCATCAATTTACAGCATATTTTTAATATATCTCTCCTTTACTAAAGATTCTTCAGTGATGTCAACTTTCTATTGACTGAAGTCTAAACTTCTCTCTCTTACTCAAGGCCCTCTATATCAAGAATTCCTATTATTGGTCAGCACAGACCTTTTCCTTTTGTCCAACATGTTTAATCATTGGTTCCTGAGCACACTATCTCAAAATCTACATTTGGGTCTTTGTTAATGTTATTTACAAAACTTAGAATATGCTCTTATTTTGCTCCCACCAGTCCAAACTTCAAGGTCCTTCAAGGCATCTATCAAATATTACTACTTACTCAATTGTTGTAAACGTCACTTATCTCTCCCTTTGTGGTAATTCCTAGAGAACTTTTATGCGAGGCACACAATTTCACATGTAATTAAATATTCTCTTATTTTGGGCCATAGTTATCTTATATGCTTTTGGTGCATTACTTTTTTTAGAAAAATTTAAGTTATATTTACATGTACAGAAATCTATTTAAATCCCTTCTGGCTATATCTTATTGAAAAAATCTTTGTAACAAATATGCATATCTGGCAAAACAAGTTATATCATTTACCATGTTCAAAAAATTCTATATACTGAAACCATCATTTATCAGGAAGTACTTAGCATGCTTCATCATCTGGCCTATGGATGATCATTTTTTTTACATCATTGTTATCTAATACATTGTGATGGTTCTTCTCATTTAATCATTCATAAATTTATAAAACATCTTCCAAATTGTTTTTCTAATATTGAAATACTATGCATTGTTCTTCTGGTTCTACTTGCTTCACTCTTCACATAGTTCATAATTCTTTTCATATCTCTTGAAAATCATCTTTCTTCGTTTCTTTATCCCAATAGTTCTGTAAGGGGCTAAGATTCTAGCTAGTCTGTCTAAAATATCTAATGAGTGGTCACCAATAAATTGTAAGCTTTAGAAAGAGTTAGATTTTTAAGCATTTATTAATAAGAATAAGAATTTGGTGAAAAGAAAGAGAAAGGCCTAGATTCATCTATCTATTAAAGGGCGAGCACTCCCTTCTCCCCCTGAGTCCTGAGGAAAGAGAGCAAGAGCTAGTCTCACCCCTTCTTCCTCCCACAAGCAAATGTCACTTCCTGATGCCAAAGAAAAGACACATGGCTTGCTCTCAGGGGTCTTCTCATGGTGGAGCTTTCCTACAGTAGCTCTCCAGCAGGTGGTGTCATTCCAATTGTTACAGTACTCTATCGCATCCATATACTATAATTTGTTCAACCATTCCCCAATTGATGGGCATGTCTTTAGCTTCCACAGTTTGGTCCCACCAAAAGAAATGCTAAAAATATTTGTGAACAAGTAGGACATTTCCTTATTTTCTTTATCTTTTTGAGTATAGACCTAGCGGTAGTGTGACTGGATCAAAGATCCAGTTACTTCTAAGTAACTTTTTGTACCAAATTGCTGTCCAGAATGGTTGTGCCAATTAACAAGTCCACCAACAATACATCAATGTGTCTGTTTTTCTATATCACATCCAGTATTTGTGATTTTCCTTTTGTATCATCTTTGCCAATCTGATGAGCATGGGGTGGAACCTCAGAATTGCTTTAATTTAGGTCTATTTCATCAATCTGATTGTAAATGACAAGGGAGGATCATTGTCTTCTCCTTTTGCTGTATCTCCTGTTCATTGTTATTTTCCACTGTGCTTAGCACAGTTCTAAGCACTCAAGAAAACTTACTGATTGATTTCTGAAGGACAAATGGCTGGGATTCCCATATACCTCATTAGGACTTAATGCATCTAAATATATTCCCTTCATGTTACTGTGCAGTGGTTCATGCAAAAATACTTGGAATGTCCCTATTTATTTATCATCTAAACTATCATCCGATGTGTAAGTCCCATGGTCTGAGAATAGTGTTCAATAAATCAATTTAGCACAATGAGTGAGTGCTCAATAAATCAATGACTCACTTACAGAAAAAATTGGCAGAAACTGGTCTCTATTTTGGCTAACAGTCATTTAATTAAGATGGATTAAACCTAGATCTCACATTACTATCTTACCCTTAGGGATTGTCTCTTCAATTCAGAATTTTTTAAATATACTTTGTCAAAAAAGGATATTGCAGACTTTTGTTATGCATTTGATCTACTGAATCATTGAAATAAGGTAGAAGAGATGATTCTTTAGTTGATCTGCTATAATGCCTTCCTCTAATTTATCAGTAACTAAATTTTGGGTGAGCATCAGTATAAAAGAAATTGTGCAAGTCTCTGTGTATAATAATGGGAAGTATAAGATACAGGCCCCTATGTGAAATTTAGTATGTAGATGGGTATATGGGATAGCTAAATTAAAATTACAACAACAAGAAAGCAATAAATATTAAGAGGCAAATGACTATTATAGATTACAAGGGCTATGAGAGTACACAGGATAAAGATGTTACTATAGAATCAAAGGAATTATAGTTAAGATGGGATTTAATATGGGCCTTGGAGAATGGTTAGGTTTCAGGGTAAGCAAAAAGTAGGGAGGAAGACTTTTTAAAAGGAGGAGTTTTACTATGTTATTTCCTTCAAATTATTGTTTTCTGTTAATTCAAGCAGATTAGTGCCATTAGGGATGACATCCATATAGATTCTATCTCTTTCTATAGTATGGTTATAGTATCTTGGTTAATGTATTATGTATAACTGTTTAATATTTTATAACTACAGTAATAACTAAGAGGCAGTGTGCTTTGAAGGATTGAATTATATGCGTGGAGTCAGTAAAATATAGATTAAACTCTGACCTCAAGATTTTCTAACTGTAAGTACTACGCAAATCATTTAATCTCTACGTAAATCATAAGATTTTCTTGCTCTTATCTTTTAAATCATCTATCAGTCAATCATCAAGTATTAGTTAAGTGCCTACTGTGAACTAAGAGGCTGAGGGGATAGAACACTGAGCCTGTTTTCAGGAAGACTTGGGTTCAAATCTGGCCTCAAACACTTACTATATGTGTAACCCTGGGTTAATCACCTAAACTGTTTGTCTTAATCCACTGGAGAAAGAAATGGCAAACCAGTCCCATATCTTTTCTAAGAAAATCCCATGGACAGTATTAGTGTACTATGTTCCATGGAGTCATAGAGTTGGACACAACTGAACAACAAAAACCATGAACTAAGCACTGTGCTAGGCTATGGGATGCAGAGACAAATGTGAAGTAGTACCTGCCCTTGGGGAGCATACAACCTAGCCAGAGAGATACCATGGACACACATAGGTATATATAAGTAGAAATTATTGGTTGCAACTGTGAGAGGGAGTTCCCCAAGTAGGAATTTTCTACACTGAATTATAAGTATTTCTTTTGTTTGTATAATATTAACTGGAACTTACCTAGTATGTTAAAGTTGGTGAAAATTTTAATCACCAATCAATAACATTTATTAAGGACTTACTCTATGCCAAGCACTATGCTAAGCACTGCAGGTACAAAGGGAGGCAAAAAAGTTCCTGTCTCAAGAAGCTCACGATTATCTCTTTGGAGGTTCACAAATACCTTGTTAGGAAGGTAAGACAGGAAATGTCATCTCCATTTTACTGGTGAAAAACTGAGACTAAGAGAAATCTAGTGACTTGTCCAGAGTCACACATCTTCTGTGTCAGAAATAGGTTGAACCCAGGCCTTCCTGACTCCAAGCAATGTATTCATTATGCCATGCCATTTCTTTCTAACACATAGATAATGTTATCAGCTCATTCACTTTGTGCTTGCATATGTAAATCTATGTATTTGATACAATTATCCCATCAGCCAGCCCTTATTTATTTAGGATCAGTCCCTTAACTTGACATCAGCTATTGTCAATATAGTTTCATAGGCAAATTAGCTTTACTTTGAATTTGGGAAATTTATTAATTAATTTGACCTATTAAGTTCTATTGATTTTAATTCAGACCATAATATTGCAATGATGCTTCATCCTTCAAGATACTGACAACTTTGGTGTATTGACAACCCTTATCACACCAAATGTAATGCAGTGAGAAGCACATTGGGGTTTAGAGCTGGTACATCTGGGCTTCAAACCCAGCTTTGGCCAACATTCACTTGCTGTGTGACTTTGGTTAACTCACAATTTCTCTAAGTCTTAGTTTCTTCACATGTGTAATGAAGGAGTCAGACACATGATTTTTAAGATATGTCACTTTCAAACTTTATAAGCAGATTTTTCACTCTATAATTTATTTTTAAATGAAATCATGTATCAATCTAAAAACCTAATACTTTCAATCTGACAGCTTTTCCAAATTCCACACTTAGCTTCCATGCAAAATTCTTGCTAATTCCATATTCCGTTGCTATTAGTATCTCATCAAAACCACAGTTTCCAAATAATATCATGTGGTCTCTTTGATTCCCTGAAGATAACTCCAAGGAAAATATATGGGAAGAGAAGGATGTAATCAGAGTGATAAGAACTCAGAAGTTTGATGAATAGAGCAAATAATGACCATGAATTAGAAGCATAGATCTGAAGTTGAACAGAACCATATGCTCTTAAAAAAGAGAAAGTGTAGGAAATACTACAGAACTTAAGGAAAACTGATGGAATGAAAAGATAAAGAAAGATTATATCTCTCCATAAATTTATACAGATATCAATAGGATTTGTGGTGGAATTGTGGATGCAGATAACATTTTACCAAGATTATTGAGGATTAGGATTTGTGCAAAGCTATGTTAAGGGAGCCCTATTAAATTTAAGATATGTCATGATTGATTTTTCTACCCGTAATAAGAATTTATTTTTCAAGAAGAAATCTTAATGTTTGGCATGAGTTTTTAAGGTACAATTAGACTACAATATAGCACATATATACATATATTATAATGATATAGATCTATGCTTCTACTAGCTCTATTCAAGTACCTAAGTCCTTATCACTGTGATTATAAATCCTTGTATTTATATCCATATATTTTCAATCAAGTTATCTTTGGAGAATTAAAAAGACTATGTGATATTATTTGGAAACTGTGACTTTGATGAGATACTAATAGCAGCTGGTATTAGCAACATGATAGCTAAATATTATATATATACATATATATAGAGAGAGATGATATAGATTAGCTTCATATGTAGCTTCATATGAAAAGCAAATTATAGGCTCTACATTATTCTTTAGGGTTTCCTTTATCAAAATCAGAGTGATGAATTTTTATAAAAGAAAGGGAAGAATACATTTCAGTATTCAAAGTTTAAATTCCACTGTCTTGTGCTACAGAGACATGGAATTTGGAACATAATAGGGCCTATTATGAACACATAGCTAATGAAACTAGTATACAAAGATGCTTCTATTTTCTACCGAGAGTAAATCCTTCCTGATTTATTCCTTATCCATCTATAAATCATTACTATGCCATCTCATCTCATAAGTCCATTATTTCTACCTGTGACCAAAGAGTTTTGTCATTGGACCAGCTCCACATGTCCTTGGTTTTCAAAGTGAAAGCATGAGTCCTTGGTTTGCCAATCTAGTATATGAATACCTCCATTTTCTTCTTTGCATTACGTGATTGGCACTTTTAAATTTAGCAATGTGTCAGTCTCTGTATATTTTTACTACAGTTTTTCATTCAGTATATACTCCCAGAGGATAACTGTATCTTTTCTCTTTAATTCTTCTGAGTTATTTTAGCTTGTTCTCTTTAGTTGATGTCATTAACTAGCATTCAGTTCTATCATAGACAAATTTTTCATCTTCAACCTAAGTTCTACAAAAAGTAATGAGGTTTTTGTTATGTTGATACTATTAAAAGTTTCTATTCTTCTGCTACAGTGGATTATTTTAGAGTGTTTTCTGAAAGAATACTAAATTGGAAGGAGAACTGGCATCTAGTCCTGGCTTTGCCCTTAAATAACTTAGAAAAGAAAATGGGCAAGTTACCTAATTTTCTGAGCCTTTATTAATCACCATAAAAAAGTGAGTTAGAATAAATGAACAGCTTTCTAGCTTTAAGATTCTATACATTGCAAATTTACTGACTTAATTTCAATGCTTGTTGATTGATTTGCTCTTTATCTTGACAAAGCCTTCCAGTAAAATATTTGTTATGCATTATTTTTCTTGATAGTAGTTACTTCAGACAAAGATGTATATTATAATGAAGTATAATTCTAAGTAGCACATTATTGCCAATAGTTTTGTCCAGAGATAAGTATATTAAATTGTGATGGTAGTAACGAGGCCACTTTTTTTGCCTTTCTCTTACACAAACGTGTTAGCCTGATATTGTATTTTTGAAACTTTAATAATTTCCCCTTTCCAATTATGGTAACAAAGGAAGGGTACTAAAAAGCATGGGGTTCCAATTTGTTTAATTTAGTTCAACAGTGAAACTCTCTACTGCACCAGTGGTTCCTTTTTATCTACTTAGAGATATATTCTGGGTTTCTTGATACTTATTAAGAAAAAAAAAGTCTTCTCTTAACTTATCCAGCCTATCCAGCCACTTCCCCATTTCTCCTTCTCTTTATTTTTAAACTTCTTGAAAAAGTTGTTTACACTTAATGCTTCAATTTCCTTATTACTCATTGCTTCTCAATCCCTGACAATTCAACTTAAGTTTCTTTTTCTCTATTAAAAACCATTATCTCAAAAATCACCAATGACTTTCTATTTGCCAAACCCAATGTCTATTTTAGTGCTTATCCACTTTATCTTCTCTGTTTCTTTTTGGCATTGTTGACTAGCTCCTCATACTAAGTGCTCTCTCCAACATTAGTTTCAGATACAACATTATCTTGGCTCTCACTCATCTTATTAATTATATATATCTGTTCTGCCTCTATTCTCTCCCTTTTCTGTTATCCTTTATATTCTGCTGCCCAAATAATTGATTCTTTTTTTAAAAAAAATTAAAACAACTCTTGTTTTGCATGTGAGTTACATCTTTTTCATGAAAAATGTAAGAAACAAACCACATACTTTGCTCTTTATCTCGGGTTTGTGTTGACAATGCATTAGGATAAATCAGGGTTATAGAACTGTATCTCATTAATTTGTAAAATGTTGAACATTTAGAAATCAATCACCAGCTTAAATTCTCTACTTAAGAATTGCATTTTTCCTTCCTCTAAATCAGTGGTCTCTATTTTTTATTATGTACATTTATTGAGAAATACATATTTAAATAATAAATGGACAAAGAAGCATAAATTGATGAGTAAATAATGAATTAATGAGCAAACAAATGAATACATAAGGGAGTAAATAAGTAAATTAAAGTGCATTAATAAATAATCAGGCCCACACTGATATGTGTATATTTATTTATTAATTACATACCATACATGTACAATTACACTAATAATTATATGCATACAAATTAATTTTCTAGAAATTATAGATATTAAAAAGTTAGAAGTAAATATGAAATAACAATTGACACTGGGGAAAGTCCATAGGAAGTCACCAGAATTTTATAATTTAGCTAAATCTCTTCAATAGTTAGGTGGAGGAAGATAAAGAGGAAGGATATTCAAGGCAAGAACAAATAGGAGGCTAATTATCAAGTGGTCCTTTGGTGCATAAATAGCTTCTTTCTGACTGCTTGCTGTATATATTATAATATTGCTATATCATATACCTATTATATGTGTATATTATGTTTTGTATGTATGTATGTATGTCAGTCATGGAAGCTCTAGATTATGGCTGTAACATTACTGCTACTGTTCCTTTGGCGATCTCTTTCAGGTTGTCATTGGATTCTTTATAATTTCACTTTAATCCATTGGTTCTAATAGGTTTGATCAGTTTTCATGTATAACTTTTTTCAATAAAGGGTGCCTATGCTCTTTTTCTTAAAATCATGGTTTTCAATGAGTCCAATGACTCTCAATTATTTCTCTGAGACATATTTTATAGTTCAGTTGCTTTGGCTATCAGAAAGCTTACATTTTCCTTAGTTTTTTTTTTAAATCTTTTTTCTTTGTTCTAATATTTCTTGCTTTATCATGGGATCATTGATTTATGTTTTGTATATTCTAAATTTCAAGGAATGCATTACTGGTTCAGGTTTATCATTTTCTTGTCTAAGCTATTTATTTTGCTTCTAATTGTTTCATCAATTTTTTAAATCATTTGCTTCATTTCTTCTAGCTATTCATTTAGTTCTTATGGAAAGTTAACTTCTCCCCAGAGCCTCTGCTGGTCATTGTTATGTAATTATTCTGTCCTTTCTTTAGGAAGGATCTATAGTTGCAATAATTGTTTTTAATGGGATTTTTTTTTGTTCAGTCATGGTTTTTCAGAGAGTCCAATGCCTTTTTTTTTTTCTGGGGCAATGGGACTAAAGTCAGGGTCACACAGCTAGGTAGTGTCAAGTGTCTGAGGCCAGATTTTAACTCAGGTCCTCCTGAATCCATGGCTGGTGCTTTAGTTGCAATAATTTTTGACAGATGTTGGTGCGTTCTTTATTTACCAATTTCTCCAGCTTTATTTCCTGGGTTAGGCCCTTGTTCCAAGGTAAGGCTTTCCCTTCTTGCTGTGCTTTTGAAAAGGGTCATTAACTCTACTTGGACTCTCCATGAGGTACTTGGGTTCTTGCTCTGATTACCACCCACCCCCTTCCCCAGATTGTTGACGTTCACAATACTGTATCTTCAGGGCCTTCTATGGTTCTATTGACCTTGGATCTGTCCTGGTGGAAAAAGGTGGTGGAGGTTCTTAAATATTCCTCTGTAAAGAATTACACTCTTACACACAGTCTAATTAGAATTAAAGTAGTCCTTTATTTGACACTAGAGAAAGTGACTGAGGGATCAAATATTTTACCCTCGGGGGAGAAGGTAGTTCTGAAACATCCTCTTCCCAGAACATAAGGAAGGCAAAAACTTTTATAGAGGATAGATGGAGTGACCACCTGAAAAAGGAAAATTTCTTTTGGGGGTGGGGTAGAGAAAGCTTGGATGCTTGTCATATTCCTGAGAGTCAGGAGGATTTTTTTTTTTTTATGATGGTCCTGACTTCTGGGGTTTTCCCTGTCTCCTAGCTCTGGTCAAGTAGTAGCCAAGCCTAACTGATTTTCCTATTATATAATTTTATCTCCCTTTCTTAGATGTGTCTGTCCTGATATCTACTTGGCCAGTCTAAACTTTAATAGTCCTTTGATTTCTCCTGTCAGTTCTGTTATCTGGTCATCTTTGGTTTTGCTTCTCATAAGAGAAACTTCCTCTGACTTATCCTAGGCCCATGTGAGATCCAAGGGCCTAGTTAATATGTCTTGACTCCAGATCTGTAGATCCAGACTGGGTTTTGTTCCCTAGTTCTGGTCATTGCTAGTCTTTAACACTTCTAATATTCTTCCCTTTGGGTTTTCTGAACATTTTCTGAGGGAAGCCCTCTCATAATTTCCTTAAGGCACAAAGCTTTTCAGACTACATATGTCTCTGGTAGTTTCTGGTCATTTGGGAAGGCTATACTCTGTTGTCACTAATGTCCCTTCCCCGCGCTCCCCCCCCCCCATACACACATATTGTCTTCTTACTTTCCATTTTGTGGCTAAGCTCTTCTGAAGTTGAGGAGTGGTGAGAGGTGAGAAGAAGTTAATGTAGTTACTCATATATATTTTGATTTCTCTTTGGTCTGGTATGAAAATCAGGGTTTTACTTGAATCGTTATAAAGCATTGCTTCAGAAAGCTATCTAATTTGAAAGTCACATTATAGTTTTGTACCCTAAATTGTGAAGGATCACAACTATTTTCTATCTTTTCCTCTACTTTATCATGAGAACACTTTACCAGAAACCCTGACTTGTCATTGTCAAAGCCTCTCCTGGAGACACTATGCTGTCTTGAAACCTCTACCACTGTTATGTCCATAGTTGTGTCTTCCACAGGGACCTGCTTCTTATAGTCTCCCCTGTTAAAGTTCTTGATGTGTCCTCTTTCAGAGCTCCACCCCTCTCCCTCGAACACTGAGATCAAATTTTCTATTGACAAATAAAAACTAGGATACCTATTGGAATTTGGTTTTAAATAAATTTACTATTTTTAGATCCTTGGGGAAAGTATCAATTTAAAAAAATGTAGTTTATTTGTAATGATTTTTGCACTTCTGACAACTTGTTCTCTGGATTTCTCTAGCTCCTTCCCATCAGTCTTCTCATTCTTAAGAAAACTCCACCCTGAGGCCCACTTTAAGAATTGCTGAGTAACTAGGCTGGACCAATATTTTTAAGAGTTATTCCAGTCATGCTTACTTCACTTCTTGTTCTACTCTATGAACTTTTTCACTAACTTGTCAGCACCCTTGATCCCATCCCCCCCCCCCCACCTCTCTCTCAGGGTAATGAGAGTTAAATGACTTGCCCAGGGTCACACAACTAATAAGTGTCAAGAGTCTGAGGCCGGATTTGAACTCAGGTCCTCCTAAATCCAGGGCCGTTGTTTTATCCACTGTGCCACCTTGGTGCCCCTAGTTATTCTCTTCTATCCCTACTTTCCTCCAACCTCCATCCTGCTTTTCATCTCCTTTTTTATAATTTGTAAATGTCATAATAATGTAAACTCCTTGAGGGAAGGACTGTGTTCTTTCCAATGTGTAATTTCGGCACTTAGGAATGTTTTTTTCACTCTATAATCTGTCTTTTTATATATCATCTCTCTCTCTCTCTCTCTCTCTCTCTCTCTCTCTCTCTCTCTCTCTCAATCTATCTATTTTATTTATCTACCTATCTATCCATCTATCCATCTATAGAATTCATTATATTTTATTATATACAGCTTCTAATTACCTATTCTGAATATTTCAGTCTCCTTTCCCCTTATCACATCTCCCCTTACCAAGTATACCACAGATTATTTTTAATGGAATAATGTACAAAAAAGGGAAAAAAAGCAAGTGAATAAATAAAAGGAAAACCCATGGCCTACAGAGATGTCACTTCAAAAATAATATAATATAATCTGAAGCTGACTTTTTAATAATTTGAATGAATAAATCATTAAACATTTATTGTCTTCAGCACACTCTTCTAAGCCTGGGGAGTGCAAATAGTAAAGCAAGAGAGTATTTATGTTCAAGGGACTTATGGGATAATGGGGGACATAAAACATATTGAAGGTTACAGCTGCCAGTCAGATGGAAAGAACCAATAGTCTTTAGGATCTGGTAGCAAAGCAGATAGATGGTAATACTTCTTTAATTTCATTTCCACTGAAATAATAATATAATTTTATAATGTTGAACCATTTGACATTGTCAAAGTCTTTGGAGGCAGAAATTTTCCTTTCTGTGTCTTTAATACATGTAACACTTTTAGGAACAATTGCCAGACTGCATCTCCACAGTTAAGTTAATATTTCCCCAAATGGATCATAATTAACAAACAGAAAGGTTTTTTTCTTGAAATGTTTAAATTTTCAACTTAAATTCACAGTAGGATCAGATGTTCAGACACAGTGAATTACCACTGTTCTTTAAAAACACAGCTAAAGACAATGAACCCTATTAGATGAAAGCGGAAAGTGTCTCCAAATTATATTATAATCCTTATTATAAAATACATTTTTTCATTTGCAGTGTCAAACATTTGTTTAACTCAGTAGTTTTGTGTTTCTTTTAATTATATTTGTTTGCATGTTTGCTAATCTGTGAAATATGGAAATAGGCAATGAGGCTTTGAGTCATTAGTGAAAATTAAAAGGTTCTGTTGCACAGAGAGATTGAAATGGAAACAATCATTAAAAATAAAATGCCATCCTTAATTACTAACAATAGTTTAACAAAGAAAGATTATCAAGGATAATGATAAACATTAATGATTTATTCAGTAATAGGATTCATTGTGCTGGTTATAATAGCTGAATACTGATGTTTTTTCCTATGGAGAAATATTTATAGGATGTTATTATCTAGGAAGTGCAACATCCCTTTTTTGTTGTTTTGCTATAATTAAAATTGCATTGTATTTCTCTCCCTATTGCAGAGACATCTGAATGTATAATTTAGGAAACCCTTTGTTACATTCTTGTAATATATCAAGAGATAATAATAATAGAGGGAATTAATATTTTACATGTAAATGGTACTTAGCACTACAGAAATCAAAATATTTTCCAAGTATTAGTTAGCCAAGTTTCACAGTAATATTAACTTATAAGCTCTTTTAGGTTTTCATTGTGTTTTCCATAAAACAAATTTGTGAGATAGATATTAGTATTGGAATTCTTGGTCTATCATTTTTCATTTTACAATTGAGAAACTGAGTATTGAGGAGATTGATCACAGTCACACAAATTATACGAGATGGAGGATTCAAACCCAAATCTCCTGATGCCAAGGCCAGTATTTTTTCAATAACTTCACACTGTGAGATAATTCATACAAATGAATCGTCAAATGGGCTGGCTTAAAAAAAAAAAAAAGCACCCAAGAAATCACAAAATGAAATGAGGTCCCTAGTCTCTAGTAATATGCAAAGCATTTAAGTCAAGGTGATTTTACAGTAACATTATTGCCCATTTCCTCCACTAGGAATATCTGGGGATAGGTTTCAGGGTACTTGATTCTATTATATTGTTTTCATTTACAGATCACTGAATTATATGATGTGATATTTTAAAGGTAAAAATTCTTTTTTTTCAGTTAAATGAATAAAATGTGTCTGATTTTGTATTGTTAGATGTCTCAAGGAGCAATCAGTAATATATAAGAATACAATAACATTTTCCACACATGATATTTTTGCTTCCTAAATTGCCCCCTTTCATCCTGGTTCAGCTTTTTATCCCCCTTTATTAATTAGCTAAATTTGATATTCATTCTACTCATTCATTCATTTACTTATCTGTTTATTGATTGATTTAATGAAACACAAATTCATAAATCTTGGAATTAATCTTTGACATATCTTTTCCAAATATATTTCCATCAACTCTTGATTATTCACAGACCTATGATACATGTTGAATTTTGGCAGAGCTATAATAACTGCTAAATGAAACTTATCTAGATTGTGGCAGCAGGGAAAGAGGACTGCATTTGCCATGGAAGCTTAAGAGAAATCAATTTCCCTAAAAGAGTGTTGGAATAAAATTCTCTAAGTAGACCAAAAGGGGTTCAGCAGTGAAGTTATATTCATTTCCATCTTCTGATTGAGGGCTAGAGAAAGGTGAGAAATGTTCATAGTCTGGTAATAGCAAACAAAATAGAAAACATGTATAATCTCCCTGCTTCTTGTATTTTTAATAAATTTATTATTATTATTATTATTATTTTGCAATTAATGAAACATATTTCCTCTCTCAACCTTCCTTTCCCCACTGGAACAAAAGGAAAGGGAAATAAAATAAAATAAAAACACTCACAACAAATATGCATAATCAAGCAAAACAAATCCCTGCATTTTCACTTCTAGATATTGAAAAATGTTTGTGTGGGAAGAGGGGAATTAGCAAATTTGGCTAGTTCATTTTATTTTATTATTATTTTTTTTGGCAGGGCAGTGGGGGTTAAGTGACTTGCCCAGGGTCACACAGCTAGTAAGTGTCAAGTGTTTGAGGCCGGATTTGAACTCAGGTACTCCTGAATTCAGGGCTGGTGCTTTATCTACTGCGCCACCTAGCCGCCCCTGGCTAGTTCATTTTAAAGGAAGCACACTTATGTCCCATTTTTGGCCAGTACTCTTTAAGCTGTATTCCTGAATGCATGCTTGGCCCCTTTAACAACTTAAAATGAGTTTGATGTTTCTTTAGTTCTATAAGAACTACCTGTATTTTTAGTAACTTTGAACTCCAAGTCTGTTGTGAAGAATTTCCTCCTTCCCTTTCTCCATACTCTTTCATATTTCTCATAAAGATCTCTAGAAGGTGATAATGGCTATGCTCCCTTCTTTTTTTGTGATTGGAGCCCCATAGTTTTCATTGAGTACGTTATGACTGCAATATACTTTGTATTTGTTATACAATACTATGTTCCACCATCCTTAGAACACCAAATTAATTTAAATGCTTTAAATTAAGTTTAAAGAATAAAAACTCCATGGAAAATAAGAGTTTAAAAGCTCCAGTGGTTCTAATTTTTAGATAGAGCTATAAATGTTTTGGATAATGGCTTTGCATTGGTGCATAAGCATTAGCAGACAACTTTTTTCAATGGGGAAAAATACTAAATTTTGACCAGAGTCTGCCGAGAGGTAGCCGAGAAGGAATAATCCGTGTGGGAGCATGACAGATGGTTGCCATCCCCCTGCTACAAAAAGTGAGATGAAGAGACTGCGACCCAGGGAGATGAACTGATTCACACAGGACCATGAAAGTTAATAAGGAAGATGCACCTCAAAATCCTTCGAGAATGAATGGGTCAGACAAGACCCCCTATGACTATGACCTAATTATCATTGGAGGGGGCTCAGGAGGCCTGGCCACTGCTAAGGAGGCCACCAAATATGGCAAGAAAACCATGGTGTTGGATTTTGTTACTCCGACTCTGCTTGGAAATAGATGGGGTCTTGGAGAGACGTGTGTGAACATAAGCTGCATACCCAAGCAACTCATGCACCAGGCTACTCTATCGGGGCAGGCCCTGCGAGACTGCCAAACTTATGGGTGGCAAGTAGAGGAAGAAATCAAATATAACTGGCAAAGAATGACAGAAGCCGTCCAGAGTTTACATTGGCTCTCTGAACTGGAGAGAACAAGGTCACCTAGGAGAATGCTTATGGAGAGTTTGTGGGCCTCCACAACATTAAGGCGACCAATAACAAGGGCAAAGGAAAGTTCTATACAGTGGAGAGGTTCCTCATTGCCACTGGTGAAAGACCACGCTACCTGGGCATCCCTGGAGACAAAGAATATTGCATCAGCAGTGATGACCTTTTCTCCTTCTGCCCAGGAAAGATGCTGGTGGCCTACATAGCCCTGGAATGTGCTGGGTTTCTGGCTGGCATTGATTTGGATGTCACAGTGATGGTTTGGTCTATTCTCCTGAGAGAGTTTGACCAAGACATGGCCAACAAAATTGGGGACCACATGGAGGAGCATGGCATCAAATTAATAGGCACTTTGTGCCTATTAAGATTGAGCAGATTGAAGAAGGCATGCCCGGCAAAATCAGGGTGGTGGCTCAATCCAACAATGGCAAGGAGACCATTGAGGACGAGTACAATACGGTGCTGCTAGCAATAGGATGAGATTAATACACAAGAAAAATTGGATTGGAAATAGTCAGGGTGGAGATCAATGAAAAGACATGGAAAATACCTGTCACTGATGAGGAACAGACCAATGTACCTTAGATCTATGCAATTGGGGATGTCTTAGAAGGCAAGCTGGAACTGCCACTAGTTGCCATCCAGGATGTGGTTCAAATGTAAAATGTGACTACGACAATATCCCCACCACTGTGTATCCCAATGGAATACAAGGCTTGTGGTCTCTCTGAAGAGAAAGCCATTTAGAAATTTGGAGTAGAAAACATAGAGCTCTACCATAGCTACTTTTAGCCACTGGAATAGACCATTGCATCAAGAGATAGCAATAAATGTTACACCAAAATCATCGGCCATGTCAAAGACAACAAGCATTTTGTGGGTTTCCACATCCTGGGTCCAAATTCAGGTGAAGTCACTCAGGGCTTTGCTGTGGCCCTCAAGTGTGAGTTGACCAAAGAGTAGCTGGACAACACCATTGGAATCCACCCAGTGTGTGCAGAGATATATACAATGCTGTCTGTGACTAAATGCTCAGGGGGAAGCATCCTGCAGGCAGGTTGCTGAGCGTAAGCCTCAGTGTTGTTGCTGCCGCCTTCAGCAACTCCAGATCTCATCATGTTACTTCATTTTCTCAGCTAGAGAAAAACCTTAAGCGAATCCACCATTGAGTCTCTCCATATCTCTCCTGACACCAGAAGGGAGAGGATGCTCAAACACTGGGATTCATCTGTATGTAGTGGTGCCTGGAGAAGGCGGTTAGCAAAACACTGGGATGATCGCAGCTCATCTGGAACTGATGTCAAGTGGTGTGTCCGACAGATGCTTTAATGAAGTCACTGCCTAAAGCTCGTCTCATGGTGGGCAGTGACCGAAGAGCCACATTCATCAGTTTTATCCAGACTTTTTTGCGTTGTTTTTTTTTTTTGTTGTTGTTTTCAGTGAAGAATGTCCTCCAGTCTATAATGCCTGCTTTTGAAGCATAGAGTGATTATCTAGGATCCTCCCAATGAGGCCCTTCTCCCTTTGCTGCATGGGAACACATGCATCGGCAGACTTCCATCAACAAAGGTGTGCCCTTCAAAGAAGAGACTTTTGTTGTTGTTTATGAGCATTTTGGAAAAAATAAAATTGATAATGTGAAACATTAAATAATACTTATATTCATCTTGAAAACCATACTAAATTTTGAATTGGACATCTAGGATTTAAATACCAATTCCATCACTTGTATACTGTATCAGTTAATAAATATTTATTAAATGTCAACTGTGTGCCAGAACTGTACTAAGCATTAGGGATATGAAGAATGGCAGAAGATCATCCCTGACCTCAAGTGGCTAGTAATCTTCCCCATTGGGGGAAGACAACATACAAACGAAAATTTAAAAAGCAGGGTTCTAAAAGGTACCTTGCAGGGACAGATGATGGAGCAATCTGGAAGAATGCAGTCAAAATTAAGTGGGAAATGAAGAGATAACTGGCCTGGGTATCCTCCTTAAATGGAGAATCTAGAGAAGTTTTCCACTCTTCAGAGGGAGTAGCCCAGAGACAAAGAGTTCAGAGAAGTGAACTTTTTTCATAATAGGTTTCCATTGGAATTTACTGGACCGGAGAATGATGTGGTTCTAACCTGTTAATATGAATATATGGATCACCTGGATTTGATGGAGGTACCTTATTATCCAAAAGTATTTTTTATGAAACCCTGGATGAATAGGATTAATAGGAGTAATGTTCTTCAACTGAACTCCAAACTGGACCCGAATAGCTAGCAGATAAAAGACTCTACCTAGTGACTTCTTTTCCCTCAGGATAGTAAGTCCCTATCTTATGGTAACATGTGGGCATCCCCATCCTTGCTAAACCCTTTTTTATTTGGAATCCTGTAATCTTATCGTGATGCTTCAGTATTTATTCCATACTTGTTATAACTTAAATTGTTAAACTTCCTTTGCTTCCGTATCATAGTATTTAAACTGACAATGCCCTGTAATCAGTGGACAAAAACAAAACAAAACATATACCCTCAGAAATAGGGAGTCTCTGAGATCTCTTCTTAAGAGGAGAGTCTCCACAAGATCATGTGTTATATTTCTTCTTGGGACAAAATATTAAATTGATATTATGATTTTTCTGCCTGTCTCTAATCTGATTTATAGGAGGATGGGTATCATGTTCTCTGATCTGGTTAGTAGAAGATTTGGTTTGTCTTTGTAGTCGATATTATAATTTATCTGTTCTGTTTATTAATTTTGTAGGAGAGATTAAAGATTATTTCTCTGTTCTGTTTGTAGGAGACATGCAGATACAAAAATATATTTTAATATTCAACAAACCATACTTTAGGAAAATCAGTATTTTAACTGTGTGGAGGAAGAATTGGAGTAGGGGAATATTGGAAGCTAATTAAGACCAACTAATGAGACCAATTAAGAGACTATTGTAATAGTCCAGGTAGGAGGGATCTGAACTTGTTATCTATAGAAGTAAATAGAATGGGCCAATGAGAGATGTGGAGGTAGAATTGACAAACCTTAGTAACTCTTTGAGTAAGTAGAGTAAGAGAAAGTAATGAATCCAATAAAACACAATGGTTGCAAACATGGGTGACTGGAAGAATGGTGGTGTCTTAAAAAGAAATAAGGTGTATGTATGTATGTGTGTGTGTGTGTGTGTATGTATGTGTATATATATATATATATATATATATATATATATATATATATATAAAACCTATATTGGATTGCCTGCTGTCTCGGGGAGGGGGAGAGGAAGGGGAGGGAGGGAGAAAAATTTGAAATTGGAAATCTTATGTAAACAACTGCTGAAAGCTATCTCTACATGTAACTGGAAAATAATAAAATACTTTTATAAAAAAAGAAATAATAGGTTTGGGGCAAAAAAAATGAATTTTGTTTTGAACATGTTGGTTTTAAGATACTGATGGGACAGGAGAGTGATTGAGACTGTATATATGGATCTAGGACTCATCTGCCTCAGGAAGATAATTAAACCCTGGGTAGCTGATAAATTCATCTATTGAAAGAATATGCACAAAGAAAAGAAGGGTGCCTAAGACAGATCCTTGAGATTCACCCACAGTAATGCAGTGTGATTTGCATGACTATAAAGCCAAACAGATTGTGAAAAGGGCTTTCAGGCATGTAGGAGAAGAGCCAAGACAGAGAAGTATATAACAATTCAGAGAGGTGGTAGCAAGCATCCCTGGAAGAGAGGGTAATTAATAGTGTCAAGTGGTGTAGAGAGGTCAAGAAGGATGAGCACCAAGAAAAGGCTATATGACTTGAGACATCATTGGGAACTTTGAAGGCAGCAGTGTCATTTGTTTGAGGAGTCAAAGATAAGGAAGAGAATTAGGGAAAGGGGAAGAATGATCCTGCCTCAAGAGAAATAGAAAAGTTCAAAATAAGGATGGTTGGTGGGAGGCAGGGTGAATATAATGGAATCAGAATTCATCTCTGCCTCTTCATTTTGTCCTATTCACTTTTTTCCCACAAAAAGTGAGAAATGTGTGTGTGAGGAGAATTAGTAGATGAGAAAGGGGCATTATTCATTGTCATTGCCCTATAGAACATTGCTGTCAGGATCAGGGCAATGCTAGGGAGAGGTGTAATGAAGAATTTTGGACCCTAGTTGTTCTAGGCAACAATACAGAAGACAAGTTGTGGGAAGAAGGAAAATACATTATTCATAATCTCATTTTTCAATTAGTTTCCATATATCTCTTGAAGTCAAGATAAAGTCTCCTTGGTGTCTTTTCCCAGCTGCCCAGGATTTCTTGATCTTTACTTATAACAAACAAACCAGCAAGCAAATAAAACCTAGTTTAATCAACTTCCTCATGGAAATAAAGCTTTGTAAGAGGCAACATTCAAACCTAGTTCTCTCTGACTACAAGTGTCATATTTTAACCGTCATACCACATTGTTCCAATTAAATGGTAACCCAGAAGCTGGCAGTTTAGTATAGCACAAAAGGTGCTGAACCCGGAATTATGGAAATGAAAATATACAGAACTTTAGATATGAAAGGGATCTCAGCACCTATCAGTCCAAATCATATCTGAAAAGAATCCCCACCAAAGGAAAGACTTCATTTCAAATTTAATACTGTACTTCTGTCACCTTCTTCTGCAAATTACTTAATGTCTCTGTGCATAAGGTCTAATGTATGTTCATGTATAGATAATAATTGCATTTTTTACCTTTCAGGCTTGTTGCAAGTATCAAGTGAAATAATGAATGTTTTTTTTAAAACTCTAAAAATGTGAACTGTGTCATAGGTTTTCCCCTCTCACAAGGGGCTCTGATTTTGGACTCTCAATGTCTTAATTCATGCTAAGAATGGTTTGTTCCAGAGAGAAGAGGTCAAGCATCTGTTCATCTCTTATTCATTATTCTCAAACTATAGATTAGAACTTAGGCTCTGAACAAATAGCTCCAGTCTAAGGTATCTCCCAAAGAGATTAATTGGATCCCTTCAAGAAAAAGATATTCATTGTACAGTGTGGGTACCAGGTGTAGGACAACTATTTATTTCCTATAGCAGAAAATAAAATGCCTGAAACACAAAACACTCACAAGTGTATATTAACAAATACAGAAAACATAAAATGATAAACTATGATCATCATTTTAATCTTTCTAAAGGGAAAGGCACTTTGTGGGAGTTCTGGATAGACATTTTACTTTCACCTCAGACCTGTACTATATACATCACATTTTGGAGTCTTACAATTAGATAGATAGATAGATAGGGAAATAGAAATAAATATACATTTATAGATAAAGATCTATATAGATATAATAGATATACTATTATATGTTTGTGTAATATTTCAGTTTTTATTTATTATATGGATTAATAAATTAACTTATGTATCTGGAAACTTACAGTTTTATATTTAATTAAATATATATGTACATATATATTATATATGTTATTATGATTACATAATGGGTTTGTGGTAGTTGCTTAGGGAACTCTACAGTGTTATATAACCAAATTTGCATACCCTATACAAGAAAGTTCCCATGAAAAAATTGTGTTGGGCTTTGGAATTGTTAAATGTTGAGAGTTAAGGAGGCAGTGAGGTGGCACAGTGGATAAAACACCAACCCTGGATTCAGGAGGACCTGAGTTCAAATCTGGCCTCAGACACTTGACACTTACTAGCTGTGTGACCCTGGGCAAGTCACTCATTGCGTCATCGCCTCATTGCTTTACCAAAAAATGTTGGTAGTTAAGATTATTTTTTTAAAAATATCATTAACACCATAATTCCTCCAGACTGTATAGAGACCAATGAGTTCATTAGGCTGAGTTTTTTTCACCTAAAAGGCCAAAAGCAATTATTTGTTAACTGAAAGTAAATAGTACTTTCATGGCATTCTATAAATTTTTTTTATTGTTGTTATCCTAATATGAAACTTAACACCAAAGAACTGGAAAGAATTTGGAGAGGTCATTTCAATCATTCCTGCCTTTAGATAAGACAGATGAAATATTTTACTCTTTAGAAACCTTCACTGAATTTGATGGTGCTATTTTGCTCAGTGACCTAGTCCACTCTTCCCTAACTCTAGGTATCAGAACACTTATTACACAATGCTTCCTTGAAACATTAATGTCTTTCAAGGTATTTTGTCTCACCAAGGGGGATTTTGCCCCCTCTCCCCCATTGGATCATTGGATTGAGAGCCAAAAAGGCCCTTGGACAATTTATCTAGTCCTCTCTGATCATTTGACAAATGGGAAAAGTGAAGCTCAGAGATATTAGCTAAATTCTCCTAGTGTCACATAGACAATGATTAGAAGAACTAGGATTAATTTTCTCCGATGTGACTATATCACTATTCATAAATGGCATGAACAGGACATATTTATTTATTTACTTTTTTTACCATAAATGATGAGCTGCTGCAATAAATGTTGAATAACAAACCTACCAAACAGAATGGTCAGCCACTGTTCTATTTCCCTCAGTGTGTATAAATGCAGTCTCAGTGCCTTCTAAACTTAGTTTTCAGAATATTGATTTGTATTATTCCTTTATACCTATTTCAGTCAGCTTTTATTACACTGTTGTGGAAGTGGAATATCTCATTAAAGACTGAGTAGAAATTTACCATTACAATGTGGCTTTTTTTCTTATTTTTTCCACAGTGGATTAGTTTATTTTCCTTCCTTTCTCTTAAGTATTTTATTTTTGCTCATTATTTATTTGATTCACTGCATCACTTTCCTCACACTCTACAAACAGAGGTTTTATGACTGCTAATGTTATTCAGAAATAATGGGGATTTATGTTACCCTTCCCCTCAAAAAATAAGGCCCCAGATGTAATTTTTAAGGTTGAAAATAGTCCCATCAGAGCATGGGATTTCAACTTATGTAAGAAAATGAACCATAGTCAATTAATTTACTTGTGAGAATTGCTCCTCAGTGTTGCGTCAGAAAAAAAAATCTGTTTTTTAAAAAAAGTGAATTAAACCTTTATATCATCCAAAACATTAAGTAAATAGAGATTACTTAATTAGTTAGTAAGACCCACCTTTAGATTGTAAGCTTCTTGAAAGCAGAAACTGCTTTTTGCCTTTGTGTATCTTCTGAATATGTCCTGTACATATCCTGATACATTTAGTCTGGCACATAGTTGGTACTTAATAATTTATTGATCAGTTCTTTTTCATGCTTTTTTTGTAATTTTCCAACCCCTCCCCACAGTTATTTCATAATTTCCATCACATTTGATTTTGCTAAGGTGTTTATGCTCTGAACTCATGCACTTTCCTTCTATTAAGAGTTTAAGAGCCTCATTGGACAGAATGGATTGCAAATAATGGTGCAAAAATAAAGTATACCACTTCATGAAGAAAAAGCAAGACAGGATATTTAATTGAATGAAACTTGAATTTTGTAAAATCGCTAACCCAAAATGAGTTTAAAGATAAAAATATAAGAGAAACTATCCACAAGAATGCATAAAGCCAAGATAAGTGTATCAATATTTTTTAAAAGCCTTTTCTATGACAGTTGTATGATTTTCTTGTATGCTGAGGATGTGTGTCAGCTCTAATGACATATAGCAAATGAAGAATAAAAATCACAAAACTAATTAAGGCATCTGATATATATATATATATATATATATAAAATTCTCATTTTGTAAACATCCATATCACATAAATTCATTTTTTTAATGAGAGTTCCTAGGAGAGAGTTTATCTGTCCCAAATGTTCATCATCATGACAAAGTGGTTTTGTGTGCACAGTATGGAAGTGCCATTTTAGCAGGGGTTTTTTTTTTTGAGTTCTGCTTTTTGTCTTGTTTTTCAACATGAATGCTTCACTTCAAACTCTAGTTCTCAAATTATTTGACACATTTAGTGCCTTCTGCTTTCATTGCAAGAATAGTTTTTAGTTTCTAGGAAATTCATCTCCAGATCCTAGAGAAAAGGATCATTGTCTATTATGACCATGAAAATAAACATTGATTTCCATGCTGAGGGGATTTAGCAAAGGGAAAATCTGATAGAAATGGGAAAATTTGGAGATTAGAAATCTGACTGCAAACCTAACAAACATATAATGTGCTTGACTTCTATACTTCATGTTGATGTGAAACATCTATACACACATTTACATATGCATGCATGTGTTTAGGGTTAGATATGCATATTATATGTGTGAAGAGAGGATATTCTGATTAGTATTGGAAGCATATGCTGGAATTTATATTAACTAGTGATATCATAAGCAATAGGAAGACAAGGGAATGGCCAATGCCAAAAGAAGATCTAGTTGAAGAATGGGAACTAGAAAAAAAATTACTTTAAAAAAAATCACTAGAGGGGCAGCTAAGGTGCTGCAGTGGATAGAGCACCGGCCCTGGAGTCAGGAGGACCTGAGTTCAAATGCGGCTTTAGACACTTAACACTTACTAGCTGTGTGATCCTGCGCAAGTCATTTAACCCCAATTGCCTCACTTAAAAAAAATCACTAGATCCTAAAAAAAAAAAAAATCACTAGATCAGGGGCAGCTAGGTAGCACAGTAGATAAAGCACTGGCCCTGGATTCAGGAGGACCTGAGTTCAAATTCAGCCTCAGACACTTGAAACTTACTAGCTGTGTGACCCTGGTCAAGTCACTTAACCCTCATTGCCCTGCAAAAAAAAAAAAAAAAAAGAAAAAGAAAAAAAATCACTAGATCTTTTCAGCGTTGCACTTGTCAGATTAGTGGCAGAATTATAACCAGAAAGTCGTGAACTCTATGAGAAGATATTTTTTTAAAAAATTCAAGTGAGAGAGATATTTAGACTTCTCTGCCTCAATTTTCCCTTCTGTTACTGTAAGTTACATTCAAAACCGAATTTTATTTACCCAAATATCATATTGCAATTTATTTGTACCTCTCTCTTTTGAACTATGTTTTATTTTGTATCATAGTTATTTTTGCATGTGTATTCCCCCTACTCTATCATTTGTAAACTCCCTGTTGGCAAGGCTGTTATTACCAGTGCTTTCAGATAATAGAAATCCAGCTGTCTATACATCGTATATAACAAATATATGTTAAATTGGTATTTTTATTCTAGAGACTTCCAAGAGAGATCAATATTAAAAAATCATAAAACATAAAGCCACTGTTATTCCAGTTCTTTTTTGTTTGTTTGTTTCAGGAGCATGGCATTCCTACTGACATGGGTTATGCAGTGGCTCCTCATCACTCAGGAGTCTATCCTGTCCATGTCCAACTTTATGAGGCATGGAAGAAAGTCTGGAATATTAAAATCACAAGCACTGAGGAATATCCACATCTGAAACCAGCACGCTACCGCCGTGGCTTCATCCATAAAAACATCATGGTGAGCTTCTTCTCAAATTCTCTGAGTATTACTTTCTCTTCTGGCTTCTCAGTTTTCAAATGAAAGTGCAGAAGAAAAACGCTATAAAAGTTAAAAGCTCAGCAGTATGAAAAGTTCCATGCTGTGGAAAGAACATTTGTCACATGTCGTATTTTTTAATTAAAACCACCCCTCAAAGCTTCTTCAAATATCAATAAAAAGTGGGTTTCTGTCTACCACCCCTCCCCCCATTTAGCCCATTTTCTGAGATCTCAAACAAGACCTATAGTTGATGATTGGGATTTCTAAATGAGAAGCAAAACATTACATAAGCATTATAGATAGCTTATAAATCTATTATTAAAAACCATTTGCAAAAATATGGAAAGCAAAAACCATTTGCTCTGCAAATTTGATGATAATCATATTTATATTTAACAATCCTGTTTTTCCCACTCCACTCAACAGGCTTTTAATGCACTCTATAATGTGAAATCAAGAAAATATAGGTTTTCCTTCAAAATAAGCATTCAAAAGTCTCCCAATGCCACAAACAGGGGGAAAAAAAAACTTAAAAAAAATACAAAGCAGATTGTGTAAAATTTCTTTCTGTTCTTTTGCCCAATTCTAATTGGATCCTATGACTATCGTTCTGTCATATGCCAATGCATATGTTCTAGAGAGTATTATATAGCCTACCACCTCAGATAAAGATTATGTAAATTATAATAAAATCCTAATAAAATACTAAATTGGGTAACATAAGTAAAGACCTGGGGGTATTTCTTATGGTTCATTTTTGAGTAATGCTGACATGCATATATAAAGGAAGTCTGATCCTTTCTGTTGAAAGTTATGTTAACAACAGATTCTGACAATGCATAGAAGAATTCAGAATAGGTGTTGACCCAAGCCAAGTGTTGACAAAAATGTCAAGTGGGATGCATTGGTGATAACACTGAGTCACATTGAACTCTTTCTTCTACCACAGTGTAAGGTTTACTTACTGGCTTAAATTTGGGTGGGAGGTCAGGAAGGAGCTGGGTGTGCAGACAGGGGTGCTTGTTGTTGCTAGGATTTACACTAGTGAGAGTTTCCTAGCAAATAGAATTCTTGGAAGTTTGTACTCCCTCCTGCTGCCATGGGCTTATTTGCCTAGAATGTATTTGTTATGATATAACTCTTCAAATCAAAGTTTGAAGTGGCAGAGCCAACAAAAGGTCAGAGTGAGACATTTTCCAACCTAAAACAACATAGTAGGTTGGCAGGAGAGATCTATGATGCGAGGGTGGGAGTTGAACCAGAGCATACAAGGAACATCAAAGGTAAGTTTTAGAGGTGGCCACAACAGCAGCAACAACAGCAGATTTGGGTGTTCTCAGAACAGCAATACTAAGTGGGTTGAAGAATTGGTCAGAAAGAGATTATAGGCAACCTTTTGTTGGCAGGGGGTGAAGCTGGTGCTGATTTGCAACTCTATTGCCTATAAATAGTTCCTGGTCTGAGAGGAAGAACAATTGCATTTATTCACAATGATAAGGAGCCCTTGTCACATGTCCCAGGCAGAGAGGAGCACTAGCACTTGTCCATGCAGGAGATAAACACCCTGGTCATAGTTCTAGAACCAGCAAGAGAGTACTAGGACTTGCAGCTCCAGAAGAACATTGGCCCTTCCTCAGTAAACAACAGAAAAGCAGAACAGGAGAACTGTGAACACATCTCTCCCTGGATCATATTGCCCTGGAAGCAAGGAAAACTTGCAAACTCCCGAGAACTAGCTCTGAAAAAAGCCTGAATGTGCCACCCCACCCCAATATGAGCAGAGCCCAACTTTAACATAAAGTTCAAAGTTAAGAAATAGGCTGAAAAAATGAGCAAACAAAAAAGAACTTGACCATAAAATGTTACTCTAGTGTCATGGAAAACCAAGACAAACACTCAGAAGAAGAAAACAATGTGAATATATCTGCAAAACCTTAAAGAAAAGTGTTTATTGGCCCCCAAATTATAGAAAGACTTAGAGAAGTAGCAAAAGAGTATATAAGTATAAGAATATATGAGTAAAAAAAAGTACATAAGAGTAATCTAAGAAAAGTAGGGGGAAATGTGACAGAGATGCAAGAAAATTATGAAAAGAAAATTAACAGCTTAATAAAAGAGGCACCAAAATATTGAACAATATAAGTTTTTTTTTTTTTTGTGGGGCAGTGAGGGTTAAGTGACTTGCCCAGTGTCACACAGCTAGTGTCAAGTGTCTGAGGCCACATTTGAACTGAGATTAAAATTGGATATTAGATCATAAATCTACCCTACTTAACCTTTCCCTTAATTTATCTCCCAGACTAGTAAATGGAAGAAGCTTCTGGTTTTTTAGATAGAGCTTTTATTGTATGGTAGTCACAAGGTGATGTTGATTAGAAGGATAGGAAAGTAGAAATACAATACAAATCATCTTAAGTCTAGGCTTAGTCTATATTCCGTATAAAACTCACCAAAAGCAGAAGGCCACCTTTGGGGTGAGAAACCGAGTCAAGTGCGTGCTCTTAACTGAGAGCCGGGCCGAGTCAAACTCCAGTCCACGTCTGTCTGTGCAGCACAGCCAGGAGACCAGCGGAGCAGGAAAAAAGGCCCCACTTCCATTCTCTCCTTGCCTTTTAAGCTCGCACCCTGGACGTCAAGTGCTCAGCAGGCAATCTGGCATGCGTCTCAGGTGGACTGGTGTGTGTAGCTCATGCTGTTGCTCTCCTCCCCAAAAGGGTGGTCCAAAAAAAACCTGGCGTCTCTCCATTATCTAATCGACTGTTAAAACTTTTTACCACAGAACCCAGGTCCTTCTGAATCCAGGGCTGGTTCTTTATCCACTGTGCTACCTAGCTGCCCCAAATATACCATCTTAAAAAACAGAATTGTCCTAGGATAAAAGAGTTACAAAAACTCTACAAAATTATTTTCTCAAAAATTGTAATTCTAATAATCACATGGGATTTCAAGAAACAATAAAATGAAGTCAAAAGAATGAAAAAAAAGAAAATGTGAAATATCCTATCAGACAAATAACTGACCCAGTGAATATATAGAAGAGAGATTATTTAAGAAATATTGGAATGGTTGAAAACCATGCATGCTCAAAAAAGAGCCTGGCCTTCATATATCAAGAAATAATCAAGGAAAACTGTACCAATATCTTAGATCCAGAAGGCAAAACAGAAATTGGAAAAAAAAAACAACCTGATTGCCTCATGAAAAAGATTCCAAAACGAAAACTCCAAGGAACTTTATAGCCAAATTTCAGAGCTCCCAGGTCAAGAACAAAATATTGGAGGCAGACAGAAAGAGAAAGATTCAGTGAGTATCATGCAAAATTTAGCAGTGTCAATATTAAAGGAGTGGAGGACTTGGAATATCATATTCCAGAAAGCAAAGTAGCTAGAATTACAAGCAAGAAAAAACTTTCCAGAAAAAATGAGTATAGTCCTGTAGGGGGGAAAATGGTTATTTAATAAAATAAATGGCTTTTAAACATTCTTAATGAAAAGAGCAGAGCTGAATTGAAAATTTGGCATTCAAACACAAGACTCAAGAAAAACATAAAAAAGTAAATATTGAAGAGTCAATATAAAAGACTCAATAATGTTGAAGTGTTTACAATTTTTAGGGAAAGATGAAAATACAACTTGTAAGAACTTTATCATTATTAGAACAGTTAGAAGGAATCTGCATAGATAAAGCACATGAGTATAAGTTGATTATGTTGAAATAATCTCAAAAGTTGGGGGGAGGTGTTGAGAAGGAGGACACATTGAGAGAATGGGGAAGATAGAGAATGGAGAAATTGTTCTCATAAAGAAGGATCACAAAGAAGAGCTTTAATAGTAGAGAGCAATGGAGGATGTGTCAAGCAATGATTGAACTTCACTTTTATCAAAATTGATTCAAATGCTGTCTGCTTCCAGAGAAAAAAAACTGATAAATAGTACGTGTAGACTATTTTAACATATATGTATGTATAATATATATGTATATATGTACATGTAAACACACATATATATGTGTGAATATACATATACATATATGCATGTGTGTGTCTATTTGTGTCTAATGGTAACCATCTTTAGGGCAGGGTTGGGGGAGGGACGGAAAAAAGGGGAAAAAAGAAATTTACATGATTACTTTATATTTAAAAGGAAATAGCAAGTTGTGCATAATAGTTTTACAGTTTCTTGTGCAATTCTCTTTTTTGTTATACTATGTTATGGTGATGCTTATTTTATTTAATAAATTAAAAATAAAATATTTTTAAAATAAAAAATATTGGTTCAAAGAGGAAAAAATAATGCACACTCAATTGGGTATAGAAACCTACCTTACCAAATAGGGAAATAAGAGGTGAGGGGGGATAATAGATATTGAGGAGTATCATAAAAGGGATTAATAGTCAGAAGCAGAACAGATTTCTGAGGAGACACAGGATAAATGTCGAGAAACATCAATAGAAGAAAATAGGATGGAAGGAAATACACACTATCATACCTGTGAATGTGAATGAGGTGAGCACATCCACAAAATCCAAGTGAATGGGAGGATGGTAGAGACCAGAATCCAACAATATGTAGTTTACAGGAAACACACTTAAAAGAGAAATACACATATAGAATTAAAATAGAGGACTGGAGCAGAATCTATTAAGCTTCAACTGAAGTAAAAAAAAAAAGACAGGGGTGGCAATTATGATCTTAAACAAAGCAAAAGAAGAAAATAGAACTAATTAAAAGAGATAATCAGGGAAACTACATTTTGCTAAAAAGTACCACAGATAATGAAGTAATATAAAAACATCACAAGTTTCTTTGATAAATAATATCCAAATATATAGGGAACTGAGTCAAATGTATAATAAGGGCCATTCTCCAAATGATAATTGTCAAAGAATATGTCCAGGAAATTTTCAGAAGAAGAAATCAAAGCTATCTATATGCATAGGAAAAATATTCTAAATCACTACTGATTGAGAAATTAAAACTTTGAGGTATGACCTTTCACCTTGAAAAATGCTGGTGGGAATGGTGGAAAATACTTACACCAATAATCTTTTGGTAGAGTTGTGAACTGGCCCAACCATTATGGAGAACAATGTATAACTATGCCCAAAGAATTATAAACCTGTGCCTAATCTTTGACCCAGCAATACAAGTAATAGATAATTACCCCAAAAAGATGAAATGAAAAGGAAAAGCACCTAAATGTACAAAAATATTTATAACAACTCTTCTTTACAATGGCAAATAATGGGAAAATAAGAAGAAGATCATCAATTTCAGAATGGGTTTAGGTATTGCTGTACTATAAGAAATGACAGGGAAATGTTATCAGGAAAAAAAAAAAACTGAACCTAAATGAACTGATGCAAAGTGAAATGAGAAGAACAGGGAGATTGTATAGAGTAACAGCAATGTTGTAAAGATGATCTACTGTGAAAGACTTAGCTACTCTCATCAATACCATTATCCAAGACAATTCCAAATGATTCAAGATGAAAAACTGTTCCTTTACGCCAGAAAGTAAAATTAACTCTGAATGGAAATTGAAGTATAATTTTCTTACTTTTTTGACTTATTTTTGTAATGTGGCTAATACGGAAGTATTTTTGTATAATTTCATATATATAATTAATTGATATCATATTGCTTCTCAGTGAGATTTTGGAGAGGATGGAAGTGAGGGAGAAAATTTGGAACTCAAAATTTAAAAGAAAAGAATATTCAAAATGAATAATAAAGGATATCATCTCTTATGTATAAATCATATATCCATTTTGACCTTATCATAGTGTACGGTGTGAGATGTTGATCTATACCTAGTTTCTGCCATAGTGTTTCCCAGTTTTTCTAGCTATTTTTGTCAAATAATGTGTTTTTGTTCCAAAATCTTAGATCTTTGGATTATCATACTAAATAACTATGATAATTGACTATAATGTCATTTGTACGTGATCTGCTTCATTGATCCACCACTCTATTTCTTAGTCAGTGCCAGATTGTTTTGATAATTAGCACTTTATAATACAGTTTGAGATCTGGTATTACTAGACAAACTTCTTTCACATTTTTTCATTAATTCTCTTGATATCCTTGAGCTTTTGTTCTTCCAGATGAATTTTACTATTATTTTTTATAGTTCTATAAAATGATTTTTGTTAGTTTTAGTGGTATAGGTACTGAAAAAATAGATTAATTTTGTTAAAGTTGTAATTTATATTACATTAGCTCGGCCTACCCACGAGCAATATAATTCTTCAAATTGTTTAAATCTGACTTTGTATTTCACGTGAGAAGTGTTTTATAGTTGAATTCATATAGTTCCTGAGTTTGCCTTGGGAGGTAGACTTCCATGTATTTTATATTGTCTCCGGTTATTTTAAATTGAATTTCTCTTTCTATCTCTTGTTGCTGAACTTTGTTGGCAATATATACACATGATGATGATTTATGAGGGTTTATTTTGTATCATGCAGCTTTGTTAAAATTGTTAATTATTTCAAGTAGTTTTTAGCTGATTATCTAGGATTTCCTAAGTATAATATCATGTCATCATCAAAGAATGAATTTCCTAATTGCCTATTCTAATTCCTTTGATTTCTTTTTCTTCTCTTATTTCTATAGCTAACATTTCTAGTACAATATTAAATAATAGAAGATAAAATGGACATCCTTGCTTCACCCCTCATTGTATTGTGAAGGCTTCTAGTTTATCCCCATTACAGATAATGCTTGCTGATGGTTTTAGATACATATTACTTATTATTTTAAGTTAAACTCCAAGTAGGAGTTTAATAGGAATAGGTGCTGTATTTGGTCAAAAGCTTTTTCTACATCTATTGATATAATCATATGATTTTGGTTGCTTTTGTTATTGATATGATCAATTATGCTGGTAGTTTTCCTAATATTGACCCAGCCTTGGATTCCTGGTATAAATCCCCACTGGTAAAAGTGTATGATCCTTTTGATATATTGCTATAATTTGTGTTAGTATTTTATTTAAATTGTTGCATCAGTATTCATTAGGGAAATTAGTCTATAATTTTCTTTCTGTTTTGCCTCTTCCTGGTTTGGGTGCCAGCATTATATTTATGTGATAAAAGAAATTTGGTATGACTCCACCTATTTTTCCAAGTAGTTTATATAGTATTGGGATTAATTGTTCTTTAGATATTTGATTGAATTTGCTTATAAAACCATCTGGTCCTGGGAGCTCAGAATGAATACTTGCCCAGGGGTCTGATAGTTTGCAGGAGGGTGGGGCCTCAGAGGTGGATTGCCCCAGGATTGGAACCCTGCTGCATGCCCCCTGTTGTGATGCTGGCTACTGATACCCTCAGACCTTGCTGCACTCCCACCCCAATGAGACAGACCTTTCTTTCTTAGCTAGTAAGCTTCTTCCCAGGTGCTAGATCAATCCTGAGGTGGTTTTCTAGTTGTTTGAAGGGGAATTTGGGAGGACTTCCAAAGGTTCCTTCCTCATTCTGCCATGTTGGCACTGGAAATTCTCTAGCAGTCTTGCAAAGCCTACGGAGCCCATCTTAGAATAATGTTCTGGGGGAAGCTAGGTGGCACAGTGGATAGAGCACTGGCCGTGGATTCAGAAGGACCTGAGTTCAAATCCAGCCTCAGACACTTAACAATTACTAGCTGTGTGATCCTGGGCAAGTCACTTAACCCCAATTGCCTCACAAAAAAAGAATAATGTTCTTAAATGCATCAAATATATTGAAATGCAATTATCAAAATACATTTTTTTTAAAAGTTCATAGCCTCCAATTTAAGAACTCCTGCTCTAATGCTCTAAGTTTCAAAGAAGATGCTAAACTGTTTCAGTAGAAGGAATTCCCTCACCACAAGTTTTTTATGCCAGTTAAAACACCAGTCCATTCTATATCCTATAGTTACCAAGTAATGCTTGAAATGCTGGACTGAGAGTCTGAATGATCTGGATTTGAAATTCATTGGGGGGGGGCAGCTAGGTGGCACAGCAGGTAAAACACAGGCCCTGGATTCAGGAGGACCTGAGTTCAAATCCAACCTTGACACTTACTAGCTGTATGAACCTGGGCAAGTCACTTAACCTTCATTGCCCTGAAAAAAAAAATATATATATATATATATATACACACACATTAGGGATATTTAACTAGCTATATGACCACAGATAAGTCACTGCCTCTCTGAGCTTCAGTTTCTTTGTCTAGAGAACTGAAATAATACTTAGAGTGTTAGAGTACTTCATAAGGTTGCAGTAAGGTTAAAATGAGATGATCTCTGTAAATCATTTGCCCATTCTTAAAGCACTATATGACTACTGATTTTTTTTCTTTTTGCAGTGTAATCAACTCAGGGTTTCTAAGCATTGTAATTTCACCCTCATGATCTCTTTTTACTTGTCTAAGACATGATTGAATCCCTTCACATGCATACCCATTTCGTATAAACATACATCTTCAAGAGACAATAGAAAATGCCACCTTTTGGAATTGAGAGACTTTGCAACAGCTCACATGTTAAGAAATTCAGATAACTTCACACATTTTATCATTTGATCCTCCCAAAGTCCTGTCATTTAGGTGATCTTATTATCTCCATTTTATATATGGCAGGCTCAGAGACATCAAGGGGCTTCCTGTTAGAGGCAGGCCTGAATAGCATCTATTAGTTCATGTTCCATGTTGGGATAAAATGAGGCACCTATAGGGTCACTGAATTGTTAAGTAAAGAAGGTTGACTAAGCTTTAACATAGCAAGAATACAACAATATTTAGCTTCTATAGAAATAACCCACCCACTCCCATCTCCTCATCAAAGAGGTCTTATCAGCAAGGTGGGATGTGATGCCTCAAGTGGTTTGTAGATAACCACTAGTTTGGAGGAACCCAGACCTCATGAGAGGTGCAAGACACTGGGCCTCTAGGTGACCTGAAAGACTAGTCCACACATCTGAAGGCTACCAGAGAGCTTTATGAATGTAGGCTAAGCTTGAGTCTTGCCTGATCTCTAATGAATCAAGTCCCAGTTTTGTGTTCTTTTCCTAATCCATGGTAAGTTGTGGGGGAAACCTCATAAATATTTATTCTATCATGCTTCCCAAAGGAGAAATACCTAGGGAGTATCCAAGGTAGGATCCATCTCTATTTTGGATATGAATATAATAATTTTCAAAGGGTCCTTTGAATTCAGTTTTAGTCATTAATTCCTATCAATTATTCCTTCATAATATTCATTGCTTCTACTCTTCCTTTTTATTACCATTTAACACTACTTTGTTTGAGCTTGCATGATTTCATGATTAGGTTATTTCAACAGGCTCCTAACTAATCTTCCTACCCAATTCTCTTTCTTCAGCATCAGATTAATTTTTCTCTAATGTGGTTTTCATGTATCATGTCACTTTATAGTTCAAAAACCATAAATAACTCATTAACTATAATAATGGAGTTTAAGCTTTAATCTTGCATTCAAATACTTCTACAATCCAATCAAAACCTAAAACTTATTCTCTTCACACTCCTATCCCCCACCTGAAGTTTTCTAACCCAATATTTCTATTTATTTAAATATTAACCATATTTGAAATCCCATCATAAATATTCCCTCTTGTGCAATGCCTTCCTTAACTCTGCCATAGCCCACTATGTTCTTTTCCTCCTCAAATTTCCCATACTGTAAGTCCTCCTTATTTGATATTCAATACCATGTTGCCCTTTCACTATATCTTGTCCTAGACTTTGAGTTTCCTAAGGAAAGACATTGTGCTTCATACTCTTCACCTCCTACTAAAGATAGAGCAGAACTATGCATAAGTATCTGTAAAAATGAATTAATGAATGCAAAGTGAGATCAAACCTTCTGGGTCAATAATTTTAGTAAATGACATTTCCAAGTATGGTAAAGTCTATTCTGAGTGAATAAATTAAATCATAATAGAAATAACATTTTCATTTTGTTTTGCTTTCAGAGTTGATTGTATTTCGGTGTGTGTGTGTGTGTGTGTGTGTGTGTGTGTGTGAGAGAGAGAGAGAGAGAGAGAGAGAGAGAGAGAGAGAGATTGAGAGAGAGATGCAACCTGGTACAGCATGCAAAGAGCTGGCTTTAGAGTCCGGAATGCCTGGGTTCAAGGCCTGTATCTGGCATATGCTACCCTTTGCAAGCTGCTTGGCGTCTTCGTGCCTCCAGGCAGCTCCCTAATTCTAGAGATTAGAGATATAGCATTTATAAATTATGAATCATTCTCCAGTGGGCCTTAGCTCAGAGAATTCCACATTGGCATGTTCCTCATACCAGTGAAATCACAAGTCCAAATCAAGAAGAAAGTAATACTCATTTCTATTCTAATGTTCTAAGACATAGACTTCACTAGGACTAGTGCATTGAATAAAATTTTCATTTGATAGTAAAATAGAGGTGCTTCTAAGTCCTTCTTCTCATTACCTTGTCTTTTGCCTCTACTACTAGCATATGCAGGTTTCATTAAATGAGCATCTCAAAGTAACGTATTCAAAGTGAATTTGCAGTGAGGTGCTCAGGAAAACTGTTGATGCCTGGAAGAAATTTTAGTACAAACCAGATAAGAGTTGTAAAGATAACAGCATATTTATTAGTAGGTATTCTCCAAAAAAAAGTAAATATCTAGAATAAAGCCTAATGATTCAGAAAATCTCCAAATAATTCTTTTCCAAAATTTTGACAAGAAGCACCAATATTTTGAAAGTATGTATTGAACCAAGTTTACCATAAACTTTGAAGAATGGGACAGCAGGGTTGAATATAAATTCACTAAGAACAATCAATAAAAGATTTTCCTTCCTTAGAAATTGGAAGACAGGCTGTTCCCCAAAGCAAATGCATTAATTTCCTGCCACTTCAAGCTCACAATGATGAACATGGGCCATAAGCAAGTCATTCTATAAGATTTAGCTGAGGAATGTTCCTACTTACACAACTTCACTCCTTGCCTTCTGATAAAATTGTCGTGATATTTCACAGGGAAAACCATAAGAATTTGAAAAATGTGCTTACCATGCAGGTGTTACAATGGTAACAAATAATGGCATTTATGTTACTCAGTGATGAAAAGGTTACCTTTTTACCATTATGTGGTGCATATATGTTATGGAATTTAAAAAAAATGACTAGCAAAAAACATAAATTCTTTGGCAACTACCAGACTTAAGAACTGAGACTATATCAATATTTTCTTTGTGATCCAAAGGCATAATTGAATTAAAGACTATATCAATATTTTCTTTGTGATCCAAAGGCATAATTGAATTAAAGATATCATTTTCCCCCTCAAAAGCACCTTTAGTTTGTACATTAATTTCATCCTTTTATGTAGGTAGATAATTTGAAAGAAAATAAAGTGTTTTCCACTACTTGTAAATAGGTTAGTCGGGGCAGCAAGGTGGTTCACTGGATAAAGCCCTGGCCCTGGATTCAGGAGGACCTGAATTCAAATCTAGCCTCAGATACTTGACATTTACTAGCTGTGTGACCCTGGGCAAGTCACTTAACCCTCATTGCTCCACCAAAAAAAAAAAATAAAAAATTAATAGGTCAATTCCGATATAAAAAAATTCATTTTATTTCATTGTTTACACTTTTGGAAGCTGTGAAATATATTTCCCTGAAATGTAAGCCACAGATATGTAATTTAAAGGGCCCACATGGATGAAAATAATTCTATATCTACCTTATTTTTAAAGCATTTCTTCAAATTTCCTTTCTTTAATCTTGAATAAATATCCCATATATTTTTATGTCATCCTTTCTTTCTCAGAGCATGAGTAATCTTCCAATTTGTATTTGGCCTTGTGAAATGGTGTTGTATCATATATAATAGATGATGAAGGAAGTGTCAAAGCTTCCACAAATCACA
This sequence comes from Dromiciops gliroides, assembly GCF_019393635.1. Taxonomy (NCBI): domain Eukaryota; kingdom Metazoa; phylum Chordata; class Mammalia; order Microbiotheria; family Microbiotheriidae; genus Dromiciops; species Dromiciops gliroides. Next base: position 215,774,299 of record NC_057866.1, on the reverse strand, counting down.
ACAAAAAGTAACTTTTTTCTGACTTGTTCATTTTTTAATCAGGTTCTTCCACGACAAACTTGTGGTCTTTTTACACATACAATTTTCTACAAAGAATATCCTGGAGGTCCAAAAGAACTGGACAAGAGTATCCAGGGAGGAGAGCTTTTCTTTACCCTTATCCTCAACCCAGTAAGTATTTCAAGTTATTCTCAAGCTGACTACATAGTGGGATGGAAATATAGTTTGAAAAAAGGCAGGCAGGTCTCTTATCATCAGTAAAACCATTTTGAGATGCTTAGCTCTCCAGATTCTACCAGAAATGAAAAGAGCAACAGGAAATGATGAGTCGATAACCAGAAATAGCACTCAGCTGTGGCTTCAGAACTGTAGAACTAAACTCCTACCCCTTTTTATGTCTTAGAAAGTTGAAGTAGGTGACAGAGGAACTCAAAGATACTTCCTGCCACTGAGGTCAATCAGTGGGTAGATGAACAGAGGGAATAGAAACCAGAGGGGAAGTGCACACCACCCCCAGTTCCAATGTTAGATGGTCAACCTTTCCCACCTCCCTTTGGAATAGTATAAATGGACAGAGTCATGTCCTACAATATGTAGGATTTTAGAACTCTTTTTCCTTTGTCATATTTCCCATGTAAAAAAGTTATGTGATAACGATGATTTGCTTTCATGTAATTTACACTACTTTGCCAAGTCAAGAAGTCAACAAGCATTTATTAAATAGGTACAATGTGCCAGCCACTCAGAATAAAAAAAATATTTTCAAAAACAAAACAAAAAAAAATAAAAAACACTTCACATTCTAATGGGGAGATACATGCAAACAACCATATATATAGGATATAAATAGCATATATGCAGGATAAATTGAAGATAATGAGCAGAAAGGAGGGCCTAGCATTCAGTTTCTTGGAGAATATCAAACTTTAGCTGAGACTTGAAGAAAACCAGGTAATCCAGAAAATGGAGATGAAGAGAGAGAATTCTAGACTTTAATAATTAAACACATAAATTTGCTATCCAAAATTTTAGCCCTAGACAGAGAAATTTTTAATAGCTAAAGTTCCTGTCCTACTGGGAGCTAACAATTTCAGCTGCAGAAAACACAAGATACAAATGAATGCACTGGAAATATATTGGGGAGAGGGGAGAGTAATGGAATAAAATTCATTGATTTTAATCATAAAATTGAACAGTCTACTATCTTCATTATGCCAAAGTTTGACATATCTTCTAGGGATACAAAGACAAAAATCAAATAAGCCCTTTACTCAAGGAGTCTAAAATTCTTTTGAAGGAAACAACATTTATAATTACTGCTTATAAAATATATGCAAGGTATTTTTGGATGGGAGAAACTAGCAACTAGGGAGATTGGGCAAGGTATCATATCAAAAGTGGCACTTGAGCTGTTTTGAAGGAGATGCAGAATTCTGCAAGGCAAAATCAGAAGAACAGATTCCAGCCCTTTGGGACAATAAGTACAACAGTGTAGAGGTGGAATATGGAAGGTCATGTGGGAGAAAGTTTGGTTGGAATATAGAATTTGTGAAAGGAAATTTGGAACAAGGCTATGAATAGCTTTAAATAAATGTCAATCAGAATAGTTTGTGTTTAATTACAGGGGAAACAGGGAGCCTCTGCGATTTCATGAGTATGGAAGTGACATGGGCAGACTTTTTTTTTGGCTTGTCATTTTAGCTGGTACTTAAAAGCAGGGAGTCTAGTTTGATATCAGTTATTGCTGTAGTTTGTTCAAAGGGGCCCGAACACTTGAAGCCATGGAAGGAGGAGGGAAACACAGATGTAAGAGATTGGGTGGCAGTAGAAATGATAAACCTCAGCAACTGAGTGTATATGTGGGGTGAGGAAGAGTGGAAAATGACTGAGGTTGTAAATCTGAGTGACTAGAAAAATGGTGGTACCCTTTTAAGAAATTACAGGGGAAAATCCTTTGATATTATATTATGTATATAATATAGAGCTGTTATTATTATTTCATAAAATTAAAGGATAAGTCTTGTTGATGGGAGACTCCAAGAAGAACAACCAAAGGTTGGGAGAGCCTCAGCTTCACACTGATGATGTCAATTTCCCAATTAAGACAGCTGCATAAAAATGGACACAGTTCCCAGTTTTAGTCAGCAGGTAGAGCTAATTCTAGATCTCTCTGTTCATTAAGATTTAGTCACAACCTGTTGATATTCCAGTGAATCATGAATTCATAGAGCTTGAAGGAACCTTGGAAGTCATTTAGTTTAGGAATTCTTAACCTGGGGTTTGTTCTATGCATAGATTTCAGAGGGTCCATCAACTTCGATAGAAAAAAATACATTTTTTTTCTTTGTTAACTTTTGGCCTCCTTTTAGTCCTATGCACTTTGTATGTGAAAAAAAATGTTCTGAGGAAAGGTCCACAGGCAGCACTAGACTGCCAAAGGGGTCCATGATAGAAGAAAGGTTTAGATCCAACCCCCATTATGTTACATAAGACAACTCATAGGCACAGTGTGATTTCCTGAATTGTCCAAGATCTTCCAACTGGTTCCACCTCCTAGGCAGTTTCCACACATATTGCATGAAGTGACTGGGGTTATTGCTGACCAAAGCTACCATTCATGCTAACACTTTCTTTAAAATGTTACTATTGTTGTTTTTATTGTCATTATCTTCAGCAGCATAATTCTAATACCTTAGCTTTAGACAGTACTTTGTAATTTATAGATTTATAGAATTTATATAATATGTGCTTTCACATACAGTATTTCATCCTCACAATAACCCTGTAAGGTTGACATAACAATGTAGATTTTGTTATTCTCATTTTACATATAAGGAAAATTGGCGTCAGTCATGTGAAAGGTTCTCTCTAAGGTCTTGGAGTAACAAAACCAAGAGCAGACAAAGGCCTTCTAGCATCTAGTCTTCTTTCTACTGTGTCAGGCTTCCTCTATATGATATAGTGTCTTCCTGCATTTTTGAGAAGTGACTATCCCTTTCCCACAGAGATTCTATTATAAGGAGGGTTCAAGATACCTTGTTGTTTAGCAGTCCCCAGACTCTAGTTCATAGCCCCCATAAGTGTGTTTGCTTTTAATACTCACCCAGCTAACACAGTTAGCTTAAAGCAAATCCATTTACTGACACGGCATAGAATACAGTACTTACAAAATGTCCTGTTCCCACTGTAAACCTGGAGTGGGCTCTTCCACAAAAACACATATAGAGTGAGAATACAGATAGAATATAATAATAGAATGGCATACACTTAGAGAATATACATTTCCAAGACAACTCATACCTCTAGCACAACAAGGTCCCAGGAGTACAGAATATCTGCTGGGCATGTTATTCTGGACCTTCTTGTCTCCCCAATTCAACTTGGTCTTACATCTAGCCTCTTTTTTGAATGCCAGGGATCCTTTCTAGACTTATTCTTTAGAAATAGGTTGATGGAGAGTTTTATAAAGGCCATCATGCATGTAGCTGCTTTTTCAGCCAGCCAGTAGCTAAGCACTCTAAAATTCCTGCTCATTGGCAGATAAACTTCATTACCTCCTAAAGAACTGATGGAGTATAAACACATCCTCACTCTTCTTTTTGCCACTGTATATGTCCACTCCGATTTTTGTATCATTTATAAGTTGACAAGATGTGAGCCACTGATCAAAGTCATTGTTTACATTCTCTAAGTGTATACAATTTAGTTATTTTAATTTGTACTTCTCTTATTTTTAGTGATTTGGAACAGTTTTCCATTTGGTTGTTGATAGTTTGCACAAAATGCATTGATTTTCTAACCTACAACCGGAGTGTTTGGCATTTCTGTTTTTACTGTTTTGATGAAATAATCTATAGGGAGTTTACATTGGTACAACTAGCTCCTTTGTGATTCAAGACCTGCAGCTTTCAGACTAATTTTCAGATAGCACAACCACCACTTGTCTCAGAGGAAGATGGTAGATATTGTCAGATTCCATGAGTTAGGCTGCTTGGGGAAGGTTGGTATTAAGATGGAAGATTGTTCAGGTGCTATGGGAAGCACTGTTCATGGCATGTTCTAATTTAAGATGAAAATAATAGGACTTTGGTGCAATGGGGCTAATATCTATAATGTGAAAGCATAATTAACTCATGCATTAATTAGGATTCTGTTTGAAATCATTATGGAGGACAACTATTTGATAATTTAATTAATGTTCTTAGCCTTGATTATCAGTGTTATTATGCAAAAATATTGAATAAGGCGGTAGTTTCCTGCTGGATGGATGCAAATCCTATATAATTTTCAACATACACAGTCCTTTCCCTCAATGAGCCATTAGACCTAGGGAAATCCATATGTGTAAATATTAACTGAAGGAGAAAATTGAGGCGAAAACTAGAGGCTATCAGATAAGGAGTCGTAGAAAAAGTGAAACCTGAGGAAGTAAAGATTCTAAAAGCTAGAGGTAAGGATAGAATGCATTCCAGGAACAGGAGAGTGTGAATGTACCAAACCAGGAGATAAAATAATAATAATAACTAGAATTTATATAATGCTTTAAGACTTTAAAGTTTTCAAAGATTTAAAAAATGTATCTCACTTTACTCCCACAACCCTAGAAAATATGTGGTATTTTTATTTCCATTTTATAGCTAGCAAACTGAAGAGGACAACAGTTAAGTGATTCATTCAGGGTCATACTGCCAAAAAGTGGCTGAGGAATAATTTTAACTTAGGCATTTTAATTTCAAATCCAGTACTCTAAAGTTCCACTTATCTTAGAGAATGTCAAGTTCAAGGAGAAGCTAATAGTCCAGTTTATTTGAAATGGAGAGTTTGTGAAGTGGCATATAATGAAATAACACTGTAAAAATGGGTTGAAGACAGATTGTGGAGGACCATTAATTCCAGGAACAGGGATCTGTATTTTATTCTAAGTCAATGAGAAGCCATTGTTAGTAGGAAAGTGACATGATTGGATCTATTTCTTATGAAGATGGCTTTGTCCATTGTGGGTAGGAGTGGGGAGCCTAGGGAAGTGAGACATATTTTAATGGTTATATTTTTCCTCTCCCTGGAATGAGTGTAGCATTCTTTCTTTTTGTTTTACTTGATAGTATTTTTTTCCAATTACATGTAAAGATAGTTTTGAACATTAATTCTTTTTGAATGATTTTGAGTTCCAAATTTTTCTCCCTCACTACCTCTCCACCTACTTCCCAAGACAGCAAGCAATATAATATAGGTTACGGGCAGCTAGGTGGCACAGTGGATAAAGCACTGGCCCTGGATTCAGGAGTACCTGAGTTCAAATCCAGCCTCGGACACTTGACACTTACTAGTTGTGTGACCCTGGGCAAGTCACTTAACTCTCATTGCCCAGCAAAAAAAAAATATGATATAGGTTACACATGTACAGTCATGTTTAAAACAATTCCACATTAGTCATGTTGTAAAAGAAGTATCAGAACAAAGGAGGGAAACCACGAGGAGAGAAAAATAAAAATAAAATAAAAATAGTATGCTTCAGTCTGCATTCAGACTTCATAGTTATTTCTCTGGATGTGGATAGCATTTTCCCTCATGATTCTCTTGAAATTGTCTTTGATTAGTGTATTGCTGAGAAGAACTAAGTCTATCCTAGTTAATCATCACACAATGTTGCTGTTGCTGTGTGCAACTTTCTCATGGTTCTGGTCACTGCATTCAGCATCAGTTCATGTAACTCTTTCCAGGTTTTTCTGAAATTAGCTCATTGTTTCCTACAGCACAACAATACTCCATCACATTCATATACCACAACTTGTTCAGCCATTCCCCAAATAATGGGCATTCCCTCAATTTCTTTTCTTTTTTTTTTTTTTTGTAAGGCAATTGGGGTTAAGTGACTTGCCCAGGGTCACACAGCTAGTAAGTGTGTTAAGTGTCTGAGGCCAGATTTGAACTCAGGTACTCCTGAATCCAGGGCCGGTGCTTTATCCACTGCGCCACCTAGCTGCCCCTCAATTTCTAATTCTTTACCACTATAAAAAGAGCTGCTATAAATATTTTTGTATATCGGTCCTTTTCCCTTTTTTAATGATCTCTTTGGTATACAGACCTAGGTATTGCAGAATCAAAGGGTACGCAGAGTCTAGCCTTAATAGTCAAGAATTGAATTTTATACTTCTTTTGTGGCTCCCAATAGCATATAACATAGGGCTCAGCGTACCTATGTTTACTGGAGAGTTAATTGCTTAATTGACATGTTATATCTCAGAATTAAAGGAAGAAGAACTACAAATCATTAATGTAGAATTCCAACGAACACTAGCATTCTAGAAACCGAAAAGACTTGATTTCAATTAGAAAGCTATCCTGAGAACCAAGGCATTGCCAAGTATTGCCATTTCCTAAGGTAAATAACACGAGTCTGGTATTTGCTGTTAAGTTCACTAAATTGTTGAGATCTTCTTTTTTTAATCTTCTTCCTACCACTTTCTAAATTCATCCCATCACCTCTATCAAAGTCTCTAGGTGTATTACTCAAAAACGTCCTACTTTTCAATATGTTTCATTTTTTCTTACTCTCTGTCCTCTTTAGGTAGGTTCATTTCTCTCTCATGTCTTTTCTCATAGAGAATCAGATGAGAACAGTAAACTAAGATCCAGGAAATTAGGATCCTAGTTATACCTCACCTACATAACTTTAAATAAATCTTTGAACTTTCTTAAGTATCCACTGTCCTATAAAGTGTGGGAGTTTGGTTCATAGCATAGGCTTTGTGCCTAGAAGAAAATGGAAAGGTTGTCCAATCCTTGCAATTTTACAGAGAAGAAGTCTCTTTTTGATACTGGAGAGGTTAAGGAAGTTTTAAGTAGCAGAAGTGGTTTCCATTGCAGTCTTTTGATTCCTAAAAGTCAGTGCTCTTCTTGCTCTACCCAGTAATCTCTAGGTCCTTTTCAGTTCCAAAATTCCATAGTGTTTATGATATGTTCTCCACAAGCAGATCCTTCTTTTCTCCAAATTGTGGCTCCCTTTCTAGACAACAAGAGATTCCTCAGCAAATTTCTATCTGAATCAGTGGTATAAAGAAGTATACCTATCCTCAAATCCCATATCTCTTAGAACTAAATGTCAGTTTACTCAATTTCTTACTCAAGAACAGCACAGGAAAGGGATAATAAAAAGGGCAAATAATTTAAACTAGAAAAAAATTCATTCACCAAATACAACTAAATAGGTAGTACCACTTTTCTATCCATGTTCAACCTACAAAGAAATTGCCCTGTGATAAAATAGGTAACTAAAATTTATTTTTTTTCCTGAAGCATATTTGTATGAAAAGAATCTTAATGGTTATTCCTAATGAAAAATTCAAACTCTCCTTTTTTCTTTATTTCTCTTGGGGCACATGCTGAAAATGGATGCTCCCTTGGTGAAATGCTTCTAAAACATAGGGATCAGTCATCTTAGATGTTTGGCTCAATTCATTTCTTTTACTGCCTTGTAAAATTTGTTTATGCTCGGGTATATCTGATGACATGTGATATTGAAAAGAAATGTATTGCTGGATATATTATTTAAGTAGGATGTAATTTGTCACATATTTGGGAAATTTTTACTGAATTGTTTGAGATGTTGGTATCAAATTATTAATAGGAGGCACATACACAGCTCTCCTTCCACTGGTTTCTTCAAAAGTGCTTAGCACAATGTTGGTGCATAGTAGGCACTTAATAAACTTGTTCACTGGCTCACTTCAAACATGACCAATAAAGTCCTCATAGGTTCCTGGCGAATTACTACAAACTCTTAGATTTGATAAGGCTGCCTCACATTCTTTTTCTTTTTTCCATTCCTCTTCTATTTCTTTCACATTATTTGTGTCTTAATTTCTCTTTCAGTTATAGTATAGTGGGAAAGCAGTTAACCTCGCTGGGTTTCAGTTTCTTCATTAGAAAAATAAGAAAGTTGCTCTAGAAAAACTCTGAGGTCAAATCCAGCTCCAAATATATGTCTGTTTAACTGTCTGTCTGTCTTACAGATTTCAAATCCAAAAGGAGTATATACATGCAATCATCAAAGATTTACTAAAATTAAAAATCACTACTTCCTCAAATTTGTACTGGTGTAATGCTCTTCTTTTCCTTAATTGTTAACATTTAAAAGATTTTACCATGATATTATTATTATTATTACATTACTATTATTATTACTCAGTGGAGAAAATAGCCATACCACATAAATGATAGATGTATCAAAGTATCCTATATGCTACACCTAGTAATTATTCTTCTTCTGGAGGGAAAAACAATCTATGACTTCATCTTCAGTTGGGAAGCACATGACTCAACTAGTAGCAATTAATTCAACACTTAACAGAGTCATTGTGGATGGTTGCCAGGGAATGAATGTGAAAATGCAGAAGTTCTGCATAATTTATAAATTGCATCAGGAAATATTGCTATAGAAAATAGAGTATACATTGTAAGTGATTCTCTAAAAGCACGATTCTATGATTTAAGTAACTGATGTTCACAAACCACCACACTCAAGAGCAATCCTCATTTGGGGCTTTCATTTCTTTTTGTAGGTTACTTCTTACTCCTTCCTCTACTTGCCCCTCTGCCCCCCTTCCCCCCCTCCCCACCCCAGCCATTAGTGACCTCAACAATCTCAAACAATACTTAATTTTTTTTCAATTGCCAATTCTGAAACGTTAAGATGAGTCTTGTAACGGCCATGAGTTGGGAGTTAGTAAATTAACACTGAGCATAGTTTCAAGATACCTGGATTCTAATCGCAGCCCTACCAATGATTGATGGCTAACATTTATATAGCACTTACTGTGTGCCAGGCATTGTGCTAAGAGCTTTATGATTATTACCTCCTTTGTTACTCACAACAACCCTAGAAAGCAGATGCTATTATTGTCTACGTTTTACATATGAGGAAACTAATGCAAATAGATAAATGACTTGCTAAGAGTCATGCAGCTAGTAAATAACTGAAGGCAGATTTTTGACCTCCTGACTCCAGACCTCATGCTCAACCTCTCATAAGTAATAATCATTATGAGCTTCAGTTTCCTCATTTTTAAAAGTAAAATGGTACAACTCTATGATCTTTAAGGTCTCTTCCCAGTTTTGAAACTTTATGATGATGATGATTATATTATTATATATTATTATATATGATAATTAATACTTCATTTATAAGGTGAAATTACTGTTTGGTGAATACCCACTAGGGATTTGGGAACCTTTCAAAGTTTTCTAGGTCCCAATCTTCCCACCACACTCATCCTGAAATCTCCTCCCCCAGAATGATTAATAGAACCACATTAAAATTAGGATTTTTATGAATATACTCAGACTAAGACAGTACCTTGGTCAAATCACATCCCTTGAAAACTTAATTGTAAATAAAAAGCTAATTTTAGTGTGAATGCTAAAACTACCCCCAAATACTGATATTATACAAATAAATTTTCATGATCAAGTGATACGGTTATTGGGTATATATTACAGTAAGGTAAAAGAAAGAGAATAATATATTAGCAGTTTTTTATAGAAGCAAAGAACTGAAAGCAAAGTAGATGCTAATTATGTACTATATAGACATAATGGAAAATTTTTATACAATGAGGAAAATTTGAAGCATTTAGATTAACTTGAGAAAAATTTTTATGTCCCATTGAAGAGCAATAAGAGAACTAGTTGAGCTATTGCCATAAGAAGAACACTAATACAAAGCAAAACAATACTGAAAGACTTTAGAATCAATGAAGACTGACCTACCTTTTTTGTTGGAGGAGTGGTGGACTTGAGGTGTAGAATGAAGCATAGTTTGCCTGTTGTTTTTGTTTTGTTTTGTTTTGTTTTGTTTTTCTTTCTTTTTTTTACTTTTCCTGGTTGTTTTGGTTTTTTGGGGGTTTTTTTTTTTTGCTTTTTTTGTTTATTTATTTATTTACTTTTCCTGTTTTTTTTTAACTTAATGTGGTTTATTTTCCCCAAATTACATGTTAAAACAATTTTTTAACATTTAAAAAATGTTTTGATGAGGTACACATTTTTTTGTTATGGACAATGTGTTGATTGTCTTGCCTACTTCTACTTATTTTTTATGCGAGGGTTTGTGTAAGGGGGAGGGAGACATTGAGAAATAACAATGATATATTTTTTAAAAGACAGTTCCATGTTACTTAGAGCTATCTATCCTATTTCACTGGTCCCATCTGAATCTTTCCTTTCTCAGAGTATTTCTGATGGGGTAGGAAATCTCTTGGTAACAGAATTTTAAAAACTAGTAATAAGGGGCCTTTATTTTCCCCCTCTACTTTCCTTTAATCTCAGGTCCATAATGTTTTTGTAGCATGGATCCTTATGGAAGACTGATGAAGACTGTGGACCCCTTCTCAGAATAGTGTCTTTTTTTTTTTTTGAGTGAGGCAATTGGGGTTAAGTGACTTGCCCAGGGTCACACAGCTAGTAAGTGTTAAGTGTTTGAGGCCGGATTTGAACTCAGGTACTCCTGAATCCAGGGCCGGTGCTCTATACACTGCATCACCTAGCTGCCCCAGAATAGTGTCTTAAATGCATAAAATAAAATAAATAGGATTATAACTGAAACTAATTATATTGAATTATATTTATCAAAATATTAAAAAAAGCAAACAAACATTCCCTGAGCCCAGGTTAAAAAGCCATGCTCTAACAGTATTTTATCTGATAACTAATCCCCAGTGAGTCATCCCCATGATAAACATTCAGGTGAGTGTAAGCGTGTTTTGAGTTTCATTTGAAGCAGCATTGGCCAGCACCAGGCTCCAAATAGTTTTTCCAGTCAGGTGCACCCTCCTGTCTGGTGAACCCTGCTGCTTTTCCTTCTTCGCTATGTTTGCCTGAATCGCACTTCCATGGCAGGATGCCTGTGCATACTGTATAATGGTTTTAACAAGATTTTATTTTTGACAGATGTAATGCTCTTGATTTCTTGCCTGGCTGCCTTTGGTAATGCTGTTCAGGGTTCGGTGGGAGAACCTAAATGAATTCCTGCTTCGGTCGCCTTGAGCCTTAGAACTTAGGTGTCTCCACAATAAAAAACAATATCCTGAAACCACAGGCCCTGAGAAGGTGCTATTGCCTTGTTTCATTATCTAAGGAAGAGCTACCCTGTGTGAGCCACAGTTATCTAGATGGAAGATTTCCCAGAGAAAAGAGTCAGTGAACTGGATACCTCTGGTGGTGGAGCACATTATAGCTGTGAGTCATTTCCTCTCCTGCTAGGCTTGGATGCACTTTCCCCTGCAACTTTTTAATTTTTATTTTAGTGCTTTTCTCCTTGATAGTTCTTCCTTTTTCTATGGGGAACTGATTTTGCCAGAAGGAGTGCTACCTTATTTAGAGGGAGATGTTAAAAAGAGAAAAACATGACACTGAGGCAGCAGTGATAGGCTGGCTACAGCACTGAACTGGGAGTCAGGGAGACTAAATAGCTGTGTGACCTCCAGGTCTTTCAATCTTTCACCCTCATTTTCTTCCAGTGCAAAGTGGAGATAATAATAGCCTTTGCCTCAGATGGTTGCTGTGACGATCAAATGAAATAACATGTGTACAGTGTTCTGCAAGCCTTAAACATGATACATAAAGGTTGTTAGGGTTTTATTGTATTTAGGTTCCTGTAATGAGGTAGTTAGGTAGCATGGTGAACAGAGTGCTGGACCTGAAATCAGGAAGACTTGAGTTCAAGTCCTGATCCATATATTTATTGTCTGACTGGCACATCACAATGTTTCTGTGCCTCACTTTCCTTATCTGTACAATGAAGGGGCTGGTCTTGATAATCTCAAAGCTCCTTTTCAGCTCGAAATCTATGATGCTATGAGAGTATGTTATACCTTCTTTCCAAACCATAGTCTGCTGGAGTTGTATTTATAGGTAAATATCACCTACAAGAGGTTCATGGTCAAGTCACGGGTCATAAAGCTAAGCTAAGATATGGGATCTTGGATTCTATATTTATATCTGGACTCTACTGATTTTGTTCTATACCCCCAAGCATAATAGCTGGCCTTAGAGTCAGGAAGACTTGGTTTCAACTCTTGCCCCTAACACACTGGGAATGTGACTCTGGGCCAGTCGCTGAATTTCTTAGTGCCCCCAGGCAATTGTCTAGGACTATAGTTATATAAAAGGTACCAACCCGAATTGATAGGAGTTCCTCACTGTGAACTTCTTACACTAATGGCATTATACACATACACACACACACACACCTCCAATCATATGTGTCCTCATTTGAAAATGTTACCCATTAGAATTAGTAAGCTTTGAAAAAAATACAATAATAGTTATTATGATGATTCAGTTATCCTGAATAATATTTTATAAGAACTGTATCAATAGATTATATGGATTTAAAAAAAAAACACCTATTGATAGGCTATGCAGATGATTACTATGAGGTCAATTAGCATAGTGAGAAGGCATCTAGAAACTGACATATAGACTCTCCCATTTTCCACAAACATAGAGAAGGAAAGACTGAGGTATTATCCTGCATTAATGGGATCTATTATGAACATTGTTGTTATAATTCAGAATAACCAACCCTAAGCAGATTCAATGGTAACTCAGTGATACTGAGATGATAATTTTCAAATACTTTACAATGTTTCTGTTAGAATAGTATTTTCATATTGGATATTTAATTCAGTATAACTAAAACTTAATAACCATCCAAATTAATATTAATTACTTGGGTAATATTAATAATGTCTATTACAAAGTTAGCATGTCATTAAGCCAAGTGTTTAATGAATATTTCATTATTACTGTTGATAAAAAATATCATAGTATCTAAGAGCTACAGGGAACCTTAGAGATCACGAAGGAAAATTTCATTTTGCAGATGAGGAAATTGAGATTCATAGAGGCACATTGAGGTTATAATATATAGCCATGTCTTAACTTTATACAATATCTTCCTAAAAGAAGATACAATCATATATAATTCTATGATTATAAATATAATTATCATACTTAATCTGTCAATATCCTTAAAAAACAGACTAAATAATTAGCCATCTTCTAATATGTATTTCCAGTGTCATTCTCTTTTCTTTAGAAAAAAATGCTTTACTTTGCTGAGCTTGCCTACATATGAATTTAGAAATAGTTTTTATGTAAAGGACTGTCTTGAAAATCTTTACAATCCAAATCTAGGGATCCCCAGTCACTGCCATCCTTTTTTTCTTATGTGCTTTGATCATAGTAAGTAGTTAATAAATGCTTCATTTATTCATTCATTCATGTATACATTCATGTATTCATGTATTCATTCATTCATTCAACATTCTTCCTCCACCTCCTTTCAGCATCACACCACATCATGGGGTCTGACAGCCAAAAGTAGATAAAAAGACAGTGGATTCAGCTTCCAAGAAATCTTTCAGTACATAAAGCAGCAGTTAACTTAAGATTTATAAACTTTAAAAAAAGTTTAATAAATATTAAATTAAAGACCTTTGAGGAAAATAGTTATCATGAAGTTCATCTACTAAAGAAGATAGGCTTATTCATATGTTCCAGGGTCCTGGTAGACTACCTACTTGATAAACCCAAAACCCCCAGAAATGCCCACCTCCTTTCCTGCCTGCTGCACATTTGAACATGGAACTGGCTTTGTCTGTGAATCACTCTAGCTTGAGTCAGTATGAGGACTCACACATTGACCCAAGCATCTGACCCAACATCCCACAACCATCCCTTTCCCCATCCTCAGTTGGTTCTACTTGACCCAGCCCAGATAGGAATCCTATAAAGCCTCACACTGCCTTGCTTGGGATGGAACCATTCTCCACCAGTGACCTGGGCAGACTCGACCCAATGATTCCTCAGATCATCCCAGGGACATATTTCCCCAAATAAAGTTTGCTTGCATTTTGGTTCTGCTCTCAGACTCTTTCTTGATTCTGATACAACACTCTTTAAAGACCTAGAGGCAGCTGGGTATGGAATAGGTAGCACAGAGTAATGAGCCTGGGGTCAGATAGATCTGAATTCAAATCTAGCCTCAGATACTTACTAGTTCTGTAAACCTGGGGAGATAACTGTCTGCCTCTGCTTTCATCAACTGTAAAATGGGGCCCAAGGTTATTGTGATGATCAGATGAGATAATAGTTGCCAAGTGCTTACCCCAGTGCCTGTCATATAGTAAGTGTTTAAAAAATGCTTCCTTCCTTGCTTCCTTCCTTCCTTCCTTCTCCTTGCCAAGCCAGCTGAGTTGAGTAGTTAAGTATTATTATCTCATTTGATCAGGAAACTGAGATTAAGTGACTTGTCTAGGGTCACACAGCTACTAAATGCCTAAAATTGGATTCAAACTCAGATCTTCCTTGGATCTAATCCCTGTGTTCTATCTGCTGAGACATCTCGCTGCCCTCTGGAGGGTGGGGGTGGGGAAAGCTAAACGAAGTGCATCCCTAACATTCCTGCTTGTATTGGTTTCTCCTTGTATTGTTCCTTGGAATCCTAAACCAAAAAATTTGCTCCGACACAAGAGAACTCATCCTCTCAGAATCAATTTATGCTCACTTCATAAGCCTTATAATGGCTTTCAGTATCTAATTTCCTAAACCCCAGCTAATTAGAAGCAAGAAATTATAGGGTCAAAGAGGAATGGCTATCTTTTATACACAGTGATAAGAAGTGATAACAGGCAATATGATGTCAAAGGAGGAAAATGAACAGTCATGAGAATTTTTAAAGCACTATAGTCTAGGACTCTTTGGTATAGGGGTCAACCTGTTTCTGTGTCTCAATAACCCTTGAGGATATTACTTTATGCCAGGGTCAGTGAAATGAATGCTAGTCTTAATTATTTCCTTGAGTCATCAAGACAAAATCCTTTCATTTATGTTAGATATTGTTTAAGGAAGCAGATAAATATTTAATATATTATATGTTAAATATAATAGGTAAATATTTATATATAATTATTAAAATGTTTTATAGAAATATATTAAATATTTCTAAAAGGAACTGTGTATTTTCTTTTAGAAATATTTTCATCCATAATTGTAAAAGTAGGATTTTGTTTCTTAAACTATCAAAACCTCTGATATTTAGAAGATCATAATACCTAAAATTTGCCTAAACAGTTGGAATTCTACTGTATTTGCCTCTAGCTTATCTTAGGTCTATCATACATGACTAGAAAATGAAAGGTTCATACTATCCCTGTAAATTCTATCTCTATCTGAAGGCAACATCAACCTGATACCACTGGGAAAAGCAATTTTGATAATACTAGCCCTCATCCTATTTATATGTGTAACTAAAATCTGAAAAAAGAAGTTTGTGTGGGGAGAGGTAGTAGAAGTAGTGTGGTCATGAAAAAAGCAGATTTTTTACCTCCTGCTATCAAATTCGAAAAGTATTTTAAAATCAATTTGAAAACATTTGAGAGTTGAGTTTTTTGGGGGGAGAGAGGACAGAAATAGGTTCAGAGAGGACCATTAAAAGTGCAGAAAGACATAAAGTTCTCTGAAACTCAATTCGACAGGCATCAAGTACTTGGTGCATACAAGTCATTTGGCTGCACCCTGGAAACACACACACACACACACACACACACACACACACACACACACACAACCAAACAAAAAAACAGCAAGCTATAATTAGACAGTGCCTATCTTCAAGAAGCTTGCATTCTAATGACAGATTATGAGAGCTACACGGATTAGTCAATACAAAGCAATTTGAAGAGGGAAAGGACATTGACCACATGGGGGATAACAGAAGGTTTCACTATGGAAACAGCATCTGGGTTGTCTTAAAGGACAGTAAAAATTCTCATTGGCAGAGTTAAAATTAATTCACGACATGGGGGCAGTGGTTTGATATCAACTTAAGGGAATAGTCAGTGGCCCAATGTATCTGGGTTGTATGGGCATGAAGGAGGAGTAATGTGAAATAAGGCTATAAATTGTAACCTAGAGGCAGATTGCAGAAGCCTTAATTTCCAGGATGAGGACATTGGATTTTATCTTAGAAGCAGTGGGGAGCCACAGAAGGTTTTTGAGTAGCAGCCAGAATTGTGCATTAGGAAGTTTTAGGTGGCCATCTGAAGGATAACCCGAGGAACGGATATGCTAGAAGCAGAAAGACCAAACTCTAGGCTTTTAGGATGGTCTAGATAGGTGAGGAAAGCCTGAATGAGGGCAGTGGCTGTGGCATTACTGGGCACAGTAGGTAGTGTTGGGCCTAGTGTCAGGAAGACCTGAGCTTGAATCCTACCTTAAACACTTATTTACTCTGGACCCTGGGCAGATCACCAAACCTCTGTCTGCCTTAGTTTCCTCAACTAAATGGGGGTGATAATAGTACTTATCTCCCAGCCTGTGTTGTAAAGCTCAAATGAGATATTTATTTGAGTATACAGTGCCTTGTACATAGTGTGTACTAAATACATACTTGTTTCCTTCCTAACTTTTTATGGGAGGAGAAAGGCCAGATATAAGAGATGTTATGATAGTAAAACAGATAATATTGGTAAATAATGGATGTACATATTCATGTGTTCATTCACAAAACCAATACTCAATATCTAATATGTATAGTCAAGGTGAAACAATGGATAGATCGATCCATTGGAGTCAGGAAGATCTGAGTTCAAATTCTGCTTCAAACATTTATTAACTGCATAGTCCTGGACAATTCACTTTACCTTTTGACCTCAGTTTATTCAGTTGTAAAGTAAGAATACATATAATAGTGCCTACTTCCTAGGATTGTTTCAAGGATCGAATGAGATTTTGTATGTATGTATGCTTGCATGCACAAATATGTATATATACTACCTATGTGTATATACATATATGCGTGTATACACATATATTTGTATATGTAAATGTGTGTATATCTCCCTTTGAAACCTTAACGGCTGTAGAGATGCTATGTGTTATTATTAAGATTCCTCATCCTGTCTCTACTAAGGCAAAGAAAATGGAACTGGATTCTCCTAGTGGATTTCTTTAATTAAATACCAATTGTAAGCATCCATCCAGTCCTCTGGAAATACTGTTAATTCTTTAAAGAGAATCTGTCTCATTATGAGTTTAGTAAATGAAGTATTCTACTTTATAAAGACAATAGGTCAGGGGGGAGGCTGGGTGATGCAGTGGATAGGGCACTGGCCCTGGATTCAGGAGTGCCTGAGTTCAGATCCAGCCTCAGACACTTGGCACTTACTAGCTGTGTGACCCTGGACAAGTCACTTAACCCCCATTGCCTCATCTCCCCCCCCCCAAAAAAAAGACTATGGGTCAGGACTTAGAATCAGATTAGGTTCTGTGGTCAATAAATATTTGCTGTGTGGCCCTGGACAAATTATTTAACCTCTTAGTACTCATAGGCAATTCTCCAAGACTCCAAATTGTAAATAGTTGCACATTTCTATTGATAGAAGCAGATTATTCACCAAGGGTTCCCTCCATTGATGGCTTTATAGCTCAAGAATGAACTAAATAAATAGTAACATTCTCAATATAGAGCCCAAAGGAACCACAGAGGCTCTCTAGTCCTTTCATTTTATAGATTAGGAACTGAGACTCGGGGACATGATGTAAATTATCTAAGGTTGCACAGAGAATAAATGTTTTCATTGGAATCTGAATACAGATCCTCTCCTTTGAGAGCCAAATCCCATTCCATTCTACAAATTCTTCACTAAAATGGATAACTACCTGTTAGTTCATATTACTTATAGTGAACCCGGGTAGCCAACTTAAGTATAGAGTGAAGGAATTGATTAGCTCTGGTTTTCCTTCTTTTTGCAGTTGAAGCAGGGGCTTTGTATTATTTAAATCTAATTCTCCTCAGATAACTTTAGGCTATCTTCTGTGTTGTCCCCATGTAATGGGAACTCTTAGCCAAGCAAGGTTTCATTTACTGGAGCGGACTGGGATCTATTAAATTGAAATGTATGGAGGCAGGCTCTAAGGGCTCTGTTGTCATGTGGGAAACAGAAGCTGATATGAGAAATCATCTCAGCTCTAGTTTTCCAGAGCATTGTTGGTGGAAGGAAGAAAACCGGCTTTGCAAAAAAGAAAAAAAAATAATTCTGTCTAGGTAAGCCTGCATTGTTATACTATTTACAAAGATGGAAAGGACCTAGTGAACTGAATACACTAAGTCATGTACTGTTTAGGTGACCTCTGTATCACAGAGTGTACATTCTTAACTCTGGACTACTGGCTTATCTGTGATCTAACCAGGGATGTAAAATGATCTGAGTGGCTGTCCCCAGTGTATTCATAAAGTATTTATGAAGCATTTATGTTTGCTTGTGAAAGAAGACAGAACATTGTGACAGTATGCTCCTTGCTCAAGAAAGAGAAATGTAAACATTTCCCTCCGAAGTGAGTTTTGTATATAAATGACATCATCATTATTTCCTATTCAGAACATCTTATAAGAATTCACATGATGTGTGGTTCACCCTTTCTACTCTAATTTTTCACCTCTCCTAAACATTGTAGCCATAACAAAATTATCTGTATAGTCACTCACCTTGGTGTACCATGTCCTTGAGTGAATCTTCAGTAACCCTTTAAAAATCATTCTCTATTAGTCGATCTTGGCCTGGTCCATTTATCTCCTCCCCCATTGTCACTGATAATATTGTTATTTCTCCTGTTCTCAACCAGCTTGCTTTCCGACATGCCATCATTTCCTTCCCCACTCTTCTGCGGCCCTCATAAGATTAACAGCTCAAATCATTGACCTGAACCTTGAACATTCATCAGAGTCTACAGAGGAGCCCACACATTCTTCATGAGACCAATTTCTTACCAACAGCGCTCTCAGGATTTTGAGCAAAAAAAAATAAAAAATAAAACTCTTTGGATTACTTTATCAATGTGTAAAATGCCACTATAATCCATTATTTCATATGTTGCTTTCTCATCTCCTGGTGTCCTCTAGGTGACATTTGCCACCAGAATCCTTACCATTTTTATACTGGCAGTATAACTACCTAACTTTTCTTCAGCTCCAAGGTCATCAATTTTCTCCTCCATTTCTTTTCTTTACCAGCTTAGTCCTTCCTTGAATGCACTTCTGTTTCATTCAATAAGTTGCTAAAACACATCTTGCTTCTAATTCTATTTCCTTTCTTACTTTGTTGTATTATTTCTGATCTTTCACAAAATTATGCTCAGATGGACTCTTTTGCTCTTATTAAGGGAGATGTCCTAACTCTGCTTTTCTCTTTTGACATGGAATTTTAGCACAAAACTCCTTTCCTCTATAACAGTTTTGTTGGGAATAGAGCCCACACAAA
Organism: Dromiciops gliroides; assembly: GCF_019393635.1. Classification (NCBI taxonomy): domain Eukaryota; kingdom Metazoa; phylum Chordata; class Mammalia; order Microbiotheria; family Microbiotheriidae; genus Dromiciops; species Dromiciops gliroides. The sequence goes on along the minus strand of NC_057866.1, from coordinate 215,754,980 downwards.
TGTGCCCAGTTCCCGTTAAGTAACCATAGCCCTACTCACTGCTTTTCATTCAAGCCAATGATGACTGTATGATCCTAAAATACTGGACTATGTCACTACCCTGAGTATTAAACTCTAGTGGCTTCCCATGAACTCTCAGATCAATTGGAATTCCTGTTTCACAACCTAGCCCCTGTCCACCTTTCCAGCTTTAGTATACCATTACTCTTATTCATTCCCTCTTCAGTTTGGACAAACTGACCTTCCTACTATTCTTCACATACATTTCATCTTCCATTTTTTTACTTTTACACAAGCATGACATGGCCTGCATCCTCACCACTGGCTCTTAGACTTCCCAGTGTGCTTCAAAGATCAGCTTAAAAACAGTACATCATACATGAGTCCTTTCCTCATCTTCCAGTTTCTATTGTCTCTCACCTAACTCCCTTTCCCTCTCCCTCTCCCTCCCTCTGTCTTCGTTTCCTTCTCCCTCCCTCCTTCTCTCTGGCCCCCTTTCCTCCCTCTGTTTTCTAGTTGTGTGTACATGTATATATTTGTATTTTTTATTTAATTATATGTGCCAATGACTAGTAAAAACAGGTAACATTTACGTAGTGCTTACTGTGTGCTAGGCGCTTTAAAACTCTTATTTCATTTGATTCTGGGCCTGGCACTCTATCCACTGAGTCACCTAGAACCCCTATATGTGCCACATATAGGGTAAATTTGGGCTATTATCTATTTTATATTTCAAATATCTTAGTAAGCAGTAATTACATATGCTTCATAATAATTGCTCAGCCACACAGGAAATAAAAGGTGATGATCCAAAATACTGTATCAAAAACAAAAGCACACACAACATAATTAAACATTAATAAAAGTTTTCCTGCATTGACTCATTGTGGTGTAGTAGTTACCCAGGCTCTTGAAGGCTATGCCAAACAAGGCACAAGATGTGTCTGATTCTACCTCATTGTAAATGTTTTGATGTATAATCTCAATAACAATCTATATCTTCTTTCTGGGAGCTACCCTAGCTAATTATATAGAGGCTTATCAAAACCTAAATCTGCCATTTAGGACTTGTATGACCTTGAGAAAGTTAATTGATTGGACTTCAGTGTTCTTCTCTGTAAAATAAAAGGTTTAGATTGAACGACTTCTCAGGGTGTGCATCTTGAGCAAGCTATTTGATGTCATTAGACCTCAGTCTCCTTATCTATAAAAGGAAGGGGTTGCATTTAATTACTTCTAAATTCCTTTGAAGCTCCATCTCTATGGTTATATATTGGAAGTACTTCCTTTGAGAAGTGAGTCAGAACATAGTAGATGTAGTAGATACCAAATAATACTGCACATAGGAAAAAATGACTAGCTTCTAAAAGGTAGAAAAGCTGGTTACTGCTATGAGAGTAATTTTCAAATCAGTTATTTGTACACTGTTAGACAACTGACCTTTTCAAACAAAGAAACATATATCACAATAGTAGGAAAGTAAAAATGACAAAACATGACATTTGAATGAGGTAGTTCTCATTTAAATGTGCCGTTCACACACACACACACGCACAATGTGAAATGGATGAAAGGAGAGACTGCGATGTCGCCATTGATCGCCCATTTTCTTGGGAAGTTGAAATTATGTAAGTGAATCGTGATAATAGGGAAACCAACAGCTACTAGAAACCTTGTTAGCAAACACTTGATTTTCTTGACAGGCTGAGAAAACAAATCATCCAATTACAACAGCAGAAAATAGACCCATTTCTAAAATCATATTTGGGAGTAAAGTGGAAGATTATGAGCTTCATCATCTTTCAAAATAGGAAGAAGCAGTAAATATTGACTGAAAGCTTGGTGAGAGACCCAATTAAGCTATCTTATCCTAAAAGCATTTAATGCTAAAATGGAAGGACAACACACACACACACACACACACACACACACACACACACACACAGAGTGAAAATGATTTGTTTGGCTTTATACAACTCCTTTCTCTATCACTGGCAATGATATTACAGTTGAAATATAGCTTGAAGGGGGCAGTTAGTTGGCACAGTGGATACAGCACTGGCCCTGGATTCAGGAGGACCTGAGTTCAAATCCAGCTTCAGACACTTGACGCTTACTAGCTGTGTGACCCTTGGCATGGCCCTGAAAAAGAGAGAGAGAGAAAGAGACAGACAGACAGACAGACAGATGAAAAAGAGAGAGAGAGAGACAGACAGACAGAGAATGACACCTCTCGCATACAGTTCATTTAAAATAATATAATCTTTAAAAAAGAAAGAAATATAGCTTGAAAAAGTGGTGAAGACACTCTGAAAGAAGGGAGTTTTGTAGGGGATGTAAAGAGAATCACGTTCAAAGACATGGAAGTATTAATGACCATGGTATTTACAGAGCCTAAGTCTAATGAGCTTGGAGGGGCCTTGTTGGAAAAGAATCATAACAAAATAATAATAATTGACTAATGTTTCTTATATCATTTTAAGAGTTTGTAAATTCCTTTGCTTATAGTCTTATTTGTTCTTCAGATTATAACATACACTTGTGAGCCACATGTTATTATGCCCCTTGGATGGCCTCAGAGAGGTTAAGTGGTTAGCTTAGGACCACACAGTTAATGTCAAAGGCAGGTTTTGAACCCTGTTCTTTTTATCGCTAAATTCAATGGTCCTTCTACTATATATCACTGTCTCTCAAAATGATTGAAAAGAGCATTTGGTAAGATGCAAGAAGACCTGGGTTTTTATTAGGTAACCATCATTGTGCTTCCTTTGTATATACTTATATCATTTTTAGATATTTGCTTATCTGTATCCTCCGACAAGAATGTTAAGCACCCTGAGGATAGGAACTGTTTCATTTTTGGCTTCATATCCTGAGGACCTAGCAAAGATACACACAATAGATACAAATTACTTTTTAAAATCTTGTTTAATTAATTTGATTTGAATTTTTAGTTGTGTGGCCTTGGCCAAGTCACTTCACTCCTCTTGGGATCAGTTTCATTCCGTGTTTTTCTTGTTTTGTTGTTGACTTACTGGGATTATTTATTTGCCCAACCTATCACACAGGGTTGTTGTGAGAATCAGCAAGATAAACTATATGCTAGTGTCTAAATGTAAGGTACTAAGATATTATGTTCTGAAGTTGTAAAAATAAGGCAGTAAAAGTAACCACAAATTACAAAGGTTGTTGCCATTTACCTCTTTCTCATAAAAGTGAACTAGGAAATGGATTTCATTCTGTGACCATCTGTGACTTCTTGCACAATGAAATGTGGCTGTAGTCTTCAGCAAAATTAATCTAAATCAAAGGCTGAATAAACCATTCCAAAGCTAATTATTCGCACTCAATAAAATTAGCAGCCACATTGTTTTTTATCAATGCCCTTTAACATCTCATTTTGAAAACAATCTTTATTCCAGCATTGAGAAACACTTCAACCTTCTTCTAATCAGACTCAGCCCATGCTTTAGCTTCTGATGTTTAACTTTACAGAAAACATCCCCATCTTGTGGATTTATAGAATGTTACTGGTAAAAATCACTACATCTATATTGTGTTTTCAAAGGCATGTCTATAAATGGGGTTGTTTTAAGTCTCTATTTCTATTGTTTCCATGATAGCTCTGGTTGTCTCTTGCTGTTGTTCCTGATTACCTGTCCTTTCCCATTTCTGTAAACAGTACAAACCACAAGTCAGTATTTTTCAAGGACAGTAAAAAGGACTTACTAAATTTCTATACAAAAACTTAAAAAAACCCACACATTTATGTTCTTATATCCTGGTGGGAGAAATGGAATACACTAGAGGCATGTGATGGTAAAATTGCAGTTTAATTATCTCCCCAAAGAATGATATACTGGACAATTGAAACTTAATGGGTACACATACTGCAGTCATTAAATACCTATGGGACAATAAAAGAGATTTTGCATATTTAGTCAAAGCTTATATTTATTTTGCATAAACTTATGTATGTGCTTGACTTACCCTAAAGGATGTGATCTCCTTGAAGACAGGGGTTGTTTCATATTTGAATTTTTAACATCGTCACCTAACACAATGCCTGACATATAACACTTAATAAATATTTAATTCATTGATTTCTTAATAAACACAAAAGCTATCTTATTTCATTCAAGATGTGTTTATACTAAAATATTTCAGGATTAAACATCCTCTGCATTCTTTTAAAGTATTTTTAAGTATAAGACGTCCTTATCGACTAGTGGCAAACTGGGAAATCAACCTCATTTATGTGGTTGCAATTTTCATGAAGACAAAGTTGGAAAATGGCATACAGTTGAAAGTTGGTAACAATATGTAAAGTCATACTATGATAATTAATTTCTTGTAGCTCTGATTTTATTAGTATGAGTGTAACTTCTAAGGAAGCCAATTATAAACTGGCTAAACTTCTCATCTTGTTTAACTCTTTTTTAAAAATATAAGTATTTTCTTATTTTCCAGTTACATGTAGAGATAGTTTTCAACATTGGTTTATATAAGATTTCCTCCCTCCCCTCCCTCCCCGCCTCCCCTAGACAGCAGGTAATCTGATATAGGTTTTATATATATAATAACATTAAACATATTTCTGCATTAGTCATGTTATGAGAAGAATCAGAGAAAAAATGGAAAACTTGTGTAACTCTTGTTCCTTTTCCTCATAAATCCTACAATGTCCGGTTCAATTATTGTATATGTGTCGGTGCATTTGAGCACACTTTCTTTTTCATATGTAATAAGCATTGCTCATTAAGTAATCAGTTCTCAATGCTAAATTGTCTATAACAAGTGCTTGTGGCACAAGGAGGATATAGTGTGTATTTTTAATATCTTTTTTTTTGGTGAGGCAATTGGGGTTAAGTGACTTGCTCAGGGTCACACAGCTAGTAAGTGCCAAGTGTCTGAGGCCAGATTTGAACTCAGATACTCCTGAATCCAGGGCCAGTGCTTTATCCACTGCGCCACCTAGCTGCCCCTTTAATATCTTTTTAACTAAACAGGCCTGGAGTCAGGTAGCTCTGAATTCATATCCAGCTTCATGTACTTACTATCTGTTTGACATCGGGCAAGTCACTTACTCTTGTTTGCCTCCGTTCCTCATTTGTAAAATGGCAATCTACTACAGTATCTGCCAAGAAAATCCCAAATTGGGTCATGAAGAGTTGGACATGACTGTAAAAACAACTGAACAACAGATTTTTCTATAATCTCACCTGAAATGTCCTTCTAATATGTCTTTAATTAGCTATTTACCCTTCCACTTTAATTGGCTTATTTTTCTATCTTCTGTTTCTAGGAACTACCTTATTTTCACTGTCTTTTCTCTAACATCTACCTATCCCACAATCTTTCATTCAGCTTAGAAAAAATAGTAATGTATAAAAATGCTACTTAATTAATGGTCCCCAGATAGTCATTAATGGCTGAAAATGTAAACAATTGGTGAAAGAGACTAATCAGGATGACCCTGAAGTTCCCTAATAGGTCAGTGTCCCCAGGTACCTTGATGTGATTACATTCCTGGGGAAGGATTAAAAAAGGACGATATTTTTTTGCAGCTGAATAGTGTAGGTCCCACTGGACCTGAAATTAGGATAGACCTGCATTCAAATCCAACTTCAGATACTAGTAGGCAAATCAGTCAATCATTGTTTGCCTCACTTTGCCCATCTGTAAGAAAGAGTTAATAATAGCATCTCCCTCCCAGGTTTGTTGTGAGACTAACTGTAAAGTCCTCTGTAAAATTTACTGTGTTGTATTAATATTAGCTGCTATGCTTATATCTCTTTTCTCTATGAGGTATGAAACCTCAGCTAACTCTGGTATTTCCATCCTAATGTGGAAACGAATTTCTTTTGTAATTCATTTTACTCTTGCCTATTTAACCTTCTCATTCCTTTGAGCTCAGCTCCATACAAACCCTCTTCTTATACCATCATTTCCTTACATCTGTGCTCTCACTGACATAGGTGCCGCCTTCACTGGTGCTGATAACAACCTACCTATACTGATCCTGTGAGATTTTTGGTGTTCTGTGTTTTCACAAATCGTCCATAGAGGATTCCAATAGCTATAGACCCTCTTCTAGTCCTTTTTATTTCAATATTTTGTGGGTACCAGTGTGGAACTCAGACTATTCATCTTTGATTCCTCACTTCCACTAAATGGCTGCTTCTCCTTCTTTTCCAGCCACCTGCACTTTGGATTCTTCTTGTTAGTCAGTCATTCAATAAATATTTATTAAGTGCCTATTATGTGCCAGGAACTGTGTTAAGCTTCTCAGATTCTGATGTTTTATGATTCAGCACCATATAACACATATGCAGGAGAATAGAGATAGAGGCATTATGTTTTCATTAATCTGGGGAACTCCAACATGAGGAAATTATTTCTCCCAATACATATAGATACCTTTTCTGTGACCTAGGTCCTTAGCAAATCACCTAGAGGGAATTGAGAATTTAAATGACTTGCCTAGGTAAGCATCACAGCCAGGTGAGCATCAAATGCTGGCTCAGAGACCAGTTGTCTATCTAACATACCTGCAGAGGAGAATATTAGTAATGGAGGGGGAAAATGGCTTCTCTGTCAGGGAGAAGCTTGGGATAATACAAAGCTCTAAAAACTTTCTGGAATGTCGCCTAGTGTGGCCCTCCCATTTTTTGGGGGGCAGGGCAATGAGGGTTAAGTGACTTATACAGGGTCACACAGCTAGTAAGTGTAAAGTGTCTGAGGCTGAATTTGAACTCAGGTCCTCCTAAATCCGGGAACACCGTTTTACCCACTGTGCCATCTAGCTGCCCCCTCCCATATGTTTTTAACATTTAACAAGCTGCTGCAGTGCTTAGCTCAAAGGGACTTTGAGTGTTAGGTTGTTCCCCCCTGCTCCCAATATCATTAAGTGAAATGGGCTTTGAGAAATATAAAATTCAATTTATTCAAACACAAACCAGAAGCTGGAGTTTCATCAGGGAGCACCAACTTCATTTAAAGCAGGTATGCACTTACATTCCCTTTGAGAAAATATTTTGAATTCCTGCAGGTTATAATAAGGACAACTAAGGATGTTTAATTAATCTACTGACTCTGTGTCTTTGCAAACCTGTTTCTCTATTCCTGTGGAGGACAAATGTTGCATAGCTAAGAGGCTAAAAAAGTAAGCAGAGAACAAGGGGGGCTTTATTGTAAATTGGGCCCAACATTTCTTTTATCTTTATGTTCAAATAGAGATTTTTCTGAACCACTCTTTTTAATCTAGAAGAAGCTTCAAGCATATTAATTATTCTGTCATTTTGTGAGTCTAATGGAGCAAGAACAGCTGTTGTCTATTCTCTGATTACCTGCAACTGAACTTTCCTGAGTAATGTGGAGACAATGTCGGAACAGCACTTACAATGTACACAGTGGAAGATTAATTGGATATAGGTGGCCTGAGAGTTAGATTCACTCCTGTAACATGTAAACGTTTGTTCAGTAACTAAAATAATGGCACAGCATTAAACCAATGGTATGTGTGCCCCTGGCATGTTACAAAAGGACTAATCAATCATCAATCATTAGCTTGTAATGAAGGGGCTTCTGAATATAGATAGAGAAATAAAGTGAACAACTTAAATGCTATGAAAAGATGAATTGTTCGAAGCCAAATCGCTTTAATTGACATTGACCTCCTTCACGGCCCCTTCGAAATCTGTCCCTAATTGAGAATTATTGGCTTCTCATACCAGCTTTCCTTCATGGATAATCACCAGATCCCCTAATCAAAAATGTTAAAAGATCTCTGCCAAGTCTTTTTGAAATAAAACTTTCCTTTCAAGGCCTGCAACAATGATTTAGGAACAAGGTGAGAAAGCAGGATGACGATGAAATGATGTTATATTTTTAATGTGCTTTACAAACATTAAAATGTTATATAAATCCTAGCTATTATTATGACTATTAAAATGAGGAGAATTAACTTTAATTATAATTCAATACTTTAATACGTGGTGGGTGAGGTAGGAGTGTAATTTGGCCTCTTAGCACATACCTCCTTTTATCCCTCCCTCAGAGTACTTGTCCAGTAGGTTGTCATAGGTGGGGACGTCCGACTCTTTTGACACAAAGGTTCCTCCCCTAAATAATGTCTGGGGTAGGGTTTTGTGTTATAGTCCGGGTTTTGAAGCCACCAAATGAGGTTTAAACACTATTCTTGAGGGGGCAGCTAGATGGCGCAGTGGATAGAGCACCGGCCCTGCAATCAGGAGTGCCTGCGTTCAAATCGGGCCTCAGACACTTAACACTTACTGGCTGTGTGACCCTGGGCAAGTCACTTAACCCCGATTGCCTCACAAAAAACCAAAACCAAACCAAACAAAAACAAAAAACACTATTCTAGAAACTGCATTAGTTTCCCTTAGTGAGATGATCTTGATTGAGTCATTTCACTTTTATGACTCAATTTCTTCCTCTGTACCATTGCCAAAAACCAAAGGTCTTTTCTCACTCCTGCTTTTTAATTCCTCTCCATCATTTGACACTACTGCTATGAAGAGTTTCACCATTCTTCCATTCATTCAAGTTCACAGCCCAGGAATCTTCTTCATTCTCATTCATACCCTCTAGCTGATCAGTTACAAAGCCTTATTGATTCTAGTTATAGAGCATTTCTATTACTCTCCCTCCTCTTTCTAATAAACCAGCCACCAGCATAATTAAGACTTTCATCACCTTTCATTTATTTTAGAGTCTTCTTGTCTGTCTCTAACCTATACTTCATATGCATAAGAAATTAATATCCCTAAAGCACAGAACTGACCATGTCATTCTTCTGCAGAAAGTTACAGTCCCTGTTGCCTCACCAACCTGTCTTTCCAGGCTGATTCCACATGCACTTCAGGTTCCAGGCAAACTGGTCGACATGTTGTTCCCCACAGAAGGCATTGGATCCCTTACCTTGTTACCTTTGAAAAAGCTGTCTCCATATCTGGACAGGCTTTTCCTTTATCTTGTATGCCACTTAAGGCTTAGCTCAAATGGTGTTTTCTTATTCCTCATTGCTTAGCACTCCACCTCAAAATTACTTTGTATTTGTTTGTGAATATTTTGGGTAGTCCCTTCCTCCTTAGGGGAGAATGAAAGCTAGGGGTGAGGGAGTTGCTCCTCAGCATGGTTAATGGAGGATGTTCCCTTAGAGTATGGTCCTTACGTTTCAAAGGGGAGGCAGGAAGAGGTATGAGAGTTTGAGAGGGCAGAGTTCGCTACTTTAATATACTCATTGAGTTCTATGTCTGAAGCCAATAAACCACTTTTCACCACGATACAGTGGGAACCCCAAAAACACCATGGCTAACAGGAAAGAATCAAGGAAATCTACATCTACTTTGAAGTGGTGAAAGGGCCTTCTATTATATAGGATCAGAGGTAACACACCCCATCATTCGCTTTGTACTGGCATCTCTGGAATTTTGGCTAAACTTCTACCAAAAGGAGGTCCTACAGGGATACTACATGGGACATTGGTGTAACCATTGGTTTTCACAGGAGAATGCAAGTATCCTAAGGGCCAAGGTAGTTCTGCTTTTGTTGTTGTACAAGCCTAGCGACTATTATACATTAAACACATAACAAATATTTGTTAGACAGAATTGAAATTAATAAACTATAATAATAATTGTACTATCTACCCATAGGGTTGTGACAGAAAATATAAAGAAAATAGCAATTAACATCTGAGATTTTAAAATGACAAATTATTATATACTCTATAGCAGTGACAATAGATAGCAGTCATTCATTTTATTTTATTTTATTTTATTTTATTTTATTTTTTTGCAGGGCAGTGAGGGTTTAGTGACTTTCCCAAAGTCTCACAGCTAGTAAGTGTCAAGTGTCTGAGGCTGGATTTGAATTCAGGTCTTCGTGAATCCAGGGCCATGCTTTATCCACTGTGCCACGTAGCTGCCCTCACAGTCATTCATTTTAAACAGTAAGAACATTGGATTAAAGGATCCTGGCAGATGTACCGCTTTTGAAATGGGATGTTCTGGGATCATATCCTTCCTTTGATAATTACTAGCTGTTATGACTGTAGGTAAGTGACTTGCCTCAGTGTCCCCAAACATAAAATAGTAAAAAATTAACATATACCTCACAGAATCATTTGGTGAATCACCAGAGAACATATCAACATATATACACACACAAACACACATACATATATATGTGTTTGTATGTATACATACATATATATACACACATATATACATACATGTATGTGTGTATATAAAACTCACTGTGTGAGACAAAGCATTATATTAGTCAACTAGCCCCTTCCCTGGATTTTAAGCCTATCATCCCTCTGACAGGAGGTGGGTGGCATGATTCATCATCTTTAGTTCTCCAGACTCATTGCTTATAACTGCCTTAATCACAGTTCTAAAACCTTTCAAAATTTTTTCTCTATAATATTGTTATGTTTGTTCTTCTAATTGCATTCATTTTATTCTACAATAGACCACAGAGTTCTTCCACCTTCCTCTGAAACTTTTTACTGCACTATTCCTTTTTGTGTAGCCATTCCTCCATATGTTGGTACCCCTTACTTTCTAGTTTGGGGCAACTATTAAAAGAGCATCTATAAATATTTGTCTTTTGCACATAAGTTTTTTTGTCTCTTTGAACGATATGATAGTGATATGATAGGGAATGGGCTTCATGTATGTAGAAAAGCCTACATAGGGCTAGAAGTTTGTAATTGTGTGTAACTAGCTTCTTATTCCCCTTATTCTTCTCTAAGGGAGACTTGTGTTCTTTCCAGGAGGGGAAAGAGAAGGTTAGATCCAGAGTACACCTTTCTGTTCTCCTCAGAAAGAGAGGAGTACTGTGCTAAGATTATATCTATCTTCTCCCTTAAATATTGTTTGTCTAGGGGTTATGATCAGGTCCCATATCAATTTTGATCACTTCATCATTTTGGGGGGGGCATTGAATCTTAAGCTCTATATGCAAAGATTTACCCCTTCCTTATGAAATATTTGTTCCACAATGAAAACATATAGTGAATAGCAAAGGAATCCGTCTATCCAAATCATTAGTAAAATCAGAAATCAGAAGGTGTGCATAGGAGAATGAGTGGAGGAGCTCTTCGTTTGGGAGAGAGGTAACAGAGCTTAATCAAGAGAGTATCCTTGGGGGCGGCTAGGTGGCACAGTGGATAAAGCACCGGCCCTGGATTCAGGAGTACCTGAGTTCAATTCCGGCCTCAGACACTTACTAGCTGTGTGACCCTGGGCAAGTCACTTAACCCCCATTGCCCCGAAAAAAAAAAAAAAGTATCCTTGATCTCACCAAGGTGAAAAACTTCCTGAAATCTCCAGAGTAGCAAGCTAGTAATAGGGGCATGAGGGAAACTACCAGCTTCTGTCATATTTTCAGTCTTTTTCTTCAGCAACTTGAGCCAGGGTAGGACTCTTCCAGTCACTCATGGCCATTTCACTCTCATTCTCCATACTTGCCCTACCCTTCTAAGTCAAGAGTACTCAATGTCTCATTCACAGGTTGTCTTCATCTTCGGTCGGTTAACCACAATAGCTGCAGAGTGCAGTGTCCAATTGTCCTCTCTTTACTTTTCCTTTTGTCCTTTCTTCATTGTCATAGTCTAGTGAAATCCTTTCGAAGTTCTACTTCCTCTTTCCTGCGGTCCCTCATAAGTTCTACCTTTTCCTACATCAATTGTCATCCCTGAGTGTGGTAAATTGGCCCCTAAGTTAAGTTCATTAATTTCAACACTTCATAAAGTTCTCAAGAGCCATTTTCTAAATGAACCCTTTCCCAATTCCTTTCCCTCCCCACAATTGCTAGTGTCCACCCTCCCTAAGCTGCCTAGTATTTATTTTGTGTTTAGTCTTTATGAAAATGCAGAATGGGCAGAGAGAAGAGAGAGCTAGTCTTGGAGCCAGAAAGACCTGGGTTCAAGTACAACCTCTGACAAAAGCTCCTTCTTTGATCCTAACCAAGTCACTTAATCTCTTGGACCTGTAGGCAGCTTTCTAAAACTGAGCTACAAAGAAGGCACTCACTTGCATTGATAGAGGGAGTGTCCTCATCCAAGAGTTCCCCAGGCCAATTAAAGTACCAATTTGGGTCCTATCCCCTTGTAATGATTGGAATGACACCACCTACTGGAGACTTACTATAGGAAAGCTCCTCCATGAAGGAAGGTCTTTGAGGGCAGGACCATGCGTCTTTTCTTTGGTGTCAGGAAGTGACATTTGCTGGTGGGAGGAGGAAGGGGGAGCCGGGCGCTCTGCCTCTTTCTCTTTCCCTGGGGGGATGCTGGTGGAGAAGGGAGCTAGAAATGTGCTCTCCCTTTGATAGGAATCTAGGCCTTTTCTTCTCTCTTTACCAAATTCTTATTCTCCTTAATAAATGCTTAAAAGTCTAACTCTTGCTAAAGCTTATAATTTATTGGTGACCACTCATTAGATATTTTAGACTGTTTAGCTAGAATTTTAGCCCTTAACATCCTTTATCCTGTATGTACTTGTTTTCTCCTCTGAGAGACCAAGCTCTTTGAGGGCAGAGAACGGTTGATTTTATCTTTGTATTCTCTGGATCTAGCCAAATTCCTGGTACATAGTGACAGTTAATAAAATGCTTGCTAATTGAATGATGAGTGCACTTTTAGAAAAAAAATATTGAAAAACACTCCATTAAAAAAACACAACTTTAAGTTTATCCTCAGGGAGTCTCCCCTATTATGAATCCCCCATCTCATTTTACTCAGCATGCCAAGGCTTCTCTGTCAGGGAATAGATTCACTCAGAGTAAGGAAAAGGGACTTGTTATTTTCCAATTGTAGTTGCATTTTCAGGAGGACATAGAGCAATGAATAACTCAAAGAAATGAATTACAAGTGATAGAATTTCAGGTATTAATAGGAGAGATATTTGTGGTTAGGGGCCCATCACAAATTTACAAAAATAATCCAGTCATTATTTTGGGAATAATTGGTGAGAGGTTTTTTGGGGGGTGGTCCTATTTTTTATGCAGCCCTTTAAGTATTTAATAAAATTCAACAGCATTTTACATACCTACAATATGCATTCAATTAGCTTATACTGTATGGTGATCTGTGAACTACAGCCCTTCTATACTATGACTATTTTATGATAAGACTACTGCAGTGTCCCTAAAACTTGTAAATAAATTTGTGACACCACCCTGTTATTGAGCCTCACATTTATTTTTCTAAAATGGGACATATGATAATTATTACATTATAAACTCTATTTTTAGCACTAGGAAAACTTTTTGTTGTTAGTACTTGATAAGTTACCAAATACTTTGAATTTATTAGAGTTATCACTCATCTGATGTTTCTTTTCTGTCTAAGTTATCCTTCTTTGAATTCAGTGTCTGATAGGGCTATCTCTTGCCTTTCTCACAAATGATAACTGAATTTGACAGCTACATTTTGCCTCTGCACAAAAACAACTTTTGATCAAATGCATATACATATAGTTTGTTAAATGTGTGCCTTTTGGCAAAATTTCCCATAATTTTAATTTTAAGCAGCTAATTAGTCTTTTGCTTACAAATAATTACTCGGAGGGTATTTATAGTGTGAACTGTCACAGAAATGAAATTAGACCTTGTGTTGGCATTTTTTTTTCATTTCATTCGAAATGAGTATATATTAAACATGATTTATTGTGAGCCACTCAATTTTTATTTTTTAATCTCAGCCATGAAGCATTAAAAAATTAAAGATATTCCCTTTGAGGGAAAGAAAAAAATGCATTTTACTGAACTAGTAACCTTTTCAAGTTTCCTTTATTTCTTTTTATTTTTCTCTTCCAGTGTAGAATTGAAGTTGTTGGCAGGTAAGGAATTGCCAAGAGGTGAACTGACATTATAAATGTAATAGGTCAAAGCAGGTATATGGAAGAAGGATACCATTAAGAAATCAAAGAACATTTTTTGGTGAAAAAATTTCCAATTATTTCTCTGTTGAGAACAACAGCCAGATTGCTTGTCTGCTTGCACTTTCCAAACTAAATAATAATACAACAAACTTGAAAAGGTTACCTGTTCACATATATGTGTGTGTGTGTATGTATATACAAATACACATTTGTTGTATAAATGTATTATGAATATATATATATATATGTACATACATAGACATATATATATATACATATGCATGTATGCGTGCTGATACTATTACTTTTATTTGCCAAAAGGGAAATTTTTTATCCATTAAAAAAGACTAAAGTTCTGGTTTAAAAAGAAATTGAAGGGGCAGCTAGATGGTGCAGTGGATAGAGCACCAGCCCTGGATTCAGGAGGACCTGAGCTCAAATCCAGTCTCAGACACTTAACACTTACTAGCTGTGTGACCCTGGGCAAGTCGCATATCCCCATTGCCTCACTTAAAAAAAAAATTTGAAGTTTTGGGGTTTTTTTTGGGGGGGGCAGAGGTATGGTTTTCATACTGATAAATGATGTCCCCCTACATGGCGGTGTGTTTTAGCTGGAGAACCAAGTCAAGAAGTTTCACTAAGGGAATTTTTTTTTTCAAAAATTCCCCATGAAAACAGATTTTTTGTTTTGTGATACTATGTCTTTTATATGTTTTGCATAATGTCAATATGGATGCAGAAAAATGGAGGTAGAAAAGTGGAAAAAGGCATAGAGGTGGAAGACAGTCTACTTTAAGAAAAGGAGAAAGTTGAATGCTTTCTGCTAAGTGTCCTGGCCATGTATAGAGAGCCTAATTGGGTTTATTGGCTACACATAGAACAATGACACTCACTACATTTTCAAGACTTTTTTTTAATCTTTGTAGTGAATTTTCTCTATTTTTCCTATGGATGGAGCATGTTTTGCTCTCCCCATTGGCTGTTCTAAAAAGTGCCACTCTACTATGAATGGCACAGCAGAAGAAATGTGACCAAGATTATAGAAATATGTTCCAAGAAAGGATAAATAAAACCATTACACAAATTGACAGTATCCTTGACTCCTCCATTTTGTTCGACCAATGTGTAAGTATGACAAATGGATTGTAGATGCAGTGGTGATGAAATAAATGTCTACAGAAGTTGACCTAATGGTTCATAAAATGTGTGTGTGTGTGTGTGTGTGTGTGTGCATGTGCATTTTCACTATGTGTAGATAGATTTTGTGTGTGTGTGTGTGGGGGGGGGCAATGAGGGTTAAGTGACTTGCCCAGAATCACACAGCTAGTAAGTGTCAAGTATCTGAGGGCAGACTTGAATTCAGGTCCTCCTTAATCTAGGGCCAGTGCTTTATCCACTGCCCCACCTAGCTGCCCCCAGTAGATAAATATTTTTTAAAAAAACAACAAATAAGATTTAGGGTGAATGAAATTGGTAAAAGTCTGTCTTTGAGGTCAGGAAGACGGAGGCCCAATTTTTGCCTGTGACCCATTGTGACCCTGGGCAACACTTAATCTCTCAATACCTCAGGGAGATCTTTAAGACTATAAATTATGGACTAATTACTAGTTACTAGTTTCTACACTAGCACTGAACAAATACATGTTTGTTTGTGTACTTGTATACCAACCTATTAAATTACATAGTTTTCAAGGTTGTTGCTGTTATTGTTGTTTTCCTTCACAAGAAATGGAAATTTGAAACCTTACTTTGAGTTTTATGAAAACAAATCATTTCAGAAGCACCATTTCTGAATTTTCAAAAAGTTGTAATTGTTAAGCTGCATTAGAAAGAGATCATAAGGGGCAGCTAGATGGTGCAGTGGATAGAGCACCGGCCCTGGAGTCAGGAGTACCTGAGTTCAAATCCGGCCTCAGACGCTTAACACTTACTAGCTGTGTGACCCTGGGCAAGTCACTTAACCCCAATTGCTTCACTAAAACAAAACAAAACAAAACCAAAAACAGGATGATCCTGAGGCAATCTTTTCCAAACTTCCCGTTTTACAGATAAGGAAAATGAGGCACAGAGCAGTTAAATAATTTTTCCCTAAGTTATCCAGTTAATAAGCTGCAGAACCAGACACTACAAGTACTTTCATTATATAAAAATTCTAAGGTAAATCCTAACCTGAGATAGAGTGATAAGAACCTCTGGGCCTGGTTCAAATAAATCTTGATCACCACGGAAGCCTTCCATGGTTGAACATGGCTGGATTTGCTCAATGAAATAGAATACCATTCCTTTCTCTTATTTTCTTGTTCATAATAGTAAACAGTTATATTTTTCCAATTTCTTATATTATTACCCTTTAATATATTTTCTCTCATCTCCAATGCATTATACATTATCCAGGTTTATTTATTTCCTTCTTTTAGTTCCTTAATGCTTAACATTTAATTTTCATTCTGATGATGATGATCATCATTATTATTATTCATTCACAGGAGACTATATATTTTAGTAAAGTGCTCTCTTAATACTTGAACTTTTCTGATGGCTTGGCTTTGCAGCCTATTGAGTGCCTGGGAGGTTTTCTTTGACACTCCCATTATATCTGGAAATCATAGCCAAAGGAACTGTTTGGAATTGTCAACAATCTGATTAATAAAAGCAGTTTGAAATACCCTATAGAGTCAAAAAAATGCCCTTGCTGTGAAGACTTTTTCAAATTCTTTATGAATAAAATAGCTTCATTTCTGTATAAATTGGTTGCATCCATAGTAACAGTCACAATTCCTTCTGTCTTATTTACCTAAATTTTGGGCCTTTTGCCAGGAGGAGGTTTTACACATTTTGTATCTTTGCTACTATCAGTTGCAGAAAGGGTCAGATGCTATAACTATTATCAATGAGGAGATTATATCTATAATTTATTAATTATAAATAAATATATTAATTAGTATAATATAAATATTATTTATACATAATATTATATAAATAACTATTATCCCAAAAAGATTATTCCAGAGGAAGGACCTCAGATAGTTTGTTCTTAGAACGTCTTTTTTTTTTTTAAATGTATGAGGTATTTTATTTTTTCCGTTACATGTAAAGATAGTTCTCAACTTTTGTTTATACAAGCTTTACAATTTCAGATTTTTCTCCCTCCCTCCCCTCCCTCCCCTCCCTCCCCCCTCCCCTAGACAGCAGGTAATCTGATATAGGTTATATCTATATATCTCTATACATATACATATAGATATATATATACACACACACATATATATATATATATATACACATAATAACATTAATCCTATTTCTGCATTAATCCTGTTACAAGAGAAAGAATCAGAGCAGTGATGCAAAACCTCAAAATAGAAAAAAAAAACAACAGCACCCAAAACAAAAGAAATAATATGGTTCAATCAGCATCTATACTCCACAGTTCTTTTTTTCTTTTTTTTCTTGGATTTGGAGATCCTCTTCTATCATGAGTTCCCTGGAACTCTTCTGTACCATTGCATTGGTGAGAAGAATATAGTCCATCACAGTAGGTCAACACTCAATGTTGATGATACTGTGTACAATGTTCTTCTGGTTCTGCTCATCTCACTCATCATCAGCTCACGTAAGACCCTCCAGGTTTCTCTGAACTCTTCCTGCTCATCATTTCTTACAGCACAATAGTATTCCATTGTATTCATATACCACAACTTGTCCAGCCATTCCCCAATTGATGGGCACCCTCTCAACTTCCAATTCCTTGCTACCACGTAAAGAGCAGCTATAAACATTTTTGTACATGTGGGACCCTTTCCCCCTTCCATGATTTCTTTGGGCAAAAGACCTAAAAGTGGGATTGCTGGGTCAAAGGGTATGCACAGCTTTATCGCCCTTTGGGCATAATTCCAAATTGCTCTCCAGAATGGTTGGATCAGCTCACAGCTCCACCAACAATGCATTAGTGTTCCAATTTTCCCACAGCCTCTCCAACATTTATTATCTTCCTTTTTTGTCATTTTAGCCAATCTGATAGGTGTCAGGTGGTACCTCAGAGTTGTTTTAATTTGCATCTCTCTAATCATTAGAGATTTAGAGCATTTTTTCATATGGGAATAGATAGCTTTGGTTTCTTCATCAGAAAACTGCCTGTTCATATCCTTTGACCATTTCTCAATTGGGGAATGACTTGGATTCTTATAAATTTCTTGGAACGTCTTAATACTCTTGAAAATCAAGACCCCCAAATCCTCTTATTCATGTGGGTTCTATCTACACATGTATGTCTATGTGTATATCTATTTTTGCCTATGTACATATATCAGTATTTAAGGTATTAGAAATGAAAACATCTTACTGTTATTATTAAAATAGTTTTAGCCTCTCAAGCTCCCCAGGAAGCCATTAGAACTGGAAAATGTCCATCTCTCAGGATCTTGTTTTCATTAACTGGATTCAGGGAAAGAGAGAGAAAGAGATGGAAAGACAGAGACAGAGACAGAGAGAGACAGAGAAACAGAGATGCAGAGACAGAGACAGAGAGGCCGAGACAGACAGAGAAGAGGTAGCCAAGAATTTGAAGTCCAGTAGTTCAGTTGTAGCTCATTTTGACAATTACAGGTTCTCACTGCCATGTGTTTATAGCCACCATTTGGGTTGTGGTGATTAAAAAAAAAATCCAACTCTTTCTTTCCATCCCCTTGAAGCAAGTACAAGGAGAGCTAGTAGAGTCCTAATAATATCAAAAGAAAGAGGTGGAACTGTGTCTCTTATAACCTAATTAAGGGGCATTTCATTTCTTCCTGACTCAGTCACCAGCTGTCTTCAACAAAAAACCCCCTCACAGTAACAAATAGGGCATTATTAATCCATCTCAGGAAATTGAAGCACATGACCTTCCCTATGAAGCCATACCTAGTTCCATGGGAGGTGCCCCAGTCCAACAAAGGGATTTCCCCGATAATAAAGGTAGTATGTACTGGACTTAGATTTAGGAAGACTTGGCTTTTTACCTCTCCTATGATACTTAATGACAATATGATCCTAGTAGATCAATTATACTTTATATCAGGGGTCCTTAACCTTTTTTTGTGGCATGGACTCCTTTGGTAGTGAAGCCTGTGCACTCAGAATAATGTTTGTTACCTAGATTTATAACTGAAGAAAATGTTTAAATTCAGTTAGTGAGGTTATTGAAAATAAAGATATATAATTTTTACATCAATATTCATGGATCTATGAAATCTGTCTATAAGGTCCCTTGAGGATTTATAGACCTGAGGTTGAGTACCTACTCTATGGGCTACAAGTAATTATTTTGTACCTATCTATGTCAGAGACAAATTATGTTCTTCATTGGTCAAGGAATTCCCCATAGCAAGAGTTCCCTATGTTAATGAAATTAGTGATCTTTCATATATCCACTTATTATTGTTAATTATATTCACTAAGAAATAAGTTTTTAGCTCCGTGTCTCATTTTTAACCTGTCTTTTCCCCTTTTCCTTATAATTGTTGCTGATTACATTTACATAGTACTTTACACTTTTGAAAGCACTTTTGTCATGGCCACCCTGAGAAGTAGAGATGAAGAAATTGTGGCTGAAAAAGGCCAAGCAATTTGCCTAATGTTCTCCTGGCTACAGATTTATTTAATAGTGCTAATAAATGTCTGGGATGGTTCAGGGAACATCAATAAAGAACATATTCCTCTGAATTACTTTAATCTTAGGATCATCAATTGAAAAACTGAAGTGAGCCAAAGATCATATCACCCAACTCACTTGTTTTACAGATGAGAATGCCAGCAGCAACTTGTACAATATCTCATAAATAGTGAATAGCAGGTCTGTAATCCAACCCCCTATTCTAAATCCAATATATGCTGAGGGGTTATGATGGGAAGAAAGAATTAAGGATCCTGGCTACTTATGGTTATTAAGCATGAATATATTATACTGTGACTCTCTCTGTGCTTCTCTATTATCAGAAGATCATATATTTAGGAAAGAACTTTAGTAGGCATATTTTTCAATTCCCTCCTTTTACAAATAGAGAAACCATAACTTGCCCTACTTCAGGCAGAATTAAATACCAAGCCCATATCCTCTGTCCCTAAATCTATCATCCTTAGCTCAATCAATCTAGCTGAAGAGTACTCATTTTCTTTTTTTTTTTTTTGGGGGGGGGGTGAGGCAATTGGAGTTAAGTGACTTGCCCAAAGTCAAACAGCTAAGTATTCATTTTCAATAATAAAATCCTCACTTATTTAAAGTCAAGTTACTTTTCTGGACACTTCTCCCAAAACACTTAACTCCAAAGAATTGGTACATTTGATTCAATTCAATTTCATGGACATTTAAGAAGTACCCACTATGTTCTAGACACTATGATCTTTTAGGAATACAGTAACAATAAGATCAAAATTGTCCCTGACCATAAGGGGTTTCCATTTTGTTGGTGCATTGAGGAGAGGGGGAAAAGACATGCAAATATATGTATATATCTATGAATAGATATATGTGTCTGTGTGTCTGTATGTACATATATAACATACATAAAGTAAATGAAGGTTGATTTTAGGTCAGGGTCAGTCTTAATAAATGGAAAGCTCACTAGAGGGTTCATGTAGGGAAGGCTATTTGAGCTAAGCAATAGTAGTAGTAGTAATAGTAGTAGTGGTAGTAGTAGTAATAGTACTAACACTAACACTAATAGCAGCAGATGGTATTTAAGGTTTGCAAAGTCCTTTGCAAATAGTAATTTCATTTTGTCCTCAGAACAGTCCTGGGCAGTAGGTGCTACTATTATCCCAATTTTACAGTCAAAGAAGCTGAAGTAGATAGAGGCAAGTGACTTGCTCAGAGTCACATAGTTAATAAGTATCTGAAGCAGAATTTGAACTGCTGTCTGCCTAAGTCCAGGTCCCACTCTTTCTTCACTAGAAGTAATATGCAATCAATTCAGAAAGATGGGTTAGGACCTGATTGAAATGTCTTTCAACACCATTCAGAGAAACTTGTATTTTATCCTAGAGACACTGAAGTTTCTTGGAAAGGAGAGTAACACGGTCAGATTGTGTTTTCAGATTATCTGTTTCACAGTTGTGTTGAGAATCAGTTGGAGAAGGAAGAGACGAGAGGCAGAGAGATTTTTAGGCGGGCAATTTAGAGTGTCTGGGTGAGAAAGGATGAGTGTCTGAACTACTGTGATGGTCATGTGAGTGGACAAGACTAATGTAAGAGACGTAAGGAGTCAGGGGACTAAAGTTCAAAAACAGAATCTGCTGCTTCTTATCCGTGAGACAATTAGTAGTAAAATAGTTTTCTCTCTAAAATAATGAGGTTGGATTAAAAACTCTCTAAGCTCTTTTCAATCTATGAAACTATTTATTAGCCTTAGGGATGTAGATTTTATTCTAATGTAATATCAGACAGGATATAGATAGGCATATATATATGTGTGTGTGTGTGTGTGTGTGTGTGTGTGAATGTATGTATATATCCATGTATATATGTATGTGTGTATGTATGTGTAAATGTGTATGAATACTTCTTTGCCTAATCTAACAATGTGCCTTCATAGGTAATTTTTGAGTCAAAGGTAGTATTTCCATGACTATTGTTTAATTCTTTATTTTATGACCGGTACTCAAAAAGTCTTTGCCTAGTGGACATTTTGGGGGGCAGGGGGAGGGCAGCATTTTTTAAAAATTGTGCCTAGAAAATTCTTATCTTGTAGTGTCATAGCATCACCTCTTCATATCTCAGTAAGGAAGTTTTTTCTACATACTTCCAATTCAATAACTCTCTATGAACCAAAATTCCTGTGAATGTCAGAGGGGGAAAAAAGGCAAACAAAATAGGACTACACTGCCATCTAGTGTCAGCAGCAGTATGGTGCTAGGATTTACTTGGTTGCTTTTGTCCTTTTCAGATCAGCATCTTCATGACCCATTTGTCCAACTATGGGAATGACCGCCTGGGGTTATATACCTTTGTGAACTTGGCCAACTTTGTGCAGAGCTGGACTAACCTGAGACTGCAGACTCTGCCTCCCGTGCAGCTGGCTCACAAGTACTTCGAGCTCTTCCCGGAGCAGAAAGATCCTCTCTGGCAGGTAAGATTTCTTCAACAACAGGACATTATTTGTAAAACCGACATAAGCTAAGGCTAAAATATAAACAAATGCAAAACAAATCCAGCAATAGAACTTTTTTTTTCCTTTTTCTATAAGACAAGCTTCACCTATAACTGATGAATCAAAGCTTTTAGGTAGGGTCCTATACTCAGAAAACCTGGTTTCAAATTCTACTTTAGACACTTACTGGCTATGTGATACTTAGCAAGTAATTTAATATTCCTTAGCCTTAGTTCTCTAATCTGAAAAAAATGGTATAATAATATCACCCACATGAAAGGGTTGTTGCAAAGATCAAATGAGATATGTAAAATGCTCTGCAAACCTCAAAACTTATACAGTATTTGTTATTATTATTATTATTAAAAAGCTAATTATTTGAAGAGTTGACAGATTTAAACAGAAAGTATTTAAAATTTTAGAAGATAGTGTGAGAGAGCAATTATCTTGGTGTCTAAACCATGTTTCCATGGTAATTTTTGGGATGGTAAAGATAATGATGATGTGGTCCAGACCATTGATTTCTTCATAGGTGTGGAGAATTCCGAATATGGAAACTCCTTCCATTGCATTTTCTTGTTATACATCAGCAACATATCTGTAATTTACTTAAAGTGTTAGTTGCCCAGGACTCTGAGAAGATAAATGACTTGCCCAGGGTCACACAGCCAGCATGTATTGGGGTAGAACTTGAGACCAGGTCTTCCTTACTTCAAGTAGACCTCTAAATGCTATAGCATAGTGACTCCTACTCCATGGTTATCAAAAGTCATGAAATGCAAAAAAACTCCGAAACAGTCTTCATTTAGCAGAACTTATCAAAAAAGGAATAGGGGGCAGTTAGGTGGCATAGTGGATAAAGCACCGGACCTGGATTCAGGAGGACCTGAGTTCAAATCCAGCCTCAGTCACTTGACACTTACTAGGTGTGACCCTGGGCAAGTCACTTAACCATCATTGCCCCACAGAAAAAAGAAAAAGGAATGGATAATATTTATTTATTTGCTTATTGATTGTTGAATTCACTTATTTATTTGTGTTTACTTATTTATTTAGTTATTTATCTTTTCATTTACTTATTTATTCATTTATTGATCTATGTTTTGATTAGTCAATTTATTTTTTCCAGACTGAAAGTTTAGGAGAATGTATTAGGTAGGAAATGTTCATACTTAAGGATATCTAGGGTAATGGACAATATAGAAATCACTTCCCAACCTAGTGGTACTCCAGAGATTCATGCAACTTTGGAAGGAGAATTTCTTTACCAGTCAGTTCCCTGGACCACTGACATTACAGATCCAGTCCCTGTCCCTAATCCCACTTTTCTCCAAACATATTTTCTCCAAGGATACAAAAGAAGAGACTTTCTTGCTCCATAGAGCTGGAGATTTAAAATAAATTTCATTTTACCTCTAGGATCTGTTTGGGGTTGTTTCAGAGACCGAGTAAATCCAGTAGGACTGGAATCTACTCTGGCCTCAAAGAAATAGATGTGGAAAGATAGGAATTTGTTCTGTTTACGGAAGAGAGCATTTTCTTTGCAGGGGATTTAATCCAAGGTTTATTTCAAGACTCTTTTTTAGGGGTGCTATAAGGGAAAGTGTTTGCTTTTAAGTGATAGCTCATATTTTTATGTTTTATTTACATTATATACTTTGATTCTACCAAAAACTTTTGTAGTCGGTACTATTTGTTTCACCTCCATTTTGCAGAAAGCTGCAACTCAGACATGTTAAGTGATTGGCCCAAGTTGACCCAGCTAGTAAATAATGAATTGAGATTTGAACCCAGGTCTCACTTGACTTCAGATGTAGCACTACACCATCTTCATTTGCTTGTGCTTTGATGAACACAATGCAGCTCAAATCTCTCTTTCCAGACTGATTCCATATTATTCCCCTTTAGACATTCTCTGTTTCAGCCAAACCGAACTGCTTGTTGTCTCTCTTTAAAGAGAAATAATAGACAATGAAAAATTTCAGGAATGGATGCATCCATAAATTGAAGATATCCTCAATTCTGAAACTAGAGTCTATTCATATTCTTCCAATTCTGACTTCTATGTCAATTGTTAGAGAATAGCCTAATCATGGACTAAAGTAAACAGAGCTAAGCATTTTTGGTAGGTTTCAATTATGCAGGTGAAGGCAATGTAAAACAATGGGACAAGTCCTAGATCTGGAGGTGAAAACTTGGGTTTCCAATCTCTGCTTTTTAACTTCTTTCTCTTTGTAAAACTTTGGGCAAATCACCAAGTCAATCAACTTCCCTCATTCTCTGTTTTCTCATCTTTATAATGAGAAAGTTAACTAATTGATTTCTAGTGCTTGTTCTTAGGAATCTGATACATACATGAACCATGCATACTTTTTAAGTCTTACAAACCAGTGTCACATATAATAGCCGCTATCATCAAATGTAATTTTCCTATTAATTTAATACCTTTCTCCCATGATTAACATTGTTATTATAAATAAGAGATTTCAAACTTATTCTTTTACAAGGCAGATGCTAAAATGAATATCCTAATTTTTTCTTTACATCTGTTCCGTGTTTAAAATAAGATATAGCTTTATAATGCACATGTCTATAGTATTTTTAGAACTGAAATATAAGTTGGTACCTCTTGACCACTTTTGAAAATAAAAAAAGATATCATAATCCTGTTTTTTTCCAAAAAATATGCACCCTGATGTTAAAATTAAATGAAAAGAATCTTAAGATCAATCTTATGTAATGAGTTTGTGTATATGTAGTACCAGTCAAATTAATTAAATTAACAATTAGCTTTGTTTGCCCCACTTTAAAATGTGACGCTTTCAGTGAAAAAGAAAAGAAGTTACATTTCTACATTTTCTAAACATTTGTACTGAAATGAAGGACATCTAACAGGAATAGTTTGCCTTCTCTAGTTCTATTATGGGACAGATCCTTATCCTTTAAAGCTCAGCAAGAACACTCAAAGAATAATATAAGAATCCGATCCATTATATTTTGGTTATTTATTGAGTGCTGATATTCTAGCGTCTTTTAGATTAGCAGGAATCCCCTGCATAGCAGGCTGATAAGGCTAAGAAAAAAACTTATAGAAAGAAATTAAGACTTTAAAATGTTAATAGAGAAAGTGTTGAAATACTCAATGACGTTAGTTTATTTTCTCAGTGTCCCATAGTGATTTTCTTCTTTTCAATTTCCATCCTCAGTGGAAAAGCAACTTTTCCACTTTGTATAACAGACTTATTCATACTGCAGCCAAAGGTTTTTACTGTTCTAGGAGAAAAAAACAAAACAACTATGCTTCTTGAGATGGTTTTGAGTAGCTAGATTTGAAGAATTGTCAGACAGTACAAAAATGTTATATTCTGGTTCTTGGTACTCATTCTTCTTCCTCTTCTTTTTTTTTCTCAATTAGAATCCCTGTGATGACAAACGCCACAGAGATATCTGGTCTAAAGAGAAAACCTGTGATCGATTACCAAAATTCTTGGTAATAGGACCTCAGAAAACTGGTGAGAGCTCCTTCCCTTTATTTTGATGAAATCAGTAGTATAACAAACAAGCCAGATGGTCCAGTAGTTTACCTAGTACTTTTGTCACTTTGAACATGCTTTCTCTAAATTCCAGTGAAATAAGACTTTTCTTTTACAGGCATAGTCATTGTTTAACTCAATAATGTACTTAAGGGCACATCAAAGTGATGTTCCTTTTCTCAAGCTGAATAGATGAAAACAAATGCCATGCTAGTTGGATATGTAAATTCCATGCCAAATGTTACCTATTCTCAAAGGGCTTCATTGACAAGTGTTGTGATCACCATTTCTAAAATCAGGTTCTTCAAGTAATTCCAGCATGAATGGCAGAAATTTCTCAAAAGTCAAGTGGGAGACATTTAAGTATCTGTCTTCCTGTACAGCAAATGCTTTACAGGGAGAAAAAAAATACTCTTAGATTGTCAGTCTTCCAAACATGGTATCTTGCTACACTGACTCTTTGGCAGACATGACTATTTTTAACAAGCTAAAAGATGCCTGACATGCTGAACCCCCAGATATAAACAGAGCTCTGCACCATTTACAGGAATGGAAAAGCTGTGTTCCCATTCCCAGCAGAAAGCCATCCCAGCTCCTCTACCATGTACACTTCTTTCTCACAAATTACTTCCTTCCGTAAGAATAATTATTAAAATAAGAACCAGTAAAAGCTTAGTGCTGACAGTCCTGGACTTTAATCTTTATCCTCTTGGATGGATTCTCTGGTATTATGGATGACTCTCTGGGATTTTGGCTGTATAAATAGTTCATGTTTATATAGGGTTTTAAAGTTTGCAAAGAATGTTACACATATCTCACACGAACTTCACAACAGGCAAGCACAGTCATTATCATCCCCATTTTGCAGATGAGGAAAAAGAGGTTCAAGAGCTTAAATGCCTTGTCAATTGACTACAGATGTTGTTTAAAGATTGGATTTGAACCCAGGTCTTCTTGACTCCAAGTGTTTAGCACTCTGCCTGCTCTGCAGCATCCTCTCTATACTTATATTTATTAATGTGAATAAGTATTTAGTGAGTATCTACTATGATCTAAGCACTATGCTACATGGATACAAAGACCAAAAAAACCTTTACAAACAGATAAAAAATATTCCCTGCCCATATCAAACTAACATTTTATTGGATGGAAACAAAATGTGCAGATAAAATACAAAACAGAGTAAACACATATACAAATAAAAAAATATACAAATAAAATATAAACAGAGGAAACACAATGTAATTTCAGGAAGGAAGAGTATGAACAACTGGTGAGTTGAGTGAAATTCTTGTGTACAAAGTGCCACATGAGCTGCTTTGAAGAAAGTTACAAATGCTTCAAATTGGAAGTGAGGGTGGAGAGTGTTCCAGGAATGGGGGCTTGGGGTGGCAGTGTGTTCAAAGTCATGTAGATAAGGAAATAGATGTTAGTAGAGCAATTTGGCTGAAATTTAGAATACCTGAACTGCAGTAATATGAAATCCATTAGGAAAGTTGGCTAAAGTAGATCATGAAAGATTTAAAATGTCAGACAGAAGAAGTTGTATTTTCATCTTGGAGGAAAAAGGGAGCCACAGAGAGGGAGGTAGTGTGATATAGTAGAAAGAGCAACATTTTTCAAGTTATTTGACCTTAATTTGAATCCTAATGCGCCATTTACTACCTTGGTGATTCCTGACAAATTATTTGAAATCTTTTTCTGTCTTGTTTTCCTCTTCTATAAAATGAGGGGTTGCATTGGATAACCTGTAAGATTCTTTCCAAGTCAAGATCTAGGCTCCTATGAGATTCTTGAGCAGGGATGTGACATGGTCAGACATGTGCTTTAGTACTATTAGTAAGTCTAACTCCTCTAGAGAATGTAGCATGATGTTCATCATCATATGACATTATGAACCTGTGTTTTTTCCCCCACATGCCCTTTTCTATAACTAGCCTGAAACATGAAAGCCTGAACATATTCTAACACTACTTAAAGGTGGAGGTCAGAGGTGAGTAGTTTCAGTTTGAGGTAGAGAAACATAGAACATGGGGACTTAGACTAGGAGGGAACCTTAGCAGTCAGTCAGATCAACGTCCCACCCCTTTCTCTACAACATCCTTGACTGGTTTATTCTAGCTCTGAACACTTTAGTAATGAGAATGTATCTCCCCATGTTTAGTTTTCCACCTAATACTCAAGGATCAGCTATTTCTCCTTTCATTTTTTTTTGGATAAGGAAAATGAGTTTCACGGAATAGAGTACTTAATTTTCTAAGAACATCTTGGACTCTGTTTCACAGTCATTATATGTAAAATTTGTAAAGAAAATGCTTTCTTGTTATATTTTAAGTAAATTAGTTTCAGCCTATCCATTTATCCAACCACAAAAAGCACATATGATTGGATTCAGGGATAATCTAGGCCAGAATTACCCAAACAGTGTTCCATGGAACCTTTGTGTTCTTCACGATAAGTAATAAATGTTTGTTTAATTGAATTGGATTGGAAATGAATAGGAGCGCTTTGTGAAAATGTCTATAACAAAGATTTTTTCCCCTAAAATATTATATGTAAAAGTTTATATACCTCATAGATTTTGA
Source organism: Dromiciops gliroides (assembly GCF_019393635.1). Lineage (NCBI taxonomy): Eukaryota > Metazoa > Chordata > Mammalia > Microbiotheria > Microbiotheriidae > Dromiciops > Dromiciops gliroides. The sequence continues at coordinate 215,726,823 of NC_057866.1, read as the reverse complement.
GCTGGAAGGGACTTTAAAGGTCATTTATTGCAACCCCTCATCATTTTACATATAAGGAACCTGAGGCCCAGAGAATGAAAAACTTTTTTCCAAGCTTCCCAAGTAATATGTGTCAGAGGTGAGAATTAAGGATTAGTGACCTGACTCAAAAGCTAATGCTCTTTCCACTGTGCCATATTACCTCTCCATAAAATACATATTATACTTGATATGAAAATATACATAGTTTCTCCTATTTTGCTTCAAAATCTTCCCAACCCCTCCATATCCCAAGGGTAGCCATATACCTTGAACTTTCCTCATCCAACAGAGTTCATACAGAAAATAAGTAGCAAGTTTGAAATTTTACCACAAGTCCTCTGGCTCCAAAAACATTTGTTCAAGATCACATGAAAAATAAGTGGTGAAATAGGACAAAGGCCTCCTGATGTTCAGTGTCCTTTACATTGTATCAAATTTTAAAATATAAGTTTTTATTTAATATATTTTGTTTCTTTCTATATCACCAGTTTCCCCAAGCACTGCTTTTCCCTTTCCCTTGCAGAGAGACATTCCAAATAACAAACAGTATTTTTGTGTGTGTGTTGGGCAATGAGGGTTAAGTAACTAGCTCCAAGTTCACAAAGCTAGTAAGTGTCAAGTGTCTGAGGCTATATTGGAACTCAGGTCTTCCTGAATCCAGGGCTGGTGCTTTATCCACAGCACCACCTAGATGCCCCAACAAATAGTATTTTAAAGATAAAAAGACAAAAATCAGTATAACTAATAAATACATCAAAAAGTGTTGAAATATGCGTAACATATAACACTTGTGGACCTCACACCTCTGCAAAGGGGGGGATATGGCTTCTCATATCAGTTTTTTTGAGGCATGATTTTTATTTTTTTTAAATTTTATCATTTCTTTCATTTACATTGTTGTAGTCATTGTGTATGTTGTTTCCTTGACTATGCATCAGTTCATGTAGATCTCCCAGTGCTTCTCTATATTCAAAACATTCATCATTTCTTAAAATGTACCACAATTTATTTAGCCATTCCTAAGTGATGGGCATATCTCTCTCGTTGTTAGTCTATTTTCTTTTTTATTTGTTTGTTTGTTTTGATGTTTTTTGCAGGGCAATGAGGGTTAATGACTTTCCCAGGGTCAAACAGCTAGTAATTGTCAAGTGTCTGACGCTGGATTTGAACTCAGGTCCTCCTGAATCCAGTGCTGGCACTTTATCCACTGTACCACCTAGCTGCCCCCAGTCTATTTTCTTTATAACAACAGAGTTCCAAGAAATGAAATTTTAAAAATATGCATGGTATAACTTTACAGACAATTATCTTTTTTAAAAAAATTTTCCAACTGACATGAAATGATACTGTTTATTGGGAAATCATCCCTTGACTATTGACCTTTGACCTTCTTTCCTCTTTCCAGGTACCACAGCTTTGTATTTGTTCCTGGTTATGCATCCTTCCATCATTAGTAACTCCCCCAGCCCAAAAACCTTTGAGGAGGTACAGTTCTTTAATAGAAATAACTACCACAGGGGGATTGATTGGTAAGATGGGTTATTAGTATAAATCTAAAAAAAAGTATATATACTGTGCACAGTACAAAAAATAGCATTACTGCTCATAATGTAAGTTTATAGACATTCTAAAGTGCCTCTGTGCCTTGCCAATTCAGTAAGCATTAGGGAACACAAAGATTGTAACTTACTTTTCTGCAGTTGTGTAGTCTTTTCAAGAGACACACACATACACAACTACCAATTTTATTACTTATGATGGAAATCATAGAGGAAGAGAGAAACAGTATCCCATAATTGATGCTTTTACTAAAATTAGTAGAGCACAATTGCTTTTTCACACCTCAAGTTTTAAGAATATCATGTCGCTCTTCTTGTATACTTGACATTATTATTACAGATCTACATGTTTTCAACTTAGATGTGACTTTTTTATCATCAAATAGTAAGATTAGCAAGTTGTATAAGTTGTAGAATATAAAAGGCCACAGCTACCAATAATTAAAGCCCTAAGCAACTTAACAGCAGGTTTTCAAATAAAAATTTTAAAATGTATAAATCTAGTATCAGGGTGGGAAGGTGGTATAAAGTAATTAAAACATGAATTCCCTCACATGTTATATACATATATATGGCTGTCTTTTTAAATGCTCACTACAACTGTTAACCCACAGTTTGTTCAGAAATGATTCTCTACATGCATGCTGTTAAACTTGTTCTTTGTTATGTAGGCATGCATGGTGGAGGAAATGCAAAAGAGTGACAGTCTTATGATTTTTGGAAAACAGTAGGGATCACAAGCATCTCTTAATTGCTTTTAAGATGCAGAAGATAGTTCTTTCTTCTAATTGCATGATCTCAATTTTACCAAAAAAAAATGGACTCCTTTCTTGGAAAGTTGTTTTGGTATGGTCAGGATTGAGAGGGAATAGAATGTCTTCAGTATATGGCTTTATGCTCTCCTAATTATTGTACTCTTTATTTTCAAGTCTAATGGTCAGTTTTCCATATTGATTGTGCATCAGACTCTCAGCTGATTTACAAGCAGTAAGAATTCAGAAATTATCTATTGATGACCACAAAAACCTTCAATAACTGTTTACTCTAATCTGAATGCCACAGTAGGAAAGGAAACCTTGATGCCAGCGTAAGGATCAATATGAAATAAAATAAATTACTTTCTCCTCCACCTTTCTTTCTACCTGACAGTGAGTCAGAAAGCCTGTGCCCAGTGTCTAGGAACAATCACTTTCCCTGAAGAGAGGATTTATTGGAAAAGACTGTTTTACTTGGTTACTTAGGATTCACAGGGGTGAAAGGAGCAATGGAGAAGCAGATGGCATGTATTCATGGCTGCAATAAATGACAAAGAATTATGCAGGAGAAGGCATAATGGATTTCATTTGAAAATGTATGACTAATAAAAAGAAAGGGGCAAGGGCTTGGTCACAAAGCAAGAGTGAGAGGTATCTTTTGGTCTGTGTGGTTCATAGGGATCCATGAATTTAAGAGAACAAAAAAGTGGACTCCCTTCAGACAAAGGGAAATGGACAAAAGCTACAATATAATGACATTCATGGAGGGGCTACAATATCTATGGCTTAAGGGAATACTTATGTTGGCAAGATCACAGGTCCATTGATGTATCTAAGAGTATAAATGCAAATAATCACTGAAGGGTATTATGTTGGGGCAGTTAGGGATACAGAGAAGAAAAATAACTATAATTACTTCTTAGGAACTTACATAATATACAAATTTGAAAAGTCATATGATAACAAAAAATACTTAAGTAACATCTAGGCACAAAATGATAATAGCTAGCATCATAAATGTCTATAAGTATGGTAAAATGCATTACATATGTTATTTCATTTGATATGGGGTTTGGTGACTTGCTCAGGGTCACACACTCAATAAGTGTTTGAGGTAGGATTTGAACTCAGGTCTTCCTTATTACAAATCCAGCACTCTTACAATGAATAAGCATTATAAATATCACTATTAGAAGGGCTAGTCAGTAATGTTATCATTTTCAATATTTCAGTGAATTTGTGATCCTATTCATACGACCATTTCTTCTTTGCTATGCAAATAGCAACCCATTTATATCTCATTCTATGCAAGACTTGACTAAGTGTTTCCATGAATGGGGAAACCACCCATCATTGTTTGGGCCTTCCTCTAGGCATGTTTATAATATGTAGGTAACTGAAGTAGCAGATAGGCTATCCAACCCTTATCCTTCTTTCTACATGGGTTCAAATGATATCTGCTATGGAAATAGCAACCCATCAACACTTCATTCTATTCAGGAGTGCACTATTCTGTCCCTTAAATCTTTGGGGCAACTACTCATCATTTTGGGGGTCTTCTTCAAGGTTACCTTAATATTAAGTACATAAGCCAAACAAGCCATCCAACTCTTATCCTTTACTCTTACTACATAATTGGCCCATGGCCTTTTCAGATCATACATCTCTTAGATGATGTAATATATGTCACTTCTTCTGTACAATTCATGATTATTAATATTCTGCTTACACTTACCATGTGTCTCTACTAGATAGTGCTTTGAATGAAACATATATTTGATTGTTTGTAAATTCCAGTATTCTCTGATTCAGTCAGTTAGCCAATAAAAATTTATTAAGTGCCTTCCATGTTCCAGGCACTATGCTAAGTTCTGAGTATATAAATATAAATAAAAAGAAAGTCACTCTCTTCAAGGAGCTTACAATAGGGAAGACAACATGCGAAAAGAAACTGAAAAGTAAGGGGTGGGGAGGTACCCAGGGGCATGGTGGAGACTTCCAGAGAAGACCAGAATCAATGTAGCTGGTGGGAAATGTGGAGACCCCGCTCCTTAAATAGAGGCCGTGGAGCCCATGGGCAGAGAGCACCAAGAAGATATGCGTCCCAGGCTGATTCCATCTTGCAGCATGATGAGATTTCTCAATGCCAAGTTTTCTAGGGAAGGGAGACATGTTGGTGAATTCCAGAGAAACCCCAAAGCAATATAGCTGGTGGGAATTGGGTATGGAAAGACATATAGCATCACTATAAGAATACTGATATTAAAAAGATGGGCTCTTCATTCAAGCACTTACTTGCCATGAATATGCATTCTTTATTATCCAATATCAAGCTCAGATACCCCCTTGGAATCAGATTCAGTGGATCTTAGTGTCCCAGATCTAGAATGATACAAGGGACCTCAGAGGTCATCTAGTCCAAACCCCTCACTTTTTCAGCGAGGGAACTGAGGCCTGAGGAGGTTTCAACTTACTCAAGAACAGCAAGGAACAGAACAGAGATTGGAATCCAGGTCGTCCAACTCCAGACTCAATTATCTTTGCACTGTGACTCACAGACATGGTTCTGAGTCACAGTGGGCTTTGTGCAGAGGAAGACAAGTTACCTTAACATCTGCAACCCTGTCATCTTTATATAGATAGATATTGATAAGTAACTGGTTTTCTTTGTAGTCCTATATAATTGATTTTATGTATTCTAAATTGTGATTCTGGAAAGGATTACATAGGCTTCATTAGACTGCCAAAGGGGACCATCACACAGAGGGTGTGGAGAGAGAGTTAAGAACTTTAGAGTGTATAAGATAAAAGTTTAGACCTGAAAGAGACCTTAGAGGAAACTGAAGCCTAGAGAGGTTAAGTAACTTACTCAGGGTCACATAGGAGTTTTGAAACAACACAGAGATTTGAACTTAGAACCTCCGATTCCAATGCAATGGCTGTTCCTACTGTTTCAAGCTCTCACATGAATATGAAGAATGTTATTTTCTTGGAGTGTTCAGGACATCATTCACTTTATTCAGGTTCAGTATTTACCCTGGAGCCAGTAGGAGGCCCTATATGCCTTGTGCTGATGCCTTAATGTCTTGACAACCTAAAATCCTGCCCAACATCGGAAATAGCCGTGGGGAAGCCCAAAAGCTATGTCATCTTATCTTGTTTTGTAGACTCATCCATGTTCCATAGACTTTGATTATCACTAAACTAAACTGAAAAATGAACAGTTCAGAATGCAAAAATAACCACATATTTATGGACCCCCAAAGCATTTCAGTCTCTTGGGGGCCAATGTGAAAAAAAGTAGGAAAACAACCTCTTATCTGTGAATTTTCAAATTCAAGTATAACAACATCAACATGATATATGTGGGAGCAAATGAATAGGACTCAGTCGGAAAGATTTAACTGTTAGATTATTTTTTCAGTTAAATAAGTTCAAGGGTCACATATTTAGAATTGGTCATCCATTTAGAGTCTAAACTCCTAATTTTCTACATGAGGAAAATGAGACCCATTAAGGTTAAGCTATATGATCAAGGATCATAGAGTTATTAAGTATCAGAGGCAGTATTCAGACTCAGATCATCTGATTCCAAGTCCAGTTCTCTATATAATAAAAAGCCTAGAGATCCATTCCTTTTTATTGTTTACCTCCTGCCCCTATTCTTGCCAGCAGATAAAACACAGAGATGGCTGTGAATGTCAGAGTAACAAAATTAAGAGATTTTTCAGGTTCATTGTTGGAATTCAGGTTATTCCTCTCAAGGTTGTTATTTGAATCATTCTATAGATTGCCCTAAAGAAGCTGGGTTTTGTTTGTAAAACAACAAAAAATTCCATGACAACTTTAATGTCTTCACCCAACAGGAGATAAACTACTGACTGGTTCTGAGAATTCTGTTCCTTTCCCAGGTACATGGATTTCTTCCCCATTCCCTCCAATGTCACTACAGACTTTCTATTTGAGAAAAGCGCCAATTACTTCCATTCAGAGGAAGCTCCCAAACGAGCAGCATCTCTGGTCCCCAAGGCCAAGATCATCACCATTCTCATTGACCCCTCAGACCGAGCATACTCCTGGTACCAGGTATGAGTAAAAATGAAATCCACTGTTTTTATAGTGCTTTATATTTACAGAGCAATATAGACCTTCACTGGATTTCCTCGTGGAAATTATTCTAATGTAGCATAAGGAGCACTGGCCCTATAGTCAGAGGAACTGGGTTCCATTCCAAATTCTGACATTCCCTTGTATGATCTTAGACAAGTGACTTCATTTCCCTGGGTCTGAGCATTCCCACTTTTAAATTTAGACTAGGTAGCCTCTTAGATTCTGTCAGAGTAATGAACTTGAAGTACACAAACATTTTTTTGTAATGATTTGGTAGCTGAAGTTCCCTAAATTGGTTACTTTTGTAACCCTTTATATAATATTTTGTTTAATGAATTTAAAAACAGTATCCTGAGCAAGAGTCCATAGGCTTTACACCACTGCCAAAGAACTCCAGACACACATACACACACACACACACATACACACACACACACACACGCAATGATAAGAGCCTACATTTAGATCTGTAATACCTTTTCTTGAGGGGATGCAAGGCAATGAGGGTTAAGTGACTTGCCCAGGGTCACACAGTTGGTAAGTGTCAACTGTCTGAGGCTGGATTTGAACTCAGGTCCTCCTGAATCCAGGGTCGGTGCTTTATCCACTGTGCCATCTAGCTGCTCCTATCTTTAATACCTTTTAAACAGCAAACTTTGCAGGAGAAAACTTTCATTCAAACATTGTGGAAAGTCTGTAATGTTTGTAAAAAGTGTGGAAGTTGCTTGGTACCTATTCATAAGATTCCACAAAAATATGGACAAATTTTATAAAAGAATGAATTTTTTCTCTTTGTGAATAAATTTCCTTGAAAACAATATAATAAAGAACAGTTATTAATCATGTAAAGGTTTGTATTTGATCCTCCCAATAAGCCTGTGAAAGAGATGCTATTATTATCCTCATTTTATAGATGAGGAAACTGGGGCTGAGAGAAGTTAAGTAGTTTGCCCAGGGTCACTCCAAGTTAAGTACCTGAAGTAAGATGTGAACTCTAGGTTTCCTGATTCCAGTTGCATTGCTCTCTCCATTCTGCCAAGTTATTTTCAAACAGAATTGATTTTCTGTGGAATTGGTTATCCATCCATGAAATCTTAAAAATATAGCAGAGCTGAAAACAACTTTAGAGGTCATTTTTTCAACTCCTTTATTTTACAAATGAGAAAACTGAGACCCAAAGAGTTCAACTTGTTCAGTCACACAGTTTCTTTTTTTTTTTTTAGGCAATTGGGGTTAAGTGACTCGCCCAGGGTCACAGAGCTAGTAAGTTTTAAGTGTCTGAGGCCAGATTTGAACTCAGGTACTCCTGACTCCCGGGCCGGTGCTCTATCCACTGTGCCACCTAGCTTCCTCCAGTCACACAGTTTTTAATTATCAGATACTCAAATTAAACCCAGGCTCTCCCACTCCAGAGATACTGATTATTTTTTTCCCATCATTGCGGCCTCCCATGTGTAAATATGTTTGAATTTCTATACTTAAAAAAATAAAAGGCCTTATAATCCTTTACTGTTAGTGTTCCTTATCTAATCCATGTGTAATAAGTAACTATGTAACTTTAAAAGAGAAGAGAAAGTATATTCTAAGAGTTTAAGAGACTCCCAGAGCTCAAAGGGAAAGGTAGAGACAAAGTCTGAGATAACCATTCTTCATCCCTAGGAGTTTAACCTTTTGAGCTTGCTGAATCACAGCATCTCTCTCCCACAGCATGCTCTTCTGAAGCACCAGGGAGCTAACATTTTGTGTAGCTAATGCTTACCAGAGAAACAGACAGCAGGAGATGCCGCTTTCCTCTGTAACAACTTAATGGACCCTCCTTAAATGTATGGTACTTGGTTAGTAAACAAGTTAAAGAAAAACCCCAAGATATCATAATAGGTACATGAAAAAGTAAATTGAAAAGCAACTTAAATAAAATATGAATCCATTTTGTGAGGTCAGCATCTCTAAAGTCCTCATTTTTGTGATGAGAAATACCTACCTTATGATAAAAAAAATGTATTTGACATATCACTATCCTTCCCAGCCTTGGCTAGGCAACCCAGATGTAATCAGCATTCTATAATATTGGGAGAAAACCTCCAGATAGCTCTTCATTTTCAGTGGTAATAGGAAATGGAGATACTGTATAAAATTGGAAAGTCATAGAAAAATTCAAGACCTCATATTGTTCATTAGTTAAAGGCTAACCTGACAACATTTTTCCAAACCAGAATAGTTGACAAATAGCAAAGTTGACCGATTGGAGTCTCAGCCCTCTTTCCTACACTCTCAGATTCTGATTAAAGTAGTAATGAGCATTTAAATGACCACAAGGCAAATAATGAGAGAGAAGAAAATGTAAGTCTCTAAATCATTGAGTTATGAATAATTAACAGTTGACTGAAAAATGAGCCATCAGGATTTGAAAATAATAAGCTCTTTTAAATATTATAAATAACCAAACCACACTACAGTGGTACAAGGCAGGCCAAAGGAATAGTAATAGTTTATATTTGTAAAGCACTTTTTTATGCCCTAGAGTGCAGACTCACCCAGTCCTGTGATATCTGTATAGTAGAGGAAGTATTATTATCTCCACTTTTCAGATAAAGAACCTAAGGCCCAGAAAAGCAAACTCCCATGTCCATGGTCAAATAACTAACAAGTGTCAGGCAGGACTAGTGTTCTCTTAAGAGAGTATCCACATTGAAGAGATTATAGATGCATTAAAGTGTCAAATTCACAAAATGCCTTACCGTTAGAGAGATTTAATTTGTAAGCCTCATAGGCTAGATGAGGGAAAAAAGTCCTGGAGATTTCTGAGACAGTAGATTTAGTGTTTTCAAAAGTTTTTATTTAAAAAGCCTGCTAGTGTATCATGATACAGATAGAATGTATGGAGAATAAGGATTGGTCCTTTGGTTGCATTCATATAGGGAACTCCCAGGGGAAGAAACTCCTTCTACCAATGCATGTCAGTAACTCCTCTTCAAGTCAATTCAGTAAACATTTATTATGTGCCAAGCACTGTGCTAAGTGCTGGGGGTACAAAAGTCTTAGCCATGCTATAGTCTGAGAGAGTTGCCTAGGCTATAGGCAATGGGAGGCTAACTGACTTGTCTAGGGTCTCACTGTCAGTATGCGTGCATCACATCAAGAATTTAAATCCAGGTTTTCTTGGCTTTGCAGCCAGCCCTCTATCAATTATGTCATGCTTCCTTTCATGCTTGGTATATGATGCAAATGATCTGAGTCTACTACAAAGCAAACTGAGGAACTTAAAAAGCAATGAGTCTTTTTGAATTCATTTCCTGGGGAAATATAATTTTCTTTTTTAAAATCCTTCTCAAATAACATCACTTAAAGAATCCTATCAACAGAAATTCAACCCATTCACAGACAAGTCTACATGCCTGTGGCATGGCTTTGAAGCCATTTTTCCTGAGGAAATATTCCCAGCAGGGTACTCTCAGCCTTTGTTAATTGCAAAACAAATAAGTCTTTTCCAGAGCAAAGGGTCTTTGGTTTCAACTTTTGATTTTCTCCCAGAGATGTGCTTGTCCTGGCTTGTGACTGAGATTGAGATAGCTTTCATGTCCCATTTCCCACTGTAGCATCAGCGATCACATGAAGATCCTGCAGCTCTGAAATTCAGCTTCTACCAGGTGATCACAGCTGGGCCCCGAGCTCCCTCAGAGCTGAAAGTGCTCCAGAAGAGATGCCTGGTACCTGGCTGGTATTCTACCCATATAGAAAGATGGCTAACTTATTTTCCTCCATTTCAGGTATGTTGACACATCGTCAGTATATTAAAATATAATTTAGTTTATAGCTTTGGTTCTTGGTCCAAAAGAAGGAAGTATATGGGAAAATGTTCATGCTTGCTTTTATTTTTCCAGTGTTCCAAATAACAATTTTGATACAATCAGTCTCATTTGTAATCCTATATATTTTATTTTATGCATTTAAAAACACTATTCTGAGAAGGAGTCTATCAGTTTCACTAAACTGGCAAAGGGGGCCATGCTATACAAAAAGGTTAAGAACTTCTGTCTTAAATATATCATTCATTTCCATAGTGTTCTTTTCTAGACTGCTACTATAAGAATGAATACACGACATGTGGGAATGTGTATAGACACATACATGTATACGTGTGAACACACTCATACATGTGTATATGCAGACATACAAACATGTATGTTTGAGTTATAGGTATGCCTGCATGCATGCCTACATACATATGTGCAACATTCATACACAGTATCGTACAAATTACTTGGGACAAAGTAAAATAATTAAATTCTTTGACACATTATTAAACCTAGTTTTTATAGCTTTTAAAGACTCTAATATGCAATATATATTCCTTTTGCTGTAATCACTTATTTTACACAATTTGGCATTTAATTCACAAGATTTTAACATGTGTTTTAACCCTTCCTTATGAAACTACATTTTTTATATCAGATATTTTAAGTATGTCTCTGACAAATAGTTAATTTATCCAAGTTAAGCTTTGATCATAGCCTATACCTATAAGTTTTCAATGAGGTTTAATTTAGGCTAGTTACTAAGGCATTATTCCTTTTTTTTTTTTGTGGGACAATGAGGGTTGAGTGACCTGCCCAAGGTCACACAGCTAGTGTTAAGTGTCTGAGGCCAGATTTGAACTCAGGTCGTCCTGAATCCAGGGCCAGTGCTTTATCCACTACACCACCTAGGTGCCCCACCAAGGCATTATTTATTTCAATCTCATGGATAAATTTTGTTTTGTGTGCCATGGTGCAAAGCCTTATTTTAGTAGCCCCTGAAAATTTCTGTAATTCTGGAATAGTGTCTATCAGAGTTCATCATTTTTTCAATGAGTATAAAATTTTACAGCCCACTGATAGAAAGAAATGTCCCGAATATTTTTGAGGATAGTTGATTTACAGTCTGATAAAAATGCCCAGATTTTATAGACTCATCAAAACTCTATATGACAATAGTTTTGGTATAATCTTGAAGAGTGAGTTTCATCAATAAAAAATACCTTTTCCCAATCAACAGTACTCCAGAATTTGTATTGTCATGTCCATAACAAGTATTTATTGTTTTTCCTTCATTGCAATGTTTAGTAATTTTTTTCTGTTTTTTTTTTGTTTGTTTCTTTGTTTTTTACTGCTCTGTATGCTGTTCTCCACCTACAACACCTCTGTATCACACTGTAGGGTAAACTATAACATCTCCAACTGCCAGGTCCTCTGAATGTCTTTACTTGTTTTCTGAAGATTCATTAAGCTTTTTTTGCAGTAATATTTTGTCAGCATTTTACATTTTTCATTCATTTTCAATTGTACTTTTTGCTTCTGTAAGACTTATATTGCTTCACTGTGGGCTTGAATGATCCTTGAAATACTTTAGGACATACCTACAGCCACTACAACACCTCTGTCAGTCTTTGAAGTATTATCTTTAAGAACTACAACTTTTACGTGTTTCCTCGGGAGTAATATCCATTCTTCAAAGGCACAAAATTAAAGGCACACACACACAAAAACAATAAAATGTCTATGGGATGAAATTCAGTACTGAACTAACAGAGAACTAACTGAAAATATGGAAACCATTTCAATGCATATTCTTTGAAACAAGGTCAGATATTTTGAGGCAATCTAGTAAAAAATGGAAGCATGTTTATACAACACACACACATACACATCCTTTCATTAGTGTCATAAAATAAAGCCAAATAAAAATTATTGCATGTTCCAAAAAATTCACACACCACTATATTTATATATAAATATAAACATATTTACACACTAATTTTCACATGCATTGTTTTCTCCACATTTCTAAATTCATAGGCCTTCAATTTTTCTCTTTGTGCTTAGTGTTTATAGTACTTGCAAGATAATAAAATATTTCTGAAATGACAATTAAATATTACAGTGTGCACTTTGACTACATTTAGATTTGGGCAGTTTAGAAACTGAAGGTTGTGAAATTATTATGATCAAACTTAGCCCTAGAAAAGAATTGAGAAAATGAAGCTCCCTCTTTTCTCTGAAAAAGTGGGGGACTGTGGGTATGGAATATTGTATAGACTGTCAGACTCAGATGATACATTGGTAGGTTTGTTTAATATTTTCTCTCTCTTAACTTAATACTATGTATATATCATGTATAGAAATCCCACATAAACGTATGGTATATTACATGGTTAGTTTTTGGTTTTGGTTTTGATTTTTCCTTCTTTGTTACAAGAAATGACTCATTGGGTAGGAAAAAAAAAGGGATATATTTAGAAACAAAGGTGATGATGTTGATGATACACATATGGACACACACATGTGTGGATGTATGTGTGTATATGTTTATATATATATATATATAAAAGTATATATATATACTTTTTAAAGGTTTAAGAGTTCAGTGTACTAAAAAACTATATGAATTTTTAAAGTGGGGGGAGGCAAGACATATCATCCCCCAGACCTAAAACGAACTTAGGCTGCATAATATCCAGAGTTGAGAGAGGTCATTAGTCTGCTTTATTTTCCCCTAAGCAGAACACATCCAGAGTTCAATTCTGAGTGCTACAATTTAGAAATAAATTGACAAATTGTAGTTAGTCCAGTGAAAAATGAACAAGATTTTTAGGAAACTAGGGCTTCTAGGTAGCACAGTGTTGGGCCTAGAGTGAGAAAGATTCATTTTCCTGAGTTCAAATCTGGCCTTAGATACTTGCTAACTGGGTGACCCTGGGGAAGTCATTTAATCCTGTCTGTCCTGGTTTCCTCATCTATAAAATAACCTGGAGAAGGAAATGGCAAACTACTCTAAGATCTTTGTCAAGAAATCCCCAAACAAAGAGTCAGACACTGAAAAAAGGACTGAAAAATGATTCAACAAAAGGGACAGGGACATTTGAAAAGTGCTTGAAGCGATTGGGGGAGTTTAGCCTGAAAAAGATAATTCTTGGAGTTACAGGAGACATTATCTTTGTCTTAAAGTACTTGATGTCCTGACAAGTGAAACAGGGTCTAAATTCCAGATGTCCCCAGAGGATAGAAATAGTAAGATAGTGGAAGGTGAAGAAAAGCAGATTCAGGATCCACATAAGGAATTACTTTCTTGCAGTGAGACTTTACCAAAATGCAATGGACTTGTGGCTTTCTCAGTCATTGGAAAGCATCTAGCAAAGTCAGGATTGCTATTTGTCAGAGATGTCCTAATGTAAGAAGATATCCAACCATTGGATTCAATTATCTCTTAGGCTCCTTCCAACACTGACTTTTTGTGATTCTGATGTTAAAATCAGTCATAAATAAAGATAGCAAGTAAGGCTGATCTTGCAGACAAACATATAGATCCTCATTGGACTATGTCTCTTTGCTTAATAGAAATTAATTTGCCATGTAAGACATTTTCTCATTTTTAAACTCAAGTAGCAGATGGTTTTAAAATGGATTGTATATTTTCTTTTGTTTTGTTCTCTTCCCTCCCCCTCCCCCATTCAGTTGCTAATTATTGATGGGCAGCAATTAAGAACTGACCCAGCCACTGTGATGGATGATGTACAAAAGTTCCTGGGAGTCTCTTCTCATTATAATTATTCTGAAGCTTTAACGTAAGTATCATTTGTTAATTAGCTTGCTTCATTTTTAGCAGTGAACTGATTTGGAAGGAATTATAATTTGGTGCTACTGGTAAAGAGCTAATCATTTCCTTCCATAGTAATGATTAGTTGGTACAATGGATAGAGCACTAGGTCTGGAATCAAGACAATCTAAATTAAAAACTGTCCTTAAATGTTTATCATCTGTGAGACCTTGAACAAATCACTCAACCTCAGGTTCATCAACTGTAGAATGGGGATAACAGTAGCACCTTCCTCCTAACTGTTGTTGTGAGGATCAAGTGAGATATTTGTAAAGTGCTTATGTCACAGTGCCTGGAACACAATTAGCACATAGTAGGTGCTCTATAAGGGCTAGTTATTATATTATTTTTGCATGTCAATAACCATTTAGGGAAGAGTGGGCAGTAGGTTTTAATAGTGAATTTAATAGTGAATTGGACTTCAGAAGTCCTGGGTTATTATTCCTAACTCTCCCTATAATTATTTTAAACTGCCTCTGTCTTTCCCGGCCTATATACCTACTACCTGCACTTTCCATTTGCTGTGACCTGAACAGGGACATAAGCCCTTTTTAATGTGTTGTCTACCCCAATTAGAATGGGAATTCCTTGAAGCTCGATTTTCTGTTTGTATCCCCCCAAGCAACATAGTGATTTACATGTAGTAAGTGGTAAGTGAATGATTTTCTATCCCACTCCATTACAGATATAGACTGGGGAAACTATCATTGTCCAAGGAGGGCAAAAACAGGAAGAGAAAATAAAAATGAAACCTAAAACAAACCATGAATTCTGAGTAATACACCATATGTTTATTTCTATATATGATGTACACATAGTAGGCACTATAAAAACCCAACAATTTAAATTAAAAAATAATCTGTAACAGTTGTGATATGTCTAGATTCGATACTAAAGTATGCTTCTTGGAAAGGCCAAAAATATGTTTCATTTTTCTATAATGTTCTATCATAAGTGATTAGTAAGAAACTTTACGACAATATTATTATACTTTCTTTGTCTCCAAAATGGGGGTCCTACCTGATTTCTCTCAATTAAGAAAATGCTTGTTATGCACATTCTTTGTGCAAAGGACTACTGGGGATAGAAAGACAAAAATGGTATAGTCCTTACCCTCAGGGATCTATTATTCTACTGTGAGGATTAAAAAAACAAGTATGTTGGGGCAGCTAAGTGGCACAGTGGATAGAGCACTGGGCCTGGATTCAGGAGGACCTGAGTTCAAATGCGGCCTCAGACACTTGACACTTAACTAGTTGTATAACCCTGGGCAAGTCACTTAACCCCAATTGCCTCACCCCCCCAAAAAAAACCCAAAAAACCAAAAACAAAAACAAAGAAAGAAAAAAACCAAGTATGTCTAGACACACACACAATAATTTTAGGAAGGAGAAATTCCTAAAAACTTTCAGAATCAGAAAATTGTTTTGTGTAAATTTCCCTTGCATCGATCAAACAATTCTAAGATAGAGCTAAGGGAGCAGTGAATTACAGGGGAGAAGGGCAAGCAGTATAAAAATAGAGACATAGGATATGAAATGTTAGACTTATGTAAAATTTAGTAGGGCAGTTTGGCAGGAAGGCATAGTATGTGAAGGAGAGTAATAACAAATAAGTCCAGAAAAACATTAGGTTTGCATTTATCCCAGAGGCAATCAAGAGTCACTAAAGGTTTTTGAAAACAGAAGTGACATTGTCAAACTTCAAATGAGACATGGTTGTTCACCCCCAAAAAAACCTTTCAATGAATAGAAAATAAATACATGTTGAATATTTTTTATATAAAAGCAACTGCTGTCTTCATTCAGAACAACAGGACAACCAATTTTCAAATCTATTCTCAGATATTACTAGCTCTGTGACCCTAAGCAAGTTGCTTAACCTATATATGCCTCAGTTTCCATATCTAGAAAATGGGAATAATAATAAAACATAATATTATAAGTATTATTATAATTATAATACAATGTTATTAAGTTATATAATTTTTAACTCATATCAAAGCTTGTTACAATGAATTCTATTAAAGTGAAAGTCTTTAAAGAGTGAGAAATATTTCCAAACCTACTCAACAATCATTTCATTTTGAGGTGCATTATATACAAGTGTATATAATGAAATTTATTACAACTAAAAATTGAATTCATTTTGGGAAAACAAGAGTAAAAGAAATTTTTCCAAAACTGAAGATGCTGCATCATTTCTTATGAAGGTCACTATAGAAATGTAAAAAATACAGGATCTTTCTCCTCCCACCTCAGTACTAATGTCTGAAAAGAACACAAAACAATTTCCAATGAATTGGCAACAAAAAAAGCAGGTAGAATTTGGAAATTCTTGGAAATTTGGAATTCTTATAAAAAATGCTAAAGCAATCTTTCCCTAAGGCATACAGATGTTAAATAACTTGCCCAGCATCACAAAGCTAATAAGAATTGTGACCTCTTCTCTGTAGCCTCACTTTGCTATGTTTGCAACAGATGCCAGGCAATTATCTTGCTGGTGTTCTTTGTTTTTACTCACACAAGGTATTACAGGGCAAGATGAACAACCATGCCATAGCATCAGGTTGCTTATTTTCCTTGTGTACTAAATGAAAATAGTTCTGTCATAACATTTATTCGCTTCCTGAAGGAGAATGTGTGAGAGCCATTCTTCCTTCTTAACACCGCGTTCTTTGAGTCTTCTGGTTTCCTTTGTCAGGCAACAAGTATTTATTAAGTGTTTACTCTGTGCCAGGCTCTGTGCCCAGTTCTGTGGATACAGAGAAAGGTTGAAACCAAAATCCACAATACCTTCCCTCAAGGAGCTAAGATAAAGTATAACTGGAAGGTAATCTCAGAGGGAAGAGACTGTGTAGGGGTAAAGGGATGGGGGAGAAGCCTCTTAGAGAAGGTAGGATTTGAGCAGATTTATGAAGTGAGGAGTCATGTGTGAGAAGGCAGAACATTCCAGGCATGGAGAACAGACAATGCAAATTCACAGAGTAGAAGGATGACACTCCATGATGTGAGGAATACCAACCAAGTAGGCTGATATAGCTGGATGACAGGGTGTATGGAGAGGAGTAAAGCACAAGAAAGAAAGGAAGAGGCCAGATTATGGAGAGCTTTAAATGCCAGAAGATGATTTTCTATTTGATCCTAGAGGTAATAGGGAATTTTCTGCATTGACGGTGTCAATACTGGTAGAGCGCAGTTCCTCCATTATTGTGTCAACATGTTGATCATTTTAGAAAGATATCAAATTTTGAGTATAAATGTTTAAGCTGTTCAGTTGATCTTACTCCACCAACAAAACAAAACAAACAAACAAAAACCCCTTTAAAGGACATATGCACATGTCTCCAATGTTGAAGCTCCTTAGTGGCTTCTGTGGAGGTCAAAAGGAAAAGTAATATAAATAGATGTGTGAAGTTATTTTCTTCTCATTTCTCCGTTTCCTGACCCTGAACCAAAAGGCGGGTTTCCAGCTCTATAACCCAGGGATCTGACTCATAAGATAATTTGTCATTTTCTGACAAAGTTATGAACCAGGCTTTAAAATAAATTGGAAAAGGCAGACTATTAGATATTTCTATCTTATTTCTTGATATGAAAGTTTTCCGGTATTCAATACTGTGTATGAATTGATCATATCACCTTCACAGTAGCATTTTTCTTAGATCAACTTGGAAAGTAGATGGGGGAAAAAAGTTGTTTTTTTATTTTGACTTTCAAAGTCTTCTGTGGTAAGCAGTGGGTCAGAATAGCACGTGAAACATACAACTTCTTCTTTGTATGATTCACACATGAAGGCACATGTAAGAGATGCATTGAAGTTCAGTGGATTAAGAGACCTGAGACCCTGGAAAGTTAAATTCTATTCTTGACCCTCCTTTTGATTTAATGATCCTTTGACCTCTGGTTTCTGTAAGCTTGTAGACCACTGCCAGTGTTTTTAGCCTTGGCACTGACTCAGGCACACACCTTTAAGTATTTAACATTCACTTGGCCTAAGAACAAAACAAAACAAAACAAAACAAAACAAAACAAAAAATAAGTGGTTTTTGTTTGAAATTGGAAATTCGAGTCTTCATTTTGACTTTCCAAGAATCTTAAGAAAAGAAGCTTTTACTTTTCTTTTTTAATGGAAAGGAAAAGTCTCCATTTAGTGCTTTCAAGTTGGCTATTGTTTGGTCTTAGTTTTTTTTTTTTAGACACCATATAACAAAACAGTAAGTTGGAGCTGTGGATTCTATAAAGATAATCTACTTTTTTAGAACAAAATTCTTGACCTACACACCATGCATTTGTCTTCTCTGTAACTGCCTCAAGAGTCTATTTTTCATTCATCTTTTTTGCCAAGAAAAGGCAACATAAACTTAAGAGAATAAAGATCAAAGCTACTTGCTCTATACAAGAAACAGTATGTCACTCTGCAGTTGGGATATGCCCCGCTGGAAATGCCCATTATGTGATTTTTCAAACTGCCTGGTACTCAGTGGGTTGAATAGTGCTGGAATGCCTACACAGAGAGAAAGCACAGCTTCCTCTTCAGTAGGTGTGTCTGAAATGTCCACCCTGCTGGTAAAGATAAATACAACTCCATTTGGTTCTCTCTTTTATATTGCTTTGTCAATCATGGATCAGGCCAATGTACCTTAGACATGGAGAGCGGGTCCCATCTTGTAGATTGCTGAGGTGGTTAGTGTTATTGCCTTTGGTCAGAATTGCTCTCCCTTCATCTCAGTGTGCCGCCTTCCACTTTGTCTGATTCTTGCCCTTCCCTTTGGTAGGTAGCTTCCCTTGATTATCTTATTCTCTAATGTCTTTGGAAATGTATAGAGTGGCTGTCAGTACAGAAATCCATACTTAAGATAATGCCATACACACCTAATATATAGATTCAGGACCTAATATATAGATTCAGTATCACTTATTTAAGATAATGCCATACACACCTAATATATAGATTCAGGACCTAATATATAGATTCAGTATCACTTATTTGTCCTATTGTCAAAAGTAAAGGATTAAGGATTTATAAGAGAAATTTAGTATATTGATTAGTAACTTCTGATGCTTTCTCATGTGCCCCTTTTTTGGAGGTGGGGAAAGCAAGATAATTTAATTTGTGGAGTCTTTTCTCCATTGTTTGGAATTTTTCCTCACCTTGAGAATTGAACTCAAAGTGCCTTTGAATTATTATTTCTTTGATGAAAAGCTAGTCTCCTTCTGACATTTGAGGTAGAATTGCTAGGCCTTGAGGTATTACAGGTCTCTGCTACCGTGAATTCAAGGATTTCTGCTAACATTATTGACTTGATATTGACCCAGAGTCAGTGACTGCCTCTCAAATTCCAGGCTGCTTCTAAAGAGGTCAGAACAATTGATGAAACTTTGATCTGTACCAAAAATGGGAACATGAAAAAAAGAAGTGAGGCAATGTTGAGAAGGAGAAAGAAATCATGTACATATAAAAAATGTTATTGCCACAACTTTAAGCTAGAAACTGCGACTTATGATGCAAAAATCTTTGTCATACAAGTAGAAATTTGTTTAAGTATGTACCCTTCTGTTGTACCTAGGTCTTGGTTCCAAGTCTGGTAATGGTATCCCTCAGAACTTGAGGGTTCAGATAATAATTCCTTCAATAAAAGCACTGAAAGAGCTTTGACCAAAAGCAATCTACCAGGGGCTGTAAAGCATTCTATAGGAAGGTAAAAGCCAATAAAAGCATTTGGTAAGGGAGTTCCCTGGAGTTTCAGGAAGTTCCTTCCTAAAACTATTTATATTTCCTCCTTGTCCAAAGAACTCACAGAGGGACCCTAGATCAGTCACCTAGGGGCAAAAATTAACTCAAACTACCCCAGGTTTGCTCCTCAGTCTTGGTTTACAACAGTGACTGGTGCTGTGGGAAAGTTAACTTAATGCATCCTGGCTTCATTAATGTCTTTGCCCCCAATATATCCTTTCCAAGGAGATCAATTCAGTAGTGCAGCATTGTCTGCGCTTCCAGGAGACAGGACTCAGAAGGTCTCCTTTTGTGAGTAGTACTGGCAGAAACAATCGTTACTACAGTATATTCAATATTCAGGCAGATGAGTAGCACAGTGCATATAGTGCCAGGCCTGGAGTCAGGAAGACCTTATTTTAAATTTGTCCTCAGACACTAGCTGTGTGACCCTGGGTAAATCACTTAATCCTGTTTGCCTCAGTTTCCTCATGTGCAAAATGAGCTGGGGAAGGAAATGGAAAATCACTTCAGTGTCTTTGCCAAGAAAAGCCCAAATGGTGTTACAAAGGGTCTGGCACAACCAAACAACAACAACATTCTATATTCAGCTTTAGCCCCAGCCAGATTTTGCACCAGAATTTGCTATCCAGTACTAGGATATCTTTAGCACATCTAAAGCAGAAAAATTGTCTCCACAAGGGCCATTCTGGTCTGAAATCATATGGTTCTAGAAGCTTTAATACTGGATCCCTGTGTTAACCTATTTTTCTGCCTCAGTATATGTTACTCCTCTTCCTACATTCTATGGTCCAGTCAAACTGACCTTCTTGCTCTTCCTCACACATACTGCAGTGCTCCATCACCTATCTCCATGCATTGCTCTGGTCTTCATCCATGCCTGAAATTTATTATGCTCTTCTCTTTCACCTCTTCCAGTCTTTTATTTCATTTAACTTCTACCCCTCCCTCCTTGAAATATTGGCCAAACAGGTAGGCTGAGAATGGCAAAGTTCTTGAGCTTAGAGTTCCAGGCTGCAGTGGGCTGTGCTGATTAGGGAAGGTCACCCCTAGTATGGTGAGCTCCCAAGATGTAGAGGCCACTAGGAGTGAACTGTCCCACGTCAGAAATAGAGAAAGTCAAAGATCCCATGCCAATCAGAATGATACTGTGGCAAGATAGGGAGAGATAGTCTTAAAATTAATTGGTTGATTGATTAAGTGATTGTTAGTATCTGTAAGGGTTAAAGTGTGTTTTAGTTCTTAGACTTTCAACTTTGATTTATCAAATAAGGCATCTAGGTAATGATAGCATACTGGACCAGGAGTCAGGAAGACCTGAGTTCAAATCTAGATTCAGACACTCTATAGCTATGTGACCCTGAACAAGTCACTTAACTAAGGTAAACTGGTGGTATGTAAATGTGGGAGAATGAAGTCATGCAAGTTCCATTAATGTCTTGGTCTATAATATATCACTTCTTCTTAGTCCTGCTTCAGTTTCCTTATCTGTAAAATGCAGATAATACACTACCAGGATGGTTGTGATGAAAAATGAGCTATGTGTAAAGTGTTTTTCAAACCTTAAAGTACTATATAACTATTAGTTTTTATCACGGTTACTTATGACATTAGATAGATAGATAGATAGATAGATAGATAGATAGATAGATAGATAGATAGATAGAAAGATAGATAAAAGTCTGTTGCTAAAATTCTCAAAAAGAATTAAACTAAAATCAAATCCACTCAATTGTTTTATTCATATATTAGAAGGAGCAGGGATTACATATATATATAGATATAGATTTATATTTATACACACACACACACACACACATATATAATATATGTAATGGCCAGCCCTGAGGAAACAATTCAGTTGGATTAGATAACTTCTAAGTTCCATATTAGCTCTGAATATATGGTACTTTCCAGGACACTTACCAAGTGCTTGCTGCTTGTAAGGGGTGATGTAATCATAGATCTAGAGCTGGCAGGGAAGTCAAAGGTCATTTAGTTCAGGCTAGCTGACTTTATTGCCCTTCTGGAACACTACCTTTTCATCGTGGAGGGGCTTTTGGAGTTCACTGAAACTATGGGCTATGCAGAAGAATTTGGAATGAAAAGTCCTTCGGTGGCCATCTTGGTTAACCCATCCACAAAAGGAATCCATACTACAAGATAGCTAACTAGTGGCTTTTCGACCTCAGCTTGGTACCTCCAAGGAATGAGACCCCAAGACTTCTTATGGTAGCCCATTCCTCTTGTAGATAGCCCTTATTGCTAGGAAGTTTTCCTGACACCAGGCCTCAATTCACCCCTTTAAAAGTATTGCCCATTGATCTTACTTTTACTCTATGGAGGCAAAAAGAACTGTCTCCTACAAATGACATCTCATCAAATTCTTGAATACAGAAATCACATCTTTTCTTTGACCTACATACCCACAATTTTTCTTTTTTTTCCTTTCCTTTTTTCCTTTTTTTTTTTTTTTTTTGGTGGGGCAATGAGGGTTAAGTGACTTGCCTAAGGTCACACAGCTAGTAAGTGTCAAGTGTCTGAAGCCAGGTTTGAATTCAGGTCCTTCTGAATCCAGGGCTGGTGCATCATCCCCTGAGCCTCCTAGCTGCCCCTCCACCCACAATTGTTCAACTAATGCTCACATGACATGGCCTTAGTGAGGCTTTTCACCATCCTTTTAGCCTTCTCTGGACACTCTCCAGCTGCTCAATGTCTTTTAAACTATGTTCCCTGGAACTTTTCACAATATTTCAGATATGTCTATGGCATCAGAGTACAGGGAAAGTGTCATATTCTATTCCTTCATGCTTCTTAATGCCATGTGTTGTGTTTCTATGGGGAATTCTTCAGTGAGGTTTATTATAGAATCAACTCACTGAACTCAGTTCTGAGTTTTTCATCATGTGTATATCTGACATATGTCAGCATTCAATTTGGAAGTTAGCTAACAAAATTATAAGGAAAATTATTGAATCAACAGCCCTCTTCCCAAAACAGCATTTTATTAGTTCCTGTTAGCTTCAGCCTTGTGCCTTGGATATTATTTCATTCTATTTTAGAACCTTTTTCTGAATTAACAGTTCTTCCATCATACATCTACAAGACTCATTTAATTGAATAAAGGGATAAATAAGAAGAAAGCATGCCAACTTTTTGATGCTAATTATGGCAGGGGGGTTGAATAAGGTACAATTAATTTTTTTATGCTACCTGATACCTAATGCAGCATGGAGACAAAAATGTGGTTATGTTATTTTTTTTCCTCTTAGGACTCCATTCAGAAAGTGAAATTTACTTCTTAATTTTTTTTCTGTTATTCCAGAACTTAATAGAATGTCTTACATATATCAGATATTCCATTAATATTTGTTTTTAATGGAATTATTTAAAATATAACAGCCTTATCTCTGGACATTATTACTTTGTTACTAATGGTCTTTTCAAAGTGACAGAAACTATTTACCTTTGGGGAGAGAGAGACCTTTAGGACAGAAGGAAAAAACAAATTACATTAAACTTAAGACAGTGAAAGTAACTGCTAAAAGCATTTTGTCACCCATTAGAAGCTCACCTCACTTTCCATATACTAGAAGCGATTTTTTCTACCCTTTGTTCCTAGCTCTTGAACTTGATGGGTTTGCATCCAGTCAGCCAATAACAATAATAACTAAATTTTACATAGTGATTTAAAGTTTATTAAGCACTTTGCTTTATCACTCCATTTGTTCTTCACAGCAATATTCTGGGGTAGGGGTTATTATAATTCCATTTTCATAGATGAGCAAATGGAGACTGAAAGAGGCATCATGACTTTCCCAGGGCCACACTGTGAATGTCTGAAGCAGACCCAAGTCTTCATGAATTCCAACTCCAGGACTCTATCTAGGACTTACAAAATATTTTCTTCATTGTACTCCCATGAGATAAACAAGTTCAAGCATTTTTAAACCTCTTTTGCAGTTGAGGAAGCTTAGATAATTAATTAATTAATTAACTAACTAAATAAGTAACTAAATAACTAAATAAGTAAGTAAGTAAGTAAGTAAGTAAGTAAGTAAGTAAGTAAGTAAGTAAATAAATAAATAAATAAATAAATAAATAAATAAGTAAATAAGTAAATAAGTAAATAAGTAAATAAGTAAATAAGTAAATAAGTAAATAAGTAAGTAAGTAAGTAAGTAAGTAAGTTAAATAATTTGATTGCAGACTTGAACAACTAGTAAGTAAGTTACTGGAACCAGAGCAGTGCTTTGTGATCAGAGCACACTTTCCACTTCTTTCCAACCTCAGTAACCAGTGAAATCCAGAATACAGATACATCCTTTTTTCCCCCCTAAACCACGTGCTGCAA
The DNA here is from genome assembly GCF_019393635.1 of Dromiciops gliroides. NCBI lineage: Eukaryota > Metazoa > Chordata > Mammalia > Microbiotheria > Microbiotheriidae > Dromiciops > Dromiciops gliroides. The sequence goes on along the minus strand of NC_057866.1, from coordinate 215,702,656 downwards.
GCTGAGGATGATGATGTTCTTCTGTTTCAGATTTGATTCTCACAAAGGTTTTTGGTGTCAGTTATTGGAAGAAGGTAAAACTAAATGTCTTGGGAAGAGCAAAGGAAGGAAATACCCGCCAATGGATTCTGAGGTAAGGTGACTCATCATCATGGCCTTCCCCCTCTTCCCTACTTCCCCCACCCCAGCCATATAACAGAAAAAAGACTTAAAATAGTATTCTGCCTTTGTCAAAGTGAAAATGATTTGTAATGACTGGTGTTTGGATGCCAGCCCCCACTGGTTGTTTAATTTGGGCATTCTTCTGTTCCACATCATTGAGAAAAGATAAGGAAACCAGAGAATTTGCCCTGTTGGATCAGCAGGAGATTTGATTCTCCGTTAACCCCGAAATCCTTTCCTAAAACAAAACAAAACAAAACAAAAACGAACAAACAAAAACACATGTTTTTCAACTAAAATTTAACACTTAAAGTAATTAGCTGAAACCAAAGAGGAAGGGCATTGTTTGAAGAGAAATGCCATCACCATGAGAACCAAATGAGTTTTTTCAGTTCTCTTTGCTGCCTGGTCGAAAATCGCAAACATTACTGCTAGGATACTCAAAAGAATGCTCATATCAGGTCAAAAAGAGCTGAAAAATCTATTAATATCCCATATAACAATCTTACCATCAAGTCATTTAGGGACTAAGGAAAATTGAGGGAAATCATTATGTTTTGGTGAAGTTGTTGAGCCTGTAGCTGTGTACCTGCCAACATGAAAACCCCTCAATAATGAGACAGAGTCATCTTATATCTGCAGGTTGGCTGGTTCAACAACAACAAACAATAAGATTTACATTCATTTTATTGCCGAGCGTTTTAGCACTTCTTTTTGCCAGTTCTCTTTCATGAAAAGCAGTAGAAATAATCAGCATAGTCCATATACACAAATTTGACCACGTTGTGATTTTTTAAAAGGATGACACGGGGCAGCTAGGTGGTACAGTGGATAAAGCACTGGCCCTGGATTCACGAGGACCTGAGTTCAAATCCTGCCTCAGACACTTGACACTTACTAGCTGTGTGACCCTGGTCAAGTCATTTAACCCTCATTGCCTTTCAAAAAAAAAAAAAAAAAGGATGACCTGGGTTTAATTCCATCTATGGCATATCCTTAACCTCACTTAAATCACTTAGCTTCTTGGTACCCCAGCCAACTGTCCAATATGATTAAGTTACAGAGTAGTTATACATCTCCATTGCTAGAGGGGCTTTCTCAGTAAGAATTCATTCCATCCTTATACCAATGAAATACATATAAACATATATATGTATATATGAGTTCCACATGTGAGTTTATATAGCAACATATATGCATGTGTTTTTATATATGAAAAATATATTTCTTTGGTGCTTATAGGAAAATGTAAATATCATTAATTTTAAAAATAATTTTCTTTATTTTATGGAAATTTAAAATACTTGTAATATACTGTAGGATATGCTTCTTTCTATTCATGTCTGGCAGAAGAACATTAGCACACAATGTGAATGTGCTATCACTTCAGCAAAACTCCAAATACCCTCTTCTTAGCCTTACCTCTGGCATAAGCTTTATAGAACTCAGTTCTCTCATAGCATATAGAAAAGGGATACTGGAGAACATAAAGTGGACTTACCTACTCGCTGACCACATGGAAATTCTTCCCAGACAGGATCTAATATTTGGAGTCACAGAACTTCTATAGCCATGGTGTTTAAAACATAGTAGATCCTTATTACATTTTTATTTAATTGAATCAGCTTTAAAGAACATAGATGAGGGGCAGCTAGGTCTCACAGTGGATAAAGCACCAACCTTGGATTCAGGAGGACCTGAGTTCAAATGTGGTCTCAGACACTTGATACTTACTAGCTGTGTGACCTTGGGCAAGTCACTTAACCTTCATTGCCTGCAAAAAACAAACAAACAACAACAACAACAAAAAGCACAGATGAGAACCAAAGTAAGTGATTACAGCCATACGAGATATAAAACATTAATTTCTATTCCACTTACTAATAATAGCTTACATTTCAATTAAATATATTTTATATTAAGTATATCAATTGTTCACATGCTAGGCATTGACGAAGGCCATAAATACGACCTTACCAAAAGAAAAAGTTCCCATACAAAGGAAATACTTAGGCCTGGGGATTGAAGAGAAATATTTGCTAAATTGTTTATCAAAATAGGTCACTTACTTTGGTTCCCTCAGTTTCCTCATTTGTAAAACAGGGATAATAGCACCTACATCTCAGAGTTGTGAGGACCAAATGAGATTATATTTGTAAGCAGTACTTAGAACAGTGCCTAGCACATGGTGAGTATTGTGGTAAAATAAGGGAATTTGGCAGATGCCCAGGGATCTGACTTGATTGATTTAGTTGTGTTTGAATTGGGTGAGAAACTACTAAGTACCCACTTAAGGTGATTAGATTTTTTTTTTTAAGTGAGGCAATTGGGGTTAAGTGACTTGCCCAGGGTCACACAGCTGGTAAGTGTTAAGTATCTGAGGTCGGATTTGAACCCAGGTCCTTCTGACTCCAGGGCCATGCTTTATCCACTGCGCCACCTAGCTGCCCCCAAGGTGATTAGATTTTGAGCCACACCTGGCCTGCCCTGTTAAACCTAGTCTAACTTGACTATCCCTGAGAAGGTGTGTCCTCAGAGGCTGTGGACTGCATCATCAACAGAGGACCAGTCTCAGCCACCCAACTTGAAGGACCTCCCCTTTTGGAGGAGGAAGAAAAAGGTAGAAAAAGGGATCCCGACAGGAATTAGTTTCCTCTCTGGTCTTGAAGGAGCTTTCATCATGGACTGGAGACTGGCTGCCATAGAAATTATAGACCCCTGGTGGTGAGTTTGAGACAGCCTTTGCTAGATGCAGGAAGATTATCCATTTTCCTCTTTCCCTATTCCCTTGTCCTTGTCTTTTAATAAAACCTGATTTGTTTGTGGAGAAGAGGCTGTTAAGCTCCTTTCTTATTGGCCTGGAAGAAATAACTAAAAAGGCAGTTGTGGTCAGGGGGCGGGAAGCTTTGGACCTAGAGGTCCCTCATTATTTTCTGAATCCCAATATTATGGCTAGCCACCCAATTAACTCTCCCCATATTAAATTTGGCCCCTACAGTATTAACATTAATGAAAATGCTAGTTATTTACATTGTTATTACTTTCAAGACCTAAGGTAACCACCATACTTGAATTAATCAATGTCTATTTAATATGTATCTACTAGGTACTTATTTCCCTGTAACCTAGTACATAGGTTCTTGGTTCTAGGGAAATAAGGGGATAACATTAAACAGACTCTGCCTTAGCTTGATGAGGGATCTGAGTAAGTCTTAGAGGGAATTAAATGAATTATCTTTTGTATGTATTTTTGATGTAGTTCTCTCTTCCTTCAACCCCAGTGTAGAACATTTCTTTCAAGCTACTATCGTGATCACAATGTGGAACTATCCAAGTTATTACACAAACTGGGACAGCCATTGCCAGCTTGGCTAAGACAGGAGTTACAGAAAGTGAGATAGCATCAAGAGAACACCCCACTGAGAATATTGCTCCCATGCATCATTCAGCTTTGCTAAAGTCTCCAGAAGCTACCAAAAGGCTGTTGTAAAATATACCTCTTCACAAGAGAAGAAAGAATAAAGTTCTTCTTTCCATGTGCTGGCATGTGGACTATGAAATGTATGTGTCTGTCCCAACTCTTGAGGCCTATAGCCTTTCTTCTACACCATGTCTGGGCCTGTGGAATTGTTGTAGACTACTGTATATTCATGTGGAAGTCAGTAACAACTGATATAAACATTCAAAGCAAAGCTGCAAAATGGTCCAATTTCCTATTAACTATTTACACTTTTATATATCAACTAAAAGTATTGTGTCTTGTAGATTTTTTAACCCATTGTTTGCTTGCTCACTCTTTTCTTACTATTTGATGATAAAGTGTCTTACAAAAAAAAGGAGAGAAAGAAACTTCACACCATAGAGCAAGAATGGCAAATAACTACCACCTTTCATAAATACTGGCCAAATTTTGAACCCAGTGATATGTCTTGAAAGAGTTGAGAATGTTGATTTGTGCTGTATATAGGAATGGAGAGATTAACCATATTGTCTTATCTGCATCACAAAGCTAAATGCTACAGCAAAAGAGAGAAAGATATAAAGAAAAGGAAGGAAGGAAGGAAGGAAGGAAGGAAGGAAAATGAAGGAAGGAAAATGAAGGAAAAGAAGGAAGGAAGGAAAGAAGAAAAGAAAGCAAGTGCTATATACTTGATTCAATCTTGGTTTAATCTGGTCAGTTTTAACTCACCTATTTTATACATTTGTAATTTTTGCACTAAAAAGACAGTAGAATAGTATCAATGAATAGTTGATTGTAACAAGCCCACTAAGTGGTTATTCAAAGTTGAATGATTCTTCGAAACAGGGCTGAACTTCTGTAACTATATACTGTATCACAGCAATATTCATATCCCCAGAGTGCTGTGAACTGCAAATCCTACTCAGATGGTCTTCATTTGCTTAACACTTCTCATCTCATAGATCACATCTAAAATATATGTCATCTCTACCACCATACTGATAAATACTTTCATACTTGTTTATATCCTCCATTACCAAACCTATTAGAGCCAAAGATAGGGATATTTCCCTACAAAGAAATAACTTTTAGCTGTTTAAATGAAAATTATAAACTGAAAACACTTTTGGAGATTTCAAGGTGAAAAAATCCAGATAGTAAATGCACATGAATAGTGTGAAATGTGTGATAATATTTTTAATACAAGGCAAGGGAAAAAAGAAACTTTTGCCAAGATTTTGGCTTATTCTTTTGAAAGTTACATAAAAGACAATCTAACCCAATGGAGTTAAACTATATTTTTAATTGTACAGATGACCAATTAAATATCAGACAAGAAATCAACAAGATGTCATTTTTATTACCTAGTTTTAATCATTTTATTGCATCATATATATATGGCATATAAACATATATGGTAAAGACAAAGTGAGAAGAGTGGGTAACATGCAAATTAGATTAATAATATTTTAAAAAAACAATTTTAGGCCTATGATAACAAACATATCAAGCAATACAAACTGATTTAATCACATCATACCAGCTATTTATAAATTTCAGAGATCAAAAGGAGAGATAGCGTTGTTTATTGGATGAGTCTTGGAGTCAATAAGAGCTGGGCTCTTTATTCCTCCCTCTGTCTGACTCATACTAGCTGTATGAACACACACACACACACACACACACACACACACAAACACATAATCTCTTAGTGCTCCCAGGGAACTCTGTCAGACTATAAATTGTAAAGGAATTTCTGATCTGGATTGCTTTTGGGAGTTTTCAGCCCCAATATAAATATCCAAAAAAAAGTGAAAATGTTGTTTATTAAGTAAGAAGAATATTGATTAAGAATTCATTCATTATTTGTCCTTCTTATTGACTTGTAACATAAATGAATCAAAAGCTTTGATAAATGAGGCAGCTCAGAGAAAGCACCTAATGATTTCATCACCTATATAATATGTGATTATAGATCTAGTTAGTTATTTTCTAATTAGTAGGTAGATTGTGGGATCCTTGTATTTATGTTGTCCTAATAAAAATGTCTTCTGCCTCAGAGATTATAATAAGATGTTAATAATATGCTTTGGATAGCATGAAACATTCACATGCTATAACAGTTGTCTCAATCTGTTATGCTGAAAGCATCAACACAAGGAATTGGGCAGAAAATAAAAAATAATGTGCATTGACCATTATCCAAACCCTTAATAGAAAAATACTTGTTATTCATTTTGTTCAAAATTTCAGAGACTGGGGGCAGCTAGGTGGCGCAGTGGACAGAGCACCAGCCCTGGATTCAGGAGGACCTGAGTTCAAAATCCAGCCTCAGACACTTGACACTTACTAGCTGTGTGATCCTGGACAAGTCACTTAACCTTCATTGCCCTGCCAAAACAAACAAAAAACAAATCAAAACAAAAAACAAAAAACCAAAAAAACCCAAAATTTCACAGACTATGATTCTGGCTGTAATACTGAATGTTACTTTCTTTGAAGTAGCTGTGGTCTCATATGTTCCAGGCAGTTAGTTATTAAATGTTTTTCCTTGAATGTAAGAAACTATCAGTGACTTACTGATGAGGTTGCCTAAAATGGAATACATAATATACATATACATACATACACACATGCATAGATATGTACATACATAGAATATGCTCTCAGGCTATTTAGTGAATTCGGATCTCTGTTTAAGATCTAGCTTTCCAATAAAATAATCAAACATAATTCATTTATATAACATTCAAACTCTCCTCTCTAGGCTCACAACTTTAAAAAGTGTTACATGTGTGCATTTTTAAAAAGTGTTATGAACAAAGCGGCCACCAAGCAGGGTAGTACACACTGGTAATCCTCACTACCGAGGAGGCAAAGGATAGTTGACCTCTTGAGCCTGAATTTTGGAGCCACAGTACAGCTAGTACAAATTGGGAGTCGATAGTAAGTCCTACTTCAATATGGCGAGGCCCTGGGAGGAGGGGATGACCATGTAGCCTATGGAAGGGTGAACTTGTCCAGGTCTGAAATGGAAACTCACATGCAAATTAAAGCAGGACTGGTCTTGTGAATAGTCCCTTCTATACTGGGCAATATGAAGAGACCCAAACAAACCAAATAGTTTACAGTATTCTAATCTTGCCTAGGTAGGATGAATTTACTCAAATGACCACCCTTTGACAATACTTTATGACTGTCTTATGGAAATAATAGGGAAGCTTATAATCAACAACAGCAAAAAAATCAGGATGAATCCATTTAAATGCACATGAAATATGCTATTAAAAACAGAAAAAAATAAGAAAGGCTTAGACTGTTCAGTATGACTTGGACAAAATAGAGTCCCTGAAAGACATGCATACTTTAAACCTTACATATAGCAGCTGGATATATCATTCTGAAATGACTTAAATACACATTAGAAAAGGATGAGATGAAGTGATTTGTAAACTAGCTTTGTACAGAATCCCCTTTTTCATTGCTTAAAATATGAAACTTCCTCAGGAAGAAATGAAATAGTTATTTCAATGTTTATAGCTGTAATATTCTTGTCATTCACATTGAATGAAAATCACTGGAAACATTTTTTTCTCTTAAGTTTTTTTTAATAAAAAACCTGGATATTATTCTGATAGTGGCATGATATCTGCTATGTACAATAATAAACTCTGATAATAAAATGTCTTACTGTGGCCTCCTGACTTTATGTTAATGAAATATCTTTTCTATTGTTTGTTTATGAACTTGGACCTCATTGGAATAATTAGGAATTCAAGGGATTAATAAATGGGTCTTTATAGAAAAATAGTACTACTGATTATCCTTCAGTCTAGTCCTTTATAATGTCTGCTTCCTCAGGGATTATTTACTTCCTGAATTAATGGATCATAGAGTCACTTGCAGAAGAGAACTTCACGAAGAATTGTAAAAGCAGTGTGATTATATGAACTTTGAGAACATAGGACATCAAGGTCTAAATAAATAACTAATAGCCACCTCTACCATGAAAAAAAATAAATATTTGGGTCACTGTTCTTGAATGTGACTCATCATACCTAAAAATATTTTTTCCCAAATTTTCCACCCCAATTCCACACTGACACATTTATCCCTACTATTTTTCATCCAGTTTGTTGTTGAAGACTGTTTTCTCCACACCACAAGGATTTGGCAAATGTTATTACCTAACTGACTCATCTTCCTTTTACATTTTCAACAGTATTTCCTGCTTCCAGTTCTTTCTGAATCCTAATCAGTGTGCTTTCTTCACCATTTAGTCCAATCTCCATAATTTATAAATAATATCAATAATAGACTAATAAATGAAGGACAGTTATTGCATAGTGATTAGAGAATTAGCCAAACCTTAAAGACTTAGGTTGAAGTATCCCCTTGATATATGCTGACTGTGTGACTGTGGGAGAGTCATTTAACTTTTCAGTCCCCATGGCAACTCTCCAAGACAACTGCAGAGCAAGATGACCTACTTTAATACCGCTACCCATAACAACAAGTGGCACCAGATGCATCTTGTCTATTCCTTTTGAAACATGTCCTCAAGAAAAATTAGCACTAGGTAGCTAACATGATGATTTTAGGATGACCCTATGTGGCTAGTACAACCCTGCTTACCTTGTATATTATATTCATATAGCAACTGCTCACATATTGTAGCTCATATGTTGTATTCATATACCAACCACTGCCAAGGAGACCAAAGCATATTTCTGATTTTTTTAACTCTATAGCCAAGGTATCTCTTTAATCAAGGATTTTATTAGGAAAAATTTCCCACCCAGTTGCACTCCTTCAGACTCCTCTATCATGTCCTTATATGGGGTACTTCCTCCACCCTTCTACAACTTCCTTTCATGAGGTGTCTTCCCCCAATCAAGATGCTTAACTGTAAGCTCCTGGAGAACAGGGACTGTTTTATTTTTTATATGTGTGTCCTTAGCCTGGCACACAATAAAAACTTAATAATGTTTGTTGACTTACTGACTGACTGATGTTTCTTTGTCATACCAGTAAGTAATAGCAGCTGGGTAGCACAGTGAATAGAGTGAGTTCTGAAGATTGCAGTCCAAATCCTGTCTGCTTAGTAGTTGTGTGACCCTGACACAATGTCAGGTCTTTCTGACTCCTTTGTTCTATGCACTGTGCCACTTCATGGCTATTAATATCTGCTTTCTGCATGTCCCAACACTTCAAGGCTCAGCAAATAACAAAACAAGACAAAACAGAGAAGGATCTGAAGGGGCTTAGGGGAATTCCAATCTAAGTTATGAGGGTAAAAGAACAGAGTACATAGAAGAAAGACAAACAAATGCTGGCACCTTTGAAATGAAAGAATTCTTAAGAGTATTTTGGGGGTAGCAGTTAGGTGGAGCAGTGGATGGAAGAGCACTGGCCCTGGAGTCAAGAGGACCTGAGCTCAAATCTGGCCTCAGACACTTGACACTTACTAGCTGTGTGACTTTGGGCAAGTCACTTAACCACCAATTGCCTCACCAAAAAAAAAAAAAGTATCTTCTTATAGAAGCATGAGGGGTGGGGGTGGGGAGGCTGGTACTGTATCCTCTCAGGATAGCAGCTGCTTTTACTCAAAAATTATGTCCATCTAGAAGTACACATTTCATGGTAGTCAGTGGTGCCTGGAGACTCCTTATTGAAGGCCCAATGTAGTATATACAAAGTGACAACGAGAAACTAAAGATCTTAGGGGTGTAGGTGGTAGTTTGATTATACTTGCCAATTGAATTAAGGGTTCAGAGAGGAGTAGAATCAAGAAGTTGAGCATTTTGATTTAGGAATATTTGCTGCTTTTGTTGATACTTTTATTTGTGTAAAAATGATGATGCTGAAATCATTTAAATAGCTAGATCCTGAGTAATGAGAAAAATGAATACTGTGAAGTAGTACCATTATTCGAATTAACTCTGAATATTTCCACTAGGCTGGAATCAATTATCATCCTTTACATAATTAAAACTCAAATAGTGTGAACAGGAATACATGCAACCACTTCATAGGATTCATTATTCACACTAATCTGGACATAGCCGTACTTAAAAAAAAAAAAAGTTACACATTTTCATTTGATGTGGGGACTCCCTCCATTGAAGATAAGAAACTCTCTAAAACATAATAGATTTCAGGACTACAGCAGAAAAAAATTAATTTTCTTCTTTAAAAAATTCTTATTCAAGGTCTATCCAAGGTCAGATAGGCAATGAGAAACATTAATTTTTCTAAAATGTTACAAATTGCTTCTATTTAGCCCTTTAGATGACATGCTTATTATTTCAAGAAGTGACTGACTTGAAGATGTAAAAATGAAAGAAAAGGAGGAGAAGCAGGAAAAGGAGGAGACAAAAGAACCAAAGTAATATTTAGGTCACCAAGTAGTGTCTTTTTCAATATACGTTTAGTCTATCTCTTGTAGTTCTGAATTTTCAAAATGACTTGCCAAATGGAACCAGCTCAGACATGTAATTTCATTAAATCATATTTGCATTTGTGTGCCATATGGATTAAACCGAGGAGAGACTTGTGGTATTTCAGTAATCACAGCAAGAGGGGAGAATGGGAGAACAAGGGTGGTGACCATGTGAGTAGAGAGAAAAATATTGAAACTAAAGTGATAGGTGTTAATAGAAATAGAATAGAAAAGGCTTAGCATTTGATTGTGGGAAATGGTAGAGTAAAATAGAAATGTGTGGGATAAGGTAGAGTAAAGAGCTGAAGATGAAGGAACCTGGGTGTCTTGAAGAGTCATTATGACATTGACAGATTAAGGAAGTTGAGAAAATGGGTCAATTTTAGGGTAAAGATGATGTATTCTGTTTTGAACATCCTTTTGGGAATATCTAATAAGGTATTGATGACATGGGACCATTGCTCAAAAAAGGACTAGGTTTGGGCTTATAAATCTAGAAGTAATTGAACTAGAGATGGTATTTAAACCCATGGAAACTAATATGGTCATAAAGAGAAAAAGCATATGGAGAGAAGAGAACATGATCTGGGACAGAAGAGAGCTATCAACAGATAGCAAATATTCTATCTATGATCACCCAACAGAGGATATGTAGAAGGAATGGTTTGACAAGTAGAAGTTCAGGAAAACTTAGACAAGTGGAAAGAGTAGGAGATGATGGTTAATAGCTTCAGATATTGCATAGAGGTCAAGGTCAAGAAACATAAGGTGTCTTTTTTTGTTTCCCCATCACTTAGCACATTGCCTGCAACAAAATAGGCACTCAATAAATGTTGATTTGATTGATGATTGATAATTTGCATATATCCATGGTGAAATCCTTGCTGTAGACCCTTTTGTGCCATCATTTTAATGAAATCAAATTGCTCCTCAATGCAAAGTCTTTATTTTTGTTTTTGTTTTTAATATAAATGTTCTCCTGGCCATGTCATATGTATATTAATCTTGAAGTACCATGATCTCTGAGTATTGGAGATTTATGGTGATACCAATGACAATGGTAAGATGTATGTGGTCTCCCCCTCTTTCCAGGTCAATTGATATAATCATATACAATAAGGAGCAGATAATATAAGTAATGAGGAGTTATTTTTTAATTGGATGAAGCACATAAAGACTTGTGAGGCAAAGCCAAGACGGCAGAGGAAAGGCAATAACTTTCCAGCCCTCTCCCCAAAAATCCTTCCAAAGATCTTCAAATAATGCCATAAGACAGTTCCTGGAGCAACAGAACCCACAAAAGGATGTGTTGAGATAATTTTCCAGCCAAGGATGGTTTACCCATACAACATTTGTCATTTTCTTCTGCTGTCCCACTATCCAATCCAGTAGGTATGAAGCAGTACCCAGAATTGTTTTGACCTGAATCCCTCCAATCAATAGTCAGTTAGAACATTTTTTTTCCATATGGCTATAGGTAGGTAGCATTGATTATTTCATCTGAAAACTTTGTATCTTTTGATCATCTATCAATTGGGGAATAGCTCTCTTTTTATCAAATTTGACTCATTTCTCTATGTGTTTAAGAAATGAGTCCTATCAGACAAACTAGCTTCAATGTTTTTCAGTTTTATTAACTGTATTTCCCTATATCCTATTTCCTCCCCTTGATATTTAGTCTATTTTATATCCTCTGCCATCCTACCCCTCTTCAAAAGTGTTTTGCTTTTGACTACTCCATCCCCCAATCTGCTGTCCCTTTTCACCCCTCCCCTCTTCCCCCCTACTTTCCTACAGGGTAAGTAAGATAGATTATTATACCCAGTTGATTGTGTACGTTATTCCATCTTTGAGCCAATTTTGATGAGACTAAGACTCACTGACTCCCCCGCACTTCCCCCATCTTCCCCTCCTCTCCATAAGCTTTTTCTAACTTCTTTTATGTGAGATACTTTATCCCATTCCACCTCTCCCTTTCCTTTTGTCGAAGTGAATTTCTCTCATCCCTTATTTTTTTACAAATATATCATCCATCCATATTCAACTCACAACTGTGCCCTCTGTCTAAATATACTCTATTCAGCTACCCTAATAATGAGAAAGTTCTTATAAGTTATAAGTGTCATCTTCTCATATAGGAATATAAACAATTTAACCTTTTAATATCCCTCATGATTTCTTTTTCCTGTTTACCTTCTTAAGTTTCTCTAGGGTTTTGTATTTGAACATCAAATTTTCTATTCAGCCCAGGTATTTTCATCATGCATGCCTGAAAGTCGTCTCTTTCATTTAATTCCCATTTCCCCCCTAAAAGATTATACTGGATAAATGATTCTTGGATTATAATTCCAGTTCTTTTGCCATCTGAGCCTGGGGAAAACAATAGAGTCCTGCCTCAGTGCCAGCAGAGAACCCTGTAATCTCCCCTTGACCAACTGCTCAACCCCCTCACCTTCCAGAAGCAGCCACCACAACACAAACCAAAGTCCTCTGTCGCACAGCCTGCCCAGGGCTAGATCTGTGCAGCTCAGCTGTGTTTCACTCTCCTGCTAGTACAACAGATATTTTCTGCCAACATTGCAAGCCGTTTTGGGGTGGAAAATTATCTAATCCCATCCTTTTGTGGGTTCTGCTGCTCCAGGAATTATCCTATGGCATTATCTAAAGGTATTTTGAGAGATTTTGGGGAGTGCTCTAAGAAGTCACTGCCTTTTCTCTGCCATCTTGGCTCTGCCCTGCCCACTCCTGTTATGATTTAACATCCGCATTCTTAAAGGAGAAGTGAAGTGAGTTATAGGAAAAAACAATATAACAACATGATACTAGTTCCCTCTCAGGACTTGTAAAGTCCAAGAAAAAAATAAACAAGAAAGAAACTAAGGAAATTAATAGAATATTAGAAAAGTTGGATATGACAGACATTTGGAGAAAACTAAATGGGAATAGAAAAGAATATATATTTTTATTGGCAGTACATGGTACCGACACGAAAATTAAACATTTATTAGCGCATAAAAAACTCAAGACCAAATATTAAAATGCAAAAATAATCAATGTATTTTTTGGATCATAATGCATGTAAATTACAATCAATGAAATGCATTGGATAGATGAAAAAATTAATTGGAAACTAAATAATCTAATCCTAAAAAATAAGTAGGTCAAAGAACAAATCGTAGAAACAATCAATAATTTCATTAAAGAAAATAACAACAAAAAGATAAAATCCCTAGGAAAAAATTTATTTCTCTAAATGCTTACATCAACAAAACTCATAAAGAACATGTCAATGAATTGGACATGCAACTAAAAAACAAAAACCTAGAAAAAGCACAAATTAAAAATCCCAAATTAAGCACCAAATTGTAAACACTGAAAATCAAAGGTGAGATTGATAAAATTATAAGGAGAAATATTTTTAAAAAATAAAAATTGACAAAACTAAGAGCTGGTTTTATGAAAAAAAAATCAGTAAGATACATAATTTGATTTCAAAAAAAGAACAACTACCAAATATATAGCATCAAAAAAAGGGGTTAAAATCATCACCAATGAAGAAAAAATAAAAGCAATCATTAGGAAATATTTTGCCCAATTATATTTCTTTTTTTTTTTTTGGTTTTCTTCTTTCTTTTTTTCTTTTTTTTATGTATGAAGTATTTTATTTTTTCCATTACATGTAAAGATAGTTCTCAACTTTTGTTTATACATGCTTTACAATTTCAAATTTTTCTCCCTCCCTCCCCTCCCTCCCCCCTCCCCTAGACAGCAGGTAATCTGATATAGGTTATATCTATATAACTCTATACATATACATATAGATATATATATATATATATATACACACACACACATATATATACACATAATAACATTAATCCTATTTCTGCATTAATCCTGTTACAAGAGAAAGAATCAGAGCAGTGATGCAAAACCTCAAAATAGAAAGAAAAAAAAAAACCAACAGCACCCAAAACAAAAGAAATAATATGGTTCAATCAGCATCTATACTCCACAGTTCTTTCTTTCTTTTTTTTTCTTGGATTTAGAGATCCTCTTCTATCATGAGTTCCCTGGAACTCTTCTGTACCATTGCATTGGTGAGAAGAATATAGTCCATCACAGTAGGTCAACACTCAATGTTGATGATACTGTGTACAATGTTCTTCTGGTTCTGCTCATCTCACTCATCATCAGCTCACGTAAGACCCTCCAGCTTTCTCTGAACTCTTCCTGCTCATCATTTCTTACAGCACAATAGTCCAATTATATTTCAATAAATCTTATAATGTGAACAAAATCAATGAATATCTGTAGAAAATATAAATAAATAGATCAACAGATCAGGAAATAAAATGCCTAAATAATGTCATCTTCAACAAAGGTATTGAACAAGCCATTGATGAACTCCCTAAAAATAATCCACACGGCCAGATGGGTTCACAATTGAACTCTACTAAACATTTAAAGAATGACTAATTCTAAAACAATATAAATTATTTGGAAAAATAGCAAAGTGATTACAGGAATATATCACAAGGATTATACGCTATACCAGGAATGCAAAGTTGGTTCAGTATTAGGAAAACTACCAACATAATTCACCATATCAATAACAAAATCAACAGAAATCACACGATTATGTCAATAGAGGCTGAAAAAGCTTATGATAAAATATAGCACCCATTCTTATTAAAAACACTAGAAAACATAGGAATAAAAGGAGTATTCCATAATTTAGATGCAGTATCTATCTAAAACCATCAACAAGCATTGTCTTTAATGGGGGATAAGCTAGAAGCCCTCCCAATAAGATCAAGAGTGAAACAACGATGTCCATTACCACCACCATTATTCACTACAGTACTAGAAATGTTAGCTATAGCAATAAGAGAAGAAAAAGAAATTGAAGGAATTAGAATAGTCAATGAAGAAACACAACTATCACTCTTTGCAGATGATATGATTGTATATTCTGAGAACCCTAGATAATCAACTAAAAAACAACCTCAAATAATTAACAACTTTTAGCAAAGTTGAAAAATATAAGATAAACCCACATAAATTACCAGCATTTCTTTATATGACCAATGAAGCCCAGCTGCAAGAGATAGAAAGAGAAATTCTATTTAAGATACAATTAAACGGGGCAGCTAGGTAGCACAGTGGATAGAGCACTGGCCCTGGAGTCAGGAGTACCTGAGTTCAAATCCGGCCTCACACACTTAACACTTACTAGCTGTGTGACCCTGGGCAAATCGCTTAACCCCAATTGCCTCACTAAAAAAAAATAAAAAAATAAAAAAAAGATACAATTAAACAATATAAAATATTTGGGAATCTACCTGCCAATACAAACCCAGGAACTATATGAGAACAATTCACACAAATAAAGTCAGATCTAAACGACTGGAAAAATATCAATTGCTTGTGGGTAGGCTGAGACAATTTAATAAAAATGCCAATTCTATGTAAGTTAATTTACTTATTCAGTGCCATACAAATCAAACTACCAAAAGGTCATTTTTATAGTGCTAGAAAAAATAACAACAAAATTCACATAGAAAAAAAAGGTCAAAAATATCAAGGAAATTATTTTCTTAAGAAAACAAAAACAAAGGAAGGTAGCCTAGCAATGCCAGATATTAAACTATATTATAAAACAGTAATCATCAAAATTATCAGTAGTGGCCAAGAAATAGAGTGGTGAATCAGTCGAATAGATTAGGTACACAAGACACAGTAATCAATGACCATAGCAATGTAGTATTTGATAAATCCCAAAACCCCAAATTTTGTGATAAGAGCTCCCTATTTAACAAAAACTTCTAGGAAAACTGTATAGACCAACATCTCACACAGTATTCCAAAATGAAGTCAAAATGGGTACATTGTTTAGACATCGCAAGCAAATTAGAAGAGCAAGGAAGAGTCTACCTGTCAGATTTATGGAAAAAGGAAAAATTCATGACCAAATAAGAGATAGAGAGTATCACAAAATTTAAAATAGATAATTTTGATTATATTAAATTAAAAATATTTTGCACAAACAAAATCAATGCAACCAAGATTAGAAGGAAAGCAGAATTACAGCAAGTGTCTCTGATAAAGACCTCATTTCACAAATATATAGACAACTGAGCCAAATTTACAAAATACAAGCCATTCCTCAATTGATAAATGGTTAAAGAATATGAACAAGCAGTTTTCGGATGAAGAAATAAAAGCTATTTATATACATAAGTAAATCACCTTTGATTAGATAAATGCAAATGAAAACAACTCTGAGGTACCACCTCACATCTATCAAGTTGGCTAAGGAAAATGATAAATGTTGGAGTTTATGTGAGAAAATTGGCACATTAATGCACTCTTGGTAGAGTTGTGAACTCGTTCAACCATTCTGCAGAGCAATTTGCAACTACATCTGAATGGCAATACTAGGTCTGTATCCCAAAATGATCATTAAAAAGGGAAAAGGTCCTACACTGCAAAAAAAGATTTATAGCAGCTCTTTTTGCGGTGGCAAAATATTGGAAATTGAAGGGAATGCTCATCAACTGGGGAGTGGCTGAACAAGCTGTGCTATATGAATGTAATGAAATACTGTACAATTAGCAATGATTGACAGTCAGATCTCAAAAAAAAAAACCCATAAAGATTTGTACAAATTGGCATAAAGTGAAATGAGTAGAACCAGGAAAACATCATACACAGTATCAGCAACATTGGGTGATGATCAACTATGAATGACTCAGCTCTTCTCAGCAAGACAATGATCCAGGACAAGTACAAATGACTCATGAAGGAAAATGCTATCCACATGTGGATAAAGAACTGATAGGGTCTGAATGCAGATCGAAGCATACTTTTTTCCACTTTATTGTTTTTCATGTTTTCTTTTCCTTTTCATCTGTTTCTTCTTTCCCAATTGTGAATAATATGGAAATGTTTTATATGATAGCACATATATAAGCTATATCAAGTTGCCTACCATTTTAGGAAGAGGGGAGAGGAGGGAGAAAAAAATGGAACTTGAAATCTTGAAAAAATGAATGCTAAATATTGTCTTGGCATGTAATTGGGGGCAATAGTATTAAAATAAAGTGTGTGGGGTGAAGCACTTATGTGATTACATTTTGCTATCCTTGTATGAAGTATGAAAAAAATTTTTCTGATAGTAAGGTAGGATTGGTCACACCACTTCTGACCTTAAAAAATCTAAAGATGGGGCAGCTAGGTGGCACAGTGGATAGAGCACCAACCCTGGAGTCAGGAGTACCTGAGTTCAAATCCGGCCTCAGACACTTAATACTTACTAGCTGTGTGACCCTGAGCAGGTCACTTAACCCCAATTGCCTCACTAAAAAAAAAATTAAAAATTAAAAAAAAAATCTAAAGATCCCTTCCCAAGAGGCCATGCAAGGCAGGGAGCAGTTTTGTGGAGAGTGTCTCCTTCCTATCTACCATATGGCAATAGGAAGGGACAGGGAATTTTCTCTACTTGCCTCAGCATCAGCCAAGGCATCTTATATAGTTAAACTACTTGCCTAGTCAGACTCAGATCAGAAGGTAGACAGAAAACAGATACAAACACTGAGAGGTCAGGAAGCATGACCCCTAGAGGTAGGCAAAAGATCCCACTGTGGAGTGAAGGGAGAAATAAAACAGGCAGTTGAGAGGCAAGCTGCAAAGAGAAGCTCTATACTAAAGAGTCTTAGCCATGTGCATATAAACATTCTTCTAGGTTCAGGAATTACATGTGTAACCTCATGTGGTTACACAATTCAAAAAATAGATAGCATTTTGCAAATGTCTCATAGGTGACTCTTTGTCTTGGTGACTATAAAGGACTATCCAAAACTAAAGAATTCAAAGAAAAGAGAAAATTAAAATTTAATTTCTCCCCTTGGAGAAAGTGTGCTCAAATTGAGCTTCTAATAGTGACAGGGCTTTTAGACTTGACTGGAAGTCACTCTATCACCCTCAACTAAGAAATTCCCTTCACTAGTATGGCAGGCTAGCTTAAAACTTAATTTAAAAACTCCAAAAATATCCCAAAGACTGGGTTGAGGGTTCCAAAAACATTGAACTAAGTGTTGATTATTTAGGGTTTCTAGACAATCATGTTAAACCTTTTTCTTTTGACCTGCAGTTCACTAGCATCTCAGACAAGCTGTCCAGAATCATGATACAATAATGCAAGCAGTCCAAATATGTTTAAAATTAATATTTCAAACATTAATATTAATATTTCCACAGTGTGCTCTAGGCAAATCACTGTACACCAGTGTTCGAGGTATACAACATCCATACTACTATCAGCTTCTATATCATAATAAATACAGTAACACAAAAGATTACAATATTTAGCCATTCAGCCACACAAAAGTTATCTTAAAGAAACTGGTCTGACTTATAATTACACCATAACACTAAATGTCTCATTAGATTCTCAAATAAAAGTAAAAATAATAAAAAAGGAAATCCAACCCAAAAATGTCATTCCCATACTCCCTCTAGTAGAGTTATGTAATACTAAGGCTGGCTTCCAAGGAGAGTCCTTAAATGAGAATCTCTACAGTGGTTTCATGAAAATATACAATATCAAAATATACTGTGAACAAAACTCTCATATGTAAAAACAGTTACTAATAGCAAGCTATCAATGTACCTGTTTCTCCATAGCCCTTTGAATATTTGTCATGTTCTTTTTGTCAACTTTGCCACTCTGATCAATGTAAATTGGAACCTTAGACTTGCCTTTATTGGCATTTCTCTGAGTATTAGTTATTTGGACTTTTTTTTCCTTATATGGCTATAGATTGCTTTGATTTCTTCCTTTGAGAGCTACCTCTCCTTATCCTGTCAATTAAGGAATAGTTCTTAGTCTTAAAAATTTGAATCAGTTACAAATACATCTTTGAAATGAGACCTTTGTCAAAGAAAGTTGCTGGAAAAAAAAACTTCCTTCAGTTATTTACTGTTTTCCTTGTAATCTTAGCTACATTGGTTTTATTTGAGCAAAGTGTTATTAAAGTTTATCTAATACATACACACTTTATATTCATATATTTCTACATATATAGTGTAAGTGTGTATACATACATATTTTTTAAAAGCAAACTAAAGAATTTCACTGTTTCCCATTTGAAAATTTCTCTTATTTTTTCATTGTATATTGAAATATTTATTATTGTTAAGTTTAAAATAAGAAATTAACATAAAACACAAAAGACTTTTTTAATACTTTCTTTTTGTTTTGGTGGGCAATTGGGGTTAAGTTGCTTGCCTAAGGTCATACAGCTGGTAAGTGTCAAGTGTCCAAGGTTATATTTGAACTCAGGTCCTCCTGAATCCAGGTCCCATGCTTTATCCACTGAGCCACCTAGCTGCCCCTGCTTTCTCTTTTTTAAGCTCACCTATGATAAATTTTATTTCCTTAATCCAAACCTGTAATTTCATTAGTGTGGGGTAATCCCTGCTATGGCTACTCTCCCACTAGCCATGAAGATCAGAAACCTCTGCAATTTACAATCTTGGAAAGCTGCCTAATAGTACTGAAAATTTAAGTGACTTTCTTATGGTCATACAGGTGATATGTGTCTGACAAAGTATTGGTACTCAGCCAGGCCATCCTGCCTCCAAGTTTGGTCTACTTTCCAGTACTCAGAATGGGTAACATAATTATTTTGGGAAATTACTGTCAAATTATTTTTCTTCTGTAAGTCTTTTTCAATAAGAGTATCAACAGTCTTAATTAGAAGTATATATTTGTTGGTAATATTTTACATAATTGCACATGCATAACCTCTATCTGCATGCTTACTGCCTCAGGGAAGGGGGAAGGAAGGGAGGGAAGGAAGGATAGAATTTGGAGCTCAAAACTTTAAATAAAAATGTTTATTATTTTTTTTAAAAGTGTATTTTGAGTATTTAAACATGAATTTTTATACTATTATGTCTTAATGTATTGATTTGTTGTGATTTTATAAGATTTATGCAGTGAGATTTTTTTTACTCTTTTTCAAATATTATGGGCAAAAGAGATGTCTCTCAATAGGGTTGCTGTGAGGATCAAATGAGATAGAACTTTATAAAGTTCTTTGCACAGTTTTTTCTAGAACAAAGTAGCCTTAATAAATGCTTACTCCCTCACCTTCAATGACTATTTACAATTATCATATAAAGTACTTATGTGGTAAGACCCAGAAGAGACACTGTGGAATTTGAAGGATATCCACAAAATACCAGGGGAAAGTATTTAACATGTGGCTGGTAATTTATTCTTTTTGGGGGGGAGAGGGATGAAAATTACTAAACAATTAAGTTGTTGCCATGATGCTTTATGGGGGTTCAGTTACAATGTAAAATTTAAATCTTGCAAACCGATGCAATATACATAAAATTAAAGTAAAAGATCACTCCATGTTGAAAAAAAAGAACTATAAATAAGATCCAGTTATCAATCTGCAACTTGTAGTACATCTCATCAGGTCATATTTTCCCTTTCTTAGTGTTTAAAAAAGCTTTTGCTTTTCTCCTGATAGGCTCCAGGTGGCACCATTAGCTCACAGACAAGAAAACTTTCACTCAAAAAAAAAAAGTGTCCAAGGCAAATTTTTTCCTCCAAATGATAATTAGTATATGCCTAATCTTTGTTGGAATATCAAAACATATGTCCCACAAAACAATAAATGTAGATGAGGCTTTCAGACTGGATATCACATAAAAATGCAGAAACATAGCTAAGCATTAAAAAAGATTTAAGTATTAAAATGTTAAAATGGTATCTCCCCTTTTAGATTCTCTTTTAATAGAAGTGGCCTTAAAAGATACTCTTTTGACTTACCTCATAATAGCTCAAAACAAGCAAGTGGCAATATAATTATCACAAATATTCACACAATTATTATATAGGTAATTTAATTTAAATCCTGGGTAAGAAGTAACAATGAATAAGACTAACATGTTGTTATCCCCTTTGCTCTGTACCTTCCATTCCCTTCCTAGTGGTGCTAGTATGAACCAAAAACCATCCATTAAAAGGGTAGGATAGAGAATCAACCCTGAAGTAACTGGGATATGTAGATACACACCACACACACACACACACTCACACACACACACAAAGATCAATGAACAGTCATTTGGAGTTTCTAGTGAACCATTTATTCAGTGATAACACTCAACAAACTTCAAGTACTGATAAAGAAAATCCAATTACATTCTAAGTGTTTTACACTCTACCCTTCCAGTTTTTATAACAATCTCATTACTAATTTTTGACCTAATTAAAAGAGCATACTACTGCTTAACTGTTTAAATACCAAGCTATTACAACATGCAATTTAGAGACAGTTTCAAATGCGTGTGTTTCCTTCTGGGATCAACAAATAATTGTTAGAAAGATGAATTCTCAGGAGCAGCTAGATGGTGCAGTGGATAAAGCACCGGCCCTGGATTCAGGAGAACCTGAGTTCAAATCTAGCCTCAGACAGTTGACACTTACTAGCTGTGTGACCCTGAGCAAGTCAGTTAACCCTCATTGCCCCACACAAAAAAGTTCCCTTTCTGAATGCTCTTTGAGGTTCAAGCCTTATGGGAATCCCTCTGGAAGTTGATAGACTTGTTTGGATTGCAAGAGAAATAGGCTTTATACACACTGAATGAATTATAGTCAGAATATATTTTAATGTAACACACACATCAATAAATTGTACTGAGCATTTTTATTGCAAAATAATGCATTTGATACTATCAAGGATTCAAAGCTAAAGTTTTCTCCATTTAAAGGGACTCACAAAGAACAGTGTTTCAAATCAGAAAGTAGTAATGTAAACAAACAAAACTACAGGATATTCTTACAGGGAGAGCAGATTACTTATACTTTCTGTATTTCCTTTCAGTCTAACACTGTCAGGTTAAAGACAGATCATGCTAAAAGCTGAAAGCAGGTAGCAAAAATAGCATAATGGGCAGAAAGCTAGGTTTAGAATCAAGAGACCTGTGTTCAAGTCCTAATTCTGACATATATTAGTTTTATAACTGTAGGCAACTACTGAACATCTCAGTGAGTTAGGCAACTTTAAGACTATCAGTTACATGGGTGTGATTTTACATTGATAAATAAGTTTCCACCTTGGCTGATCCCTATACTTATGAAATTACAGGTCTGGAGCAAATTTTTCCCTCTCTGAAAAAACACCATTTGTGCCCACATCTATATATAACTAATTTGTTTTCTAGAGATGATGATGCAAAGGAAACTAAACTCAGTATAAAAGAGGATCAACTTAATTTTTTTTTTAATGTATGAGGTATTTTATTTTTTCCGTTACATGTAAAGATAGTTCTCAACTTTTGTTTATACATGCTTTACAATTTCAGATTTTTCTCCCTCCCTCCCCCCTCCCCTAGACAGCAGGTAATCTGATATAGGTTATATCTATATATCTCTATACATATACATATATATATATATATACACACACACATATATATATATATATATACACATAATAACATTAATCCTATTTCTGCATTAATCCTGTTACAAGAGAAAGAATCAGAGCAGTGATGCAAAACCTCAAAATAGAAAAAAAAAACAACAGCACCCAAAACAAAAGAAATAATATGGTTCAATCAGCATCTATACTCCACAGTTCTTTCTTTCTTTTTTTTTCTTGGATTTGGAGATCCTCTTCTATCATGAGTTCCCTGGAACTCTTCTGTACCACTGCATTGGCGAGAAGAATATAGTCCATCACAGTAGGTCAACACTCAATGTTGATGATACTGTGTACAATGTTCTTCTGGTTCTGCTCATCTCACTAATCATCAGCTCACATAAGACCCTCCAGCTTTCTCTGAACTCTTCCTGCTCATCATTTCTTACAGCACAATAGTATTCCATTGTATTCATATACCACAACTTGTCCAGCCATTCCCCAATTGATGGGCACCCTCTCAACTTCCAATTCCTTGCTACCATGTAAAGAGCAGCTATAAATATTTTTGTACATGTGGGTCCCTTTCCCCCTTCCATGATTTCTTTGGGCAAAAGACCTAAAAGTGGGATTGCTGGGTCAAAGGGTATGCACAGCTTTATCGCCCATTTGGGCATAATTCCAAATTGCTCTCCAGAATGGTTGGATCAGCTCACAGCTCCACCAACAATGCATTAGTGTTCCAATTTTCCCACAGCCTCTCCAACATTTATTATCTTCCTTTTTTGTCATTTTAGCCAATCTGATAGGTGTCAGGTGGTACCTCAGAGTTGTTTTAATTTGCATCTCTCTAATCATTAGAGATTTAGAGCATTTTTTCATATGGGAATAGATAGCTTTGGTTTCTTCATCAGAAAACTGCCTGTTCATATCCTTTGACCATTTCTCAATTGGGGAATGACTTGGATTCTTATAAATTTGATTTAGTTCCCTATATATTTTAGATATGAGGCCTTTATCAGAAGCACTGGCCTCAAAAATTGTTTCCCAGCTTTCTGCCTCCCTTCCAATTTTGGATGCATTGCTTCTGTTTGTACAAAAAATTTTTAATTTAATATAATCAAAATCATCCATTTTGCATTTTATAATATACTCTATCTCTTGTTTGGTCAAAAACTGTTTTCCTTTCCAAAGATCTGATAGGTACACTATTCCTTTCTCTCCTAATTTACCTATGGTATCACCTCTTATGTCTAAATCATGTATCCATTTTGACCTTATTTTAGTATAAGGTGTAAGATGTTGGTCTATGCCTAATTTCTGTCATACTATCTTCCAGTTTTCACAGCAGTTTTTGTCAAATACTGAGCTCCTATCCCAGAAGCTGGAGTCTTTGGGTTTATCAAACACTACATTACTAGTGTCATTTACTACTGCATTTCCTGAGCCTAGCCTATTCCATTGATCTACCACTCTATTTTTTAGCCAGTACCAGATATTTTTGATGACTGCCGCTTTATAGTAAAGCTCCAGGTTTGGTACCGCTAACCCACCTTCCTGTGAATTTTTTTTCATTATTTCCCTGGATATTCTTGATTTTTTGTTTTTCCAGATGAATTTTGTTATTATTTTTTCTAGCTGTATAAAATAATTTTTAGGTAGTCTGATTGGTATGGCACTGAATAAGTAAATTAATTTAGGCAGTATTGTCATTTTTACTATATTAGCTCTGCCTATCCATGAGCAATTGATATCTTTCCAATTATTTAGATCTGATTTGATTTGTGTGAAGAGTGTTTGGTAGTTGTGTTCATAGAGTTCCTGGGTTTGTCTTGGCAAGTAGACTCCCAAGTATTTTATATTATCTACCGTTACTTTAAATGGAATTTCTCTTTCTATCTCTTGCTGCTGGACTTTGTTGGTCATGTATAGAAATGCTGATGATTTATGTGGATTTATTTTATATCCTGCTACTTTGCTAAAGTTGTTAATTGTTTCAAGTAATTTTTGACTTGATTCTCGAGGATTCCTTAAGTATACCATCATATCATCTGCAAAGAGTGATAATTTTGTTTCCTCCTTGCCTATTCTAATTCCTTTAATTCCTTTCTCTTCTCTGATTGCTAAAGCTAACATTTCTAGGACAATATTAAATAATAGGGGTTATAATGGACATCCCTGTTTCACCCCTGATCTTATTGGGAAGGCCTCTAATTTATCTCCATTGCATATAATACTTGCTGATGGCTTTAGGTAGATACTGTTTATTATTCTAAGGAAAGCTCCTCCTATTCCTAAACTCTCTAGTGTTTTTATTAGGAATGGGTGCTGTATTTTGTCAGAAGCTTTCTCTGCATCTATTGAGATAATCATATGATTTTGGCTGTTTTCTTATTAATGTGGTTGATTATGTTAATAGTTTTCCTAATGTTGAACCAGCCCTGCATTCCTGGTATAAATCCCACCTGGTCATAGTGTATTATCCTGGTGATCACTTGCTGTAATCTGCTTGCTAATATCTTATTTAAGATCTTAGCATCAATATTCATTAGGGAAATTGGTCTATAATTTTCTTTCTCTGTTTTTGCTTTGCCTGGTTTTGGTATCACCACCATATTTGTGTTATAAAATGAATTTGGTAGAACTCCTTCTTCACCTATTTTTCCAAATAATTTCTATAATATTGGAATTAATTGTTCTTTAAATGTTTGGTAAAATTCACCCGTAAACCCATCTGGCCCTGGGGATTTTTTCTTAGGGAGTTCATTAATAGCTTGTTCAATTTCTTTTTCTAATATGGGTTTATTTAAGGATTTTATTTCCTCTTCAGTTAACCTGGGCAGTTTGTATTTTTGTAAATATTCATCCATTTCATTTAGATTGTCAAATTTATTGGCATACAGTTGGGCAAAATATTTCCTAATTATTGCTTTAATTTCCACTTCATTGGTGGTAACATCACCCTTTTCATTTTTGATAGAGGTAATTTGGTTTTCTTCTTTCTTTTTTTTAATCAAATTAACCAATATTTTATCTATTTTATTGGTTTTTTCATAAAACCAGCTCTTAGTTTTATTGATTAATTCTATAGTTTTTTTGCTTTCAATCTTTTTTTTTTTTGCAGGGCAATGAGGGTTAAGTGACTTGCCCAGGGTCACACAGCTAGTTAAGTATCAAGTGTCTGAGGCTGGATTTGAACTCAGGTCCTTCTGAATCCGAGGCCAGTGCTTTATCCACTGTGCCACCTAGCTGCCCCTGCTTTCAATCTTATTAATTTCTCCTTTAATTTTCAGGATCTCTAACTTAGTGTCTAATTGGGGATTTCTAATTTGTTCTTTTTCTAGCTTTTTAAGTTGCATGCCCAATTCATTAATCTCCTCTTTCTCTTTTTTATTCATGTAAGCATTTAGAGCTATAAATTTTCCCCTAAGCACTGCTTTGGCTGCATCCCATAGATTTTGGTATGTTGTCTCATGATTGTCATTCTCTTGGATAAAGTTATTGATTGTTTCTATGATTTCTTGTTTGGCCCATTCATTCTTTAGAATGAGATTATTTAGTTTCCAATTGATTTTCATTCTACTTTTCCCTGGCTCTTTCTTACATGTAATTTTTATTGCATCATGGTCTGAGAAGGATGCATTTACTATTTCTGCCTTTCTACATTTGACTATGATGTTCTTGTGCCCTAATACATGGTCAATTTTTGAAAATGTGCCATGTACTGCTGAGAAAAAGGTATATTCCTTTCTATCCCCATTCAATTTTCTCCAGACATCTATCATGTCTAACTTTTCTAGTAATCTATTCACCTCTTTCACTTCTTTCTTATTTATTTTTTGGCTAGATTTATCTAATTCTGAGAGGGGGAGATTCAGATCCCCCACTAGTATAGTATTACTATCTAATTCCTCTTGTAACTCATTTAACTTCTCCGCTAAGAACTTGGATGCTATACCACTTGGCACATACATATTTAATATTGATATTACTTCATTATCTATAGTACCTTTAAGTAAGATGTAATTTCCTTCCTTATCTCTTTTAATGAGGTCTATTTTTGCCTGCACTTTGTCTGAGATAAGGATTGCTACCCCTGCTTTTTTTACTTTAGCTGAGGCATAATATATTCTGCTCCAGCCTTTTACCTTTACTCTGTGTGTATCTCGCTGCTTCAAATATGTTTCTTGTAAACTGCATATTGTAGGGTTCTGGCTTTTAATCCACTCTGCAATTCGCTTCCGTTTTATAGCAGAGTTCATCCCATTCACATTCACAGTTATTATTACTGACTGTCTATTCCCCTCCATTCTATTTACCCCCTTTGTACTTTTCCCCCCTTCTTTCACCCTATTCCTCCTCACCGACGTTTTACTTCTTACCCCTGCCTCCCCCGATCTGCCCTCCCTTTTTATCACCCCCCTCTGTTTTCTTTACCCTTTTCTCCCTTGCTTTTGTCCTCCCTTCTATCAGACCCCCCTTTCCCTTCCCCTTTTGTTTCCCTAAAGAATGAGTTGTTTCTTTATCCCAATGAACGTATATGTTATTCCCTCTTTGAGTCAAATCTAATGAGAATAGGGTTGAAACCATGTTCCCCCCTCCTTTCTTTCCCTCTATTGTAATAGGTTTTTTCCACCTCTTCATATGATATAATTCATCCCATTCCACCTCCCCTTTCCTCTCCTCCCCATTGACTCCCTTTTTATCCCCTTAATTCTTTTGTATCATCACATCAAAGACAATTTATATTTATACCCTCTATATAAAGTCCTTCTCTCTGCCCAAATACATTTACAGTTCTTAAGAGTTATGAGTATTATCTTCCTGTGTAGGGATATAAACAGTTTAACCTAATAGGGTAACTTTTTTTTTTCCCCTCTGTTTACCTTTTTAAACTTCTCTTGAGTCTTGTATGTTGAGATCAAATTTTCTATTCAGTTCTGGTCTTTTCACCAGGAAAGATTGAAAGTCCCCAATGTCATTAAATGTCCATCTTTTCCCCTGAAAGAAAATGCACATTTTTGCTGGGTAATAGATTCTTGGCTGCAATCCAAGCTCCTTTGCCTTCCGGAATATCATATTCCAAGCCTTGCGGTCCTTTAATGTTGAAGCTGCCAGGTCCTGAGCAATCCTGACTGTGGCTCCATGATATTTAAATTGCTTCTTTCTGGCTGCTTGGAGTATTTTCTCCTTCACCTGATAATTCTGGAATTTGGCTACAATATTCCTTGGAGTTTTCCTTTTGGGGTCTCTTTCAGGAGGTGATCGGTGGATTCTTTCAATGATGATTTTATCCTCTGATTCTATGATATCAGGGCAGTTCTCCTTAATAATTTCCTGGAATTTGGTGTCTAGTTTTTTTTCTGGTCATGGCTTTCAGGCAGTCCAATGATTCTCAAATTGTCTCTCCTCGATCTGTTTTCCAGATCAGTTGTCTTTCCAATGAGGTATTTCACATTTTCTTCTATTTTTTCATTTTTTTTTATTCTGCTTGACTGATTCTTGGTGTCTCATGGATTCCTTATCTTCCAACTGTCTCAATTTAATTTTTAAGGCATTGTTTTCTTCAGTGAGATTATGCACCTTTTTTTCCATTTGGCCAAGTGAATTTTTTAAGGTATTGTTTTCTTCAGTGAGATTATGTAGCTTTTTTTCCATTTGGCCAAATGAATTTTTTAAGGCTTTGTTTTCCTCAGCTTCCTTTTCCAAGCTGCTGATTCTTTTTTCATAGTTTTTTTGTTTTGCTTTCATTTCTCTCCCCATTTTTTCTTCTACCTCTTGCAATTGATTTTTAAAATCCTTTTTGAGCTCTTCCAGGAAGGCTTTTTGTTCTTGTGACCAATTCACCTTCCCTTGTGAGGCTTCAGATGTAGACAATTTGAGGCTATTGTCCTCATCTGAGTTTGTGTTGGCTTCTTCCCTATTGATACAGAAGCTCTCAATGGAGAGGGCTCTTTTTTGCTTCTTACTCATTATTGCAGCCTATTTATTTATTCTTTAAGTTGAGGTCTGCTCTGGGGGCACCTGGGTCCCTGTTTTGGGCTTCTTGTGCAGGTGTATAGGTGCTGTGTGACCGGGCTTTTACTCTGAGGCCTTTATGGTGTGTGGAGATCCCCTGCCCTGCACTTCCTGTCTGATTGTGCTCGGCCAGCCAGGCGCCAGACCCCGACGTCTGATCCCGCCGTTCGTGGCCCTCTCGGCCGGTGCAGGTATGTTTTTCCACTGTCCTTCTTGGCCACCAGATTTTTGAACCAGGTTCCCGGAGCCTCAGTTGTCCAGCTGTGGCCCGCAGCTCCTGCTGAATTGCCCCGACCCCCTCGGTGCTGGGTTGCTGCCCTGCGCTGGGCCTCCCTTTTCCCCGAGTGAGACCGACCTTTTCCTGAAGTCTTCTAAATTATCTCTGGTTGGAGGACTGTGTCTCTCTGTCTCTTTGCAGGTTCTGTAGTTTCAGAATCCGTCCAGAGGCTTGATTTAATGTTCGTTTTGAGGGAACAGAAGGAGAGCTCAGGCAGCTTGCTGCTTCCTCTCCGCCATCTTGGCTCCGCCTCCTGATCAACTTAATTTTAATAGGCTGAGAGTTGTGACAGCTTTCTGAAAATTCAGTCTCCATTTTGTGAAACTCTAGAAGACTTAATTTTTTTTAAAGACTGTTACTATTACTAAAGCAACCCGCCATGCACATCAGTGCATACAAATCTATAAAGTATTGTAGTAATGAAGTTCTCTTTCCTGTTTTCAGTATAAGAGACAAGGGTTTGGGGGGAAAGAATGGAGTGTGGTAGGGAGAAATACACAGACAGAAAGAGAAAAGAAGGGAGAGAAGATAAGAATGATTAACTTACTTTTATTGACATGGGAAGGATGGTTCTAGCAAGAATCTTTTTTCCAAAATTTTCTAGTAGGTTATCTCTGATAAAGGAGTCATTTCTCAAATATATAGAGAATTGAGTTAAATTTATAAGAATATAAGTCATTCCCCAATTGATAAATGATCAAAGATATGGAGAGGCAGTTTTCAGACAAAGAAACCAAAGCTATCTATAGGCATATTAAACATGTTCTAAATCACTATTGTGAATAAGAAAACTTCATCACCTTGAGTAGCACTGTAGTATAGTGGAATGTGGAACCAAAAAGAACAGATTTGAATTCAAGCTCTGACTTACTAGCTGTATGACCATGAAAACCATCTGATACTGAACTAGAAAGGACCTAGAAAGCCATGAGTTAATCTCCTCAAATTTTATATCAGGAAGTTCAGTCTCAGGGAGTCCAGATGTCTCTCCTAAGGTCATAATGGCACCAACTAGAAGATTTGAAACCAGTGTCTCTGATCTCTCTGAGCCTGAGTTTCTCATTGGTAAAATGGGTATATAATAATACTTGCACCACCTACTTCACAGGGTTGCTATGAAGAAAGTGCCATTTATAAACCTTAAATTACTATATAAATGCAAGTTGATACTGCTATTTAAATCAATGAAAAGGCCAATAGGGTCAGACATATTCTGACAGAATAAGAAAGCACTAATCAACAATTAAAAGCTGAATGATGTTTTGTGCTAATATTTACCTAGAAGTTTTTATCCATTTTCCTTACTACCTTGAATATTTTGACATATATCAGTGATTAGTTAATGAAGCTCTAGCAAAGATTTTAGTCAATATTTGAAATGAAACCTCTAGAGCAAGATGTAAAAAGGAAACATTCATAAACAATATACACAACTGGGTAAAAACAAAAACAAAAAAGCTTGTCCCTAAAATTGTGGAGTCAGCCAAATCAACAAGCTTCTTAATATGTGCCAGGTACATTGTGTCTCTGGGGATACAAACAAACAAAGAAGCAAACAACAACAAAATCTTCACATTTGAATGAGAGAGAAAACATACAAATCATCATGCACACAAAGTACATACAGTGCAAATAAGATGTAATCTCAGAGGAACAACGCTAGCAGTGAAGGGTTGATGAGAGAAGAGGGAAGGAGGGAGAACCAAGAAAGGCTTCTTGCAGAAGGTGTGATATTAACTGGACTCTGAAAGAGTCCTAGGAAACCAGGAGGTGAGGAGAGAGAAGCTGAGCCAATCAAACAGCAGGGATTTAGGACTTAGGTCCAGCATAGCTGTGTTGTAGAGTATATGAATGAAGTGGCCTACAGTGCAAGAAGAGAGGAAAGGTAGAAAAGGGCAAGAAAATAATGGATTTTGATCCTGTGTAAGTAACTTAACCTTTGCCTTGATCAGTTATATTTGATCCTAGAGGTTAAAAGGAGAAAATAAAGTATTGAGGGGACAGGGGAAGGCGGGTATGTGAAGCGGTCAAATATATGATTTGGAACAATCACTTTGGTAGCTTATTGGAGGATGGATTAGAGAGGGGAGAGACTTGAGGCAGGGAGACCAATTAAAAAAGCTACTTCAATAAGGTAATAGTGAATCCCTGGAGAAGTAATTGAGGTGGGGGTGGGGGTGGGGGAGTGACATGACAAAACAAATCTGTAGTGCAAATGGAAAGTTAGAGGCTGGGAGGGAGGATGGGAAACGCTTTCTGAAGCTGAGTCTTGTAGGAATTCAGGGAATCCTTGATATGAAGGTGAGGAGGAAGATTATTCCAGGCATGAAGGATGGTTAATGAAAACCACAGAACTAAAATGGAGTATGACATGTTTGAGGAACAGGAAGAACAGTATCTTTTATATAAAAAACATATGTTGTTTTGTAGTTTATCGTTGTATGTGGTACTAGTGGTTCTTCCATTACAACATTTTTTTCAACAGTTTTTATTGAATAAGGGTTTTTCATCCCAGCAGTTGCCATCTTTGGGTTTATCAAACATTACACTATTATGGCTTTTGATTATTTGATCTGTCCCACTGAACAACTAATAATTTTGATGTCCCACTGAACAACCAAATAGTTTTGATGATTACTCTTGTGCAGATCTGGTACTGCTAGACTTCTCAACTTCTCACTTTTTAAAAAACTTTCCATTCTTATCCTTGATCTTTTGTTTTTTAGATGATTTAACATACACACACACATATACATATATACATACATACATACATACATATATATATATATATAATATGCATGTATGTATGAATGTATCACCAAAATGCAACCTTTGGGGAATTTGATTTTTATGCCACTAAATCTATATATTAATGTGGGTAGTATTGTCATTTATATTATATTCAAATGCCCAACAGTAAGCCATTGATTTCAACTGAAGAATCTATCTATATCTGTAGAATTTTTAAAATTTATATAATTCTTGTGTGTTGACAGACTTGTAGATATTAATTATTTATTTTGAAAGCTATTTCTTTTACTATCTCTTTTCCTGCTGGGTTCAACTGACAATACACAAAAAGTTTAAGGGATCTTCTGGGTTATTTTTTATCCTGCTATATTACTAGTTATCATTTCAATTAGTTTAAAATTTTCAGGGATCATTAAATCATGCCATTGGCAAAAATTAATCATTTTGTTTCTCCTTTGACTATACTTATTCTCTCAAATCACTTAACTTGTCTTATTGCAATAGCTAACATTTCTAGATTATATCAAATAAAAGTATTAACAACTGATGGCCTTGCTTTGTCTCTGACCTTACTGGAAAGGTCTCTGTTGCTTCTATACTATATATATTGTTGGATCTTGATTTCAGATAGCTACTGTTTAACATGTTAAGGAAAGGCCTATTTATCCCTGGGATTATATAAAATGGTTTTTAATATAAATTTTAATATAAAATTTTAATATAAATTAATGATCTATTTTATTATTTTATTATTAATGAAAATTTATTGTTTATATTTTTCTATTATTGAATCAACTTTGTATCAATAGTATAATATCATTAGCATTTTCATAGGACTTTTAGGTTTTCAAATCAATTATATGTGTTCTCATTTGATTCTTTCAACCATCTTGGAAGGTAGGTATTATTATCACCATTTTACTGATGAAGAAACTAAGGCACAAAAACATTAAGTCCCTTTCCTTAGGCCACATAATTAGTAGCAGACAGGATTTGAATCCAGATTTTCCTTACTACAAGTCTTTCACTATGTACTGCAACCCTAAGTTTAAACTACCAGCTACACTGGTAAATAAATTTGAACTTGTCACTGAGATAAGTAGCCAATGTAGCAGACATAACACTGGAACTAGAATAATAAAGATTTAAGTTCCAACCAGCCTCGGATACTCTCCTTTGTAAGTCTTCATCATCTTCATTACAGATTTCATCATCTGTAATGTGAGAATAATGATAGGACCTGCCTCCTAGGCTTGAGAGGATCACATGAGAAAATATTTTAAAGTGCAATATAATGCTACTTATTATTGCTAAAGTCTATAATTTTATTTATAATGGTTTTAGATTTTTCCCTTTCCTTTTTCAGAATTTCTATTTTTGTGTTTGATTTTTTTGTTTACTTTTTAGTGTTTTAGTTGCATATGTACAATTCATTGATTTGTTCCTTATAGTGACTCAGGCAACAGGGATCCCATTAATTTCAGTTCCCACCTACTAACCATCAATCTGGGCTCATTAACATATTCTTATTGTCAGGGTCTGTAAGGTGTGTAGGCTTCTGGCCATCTTGTTTCAGTTCCAGCCTGGAGGAAGGAGTTTTCTGATATTTCCTTTGGGCTATGATGAATGAAACCCCCAAGTGATAGAGTTTCTGGGTAAGTAATAATCAGTTTATTAATTAGACTAGCATGTAATCAATAAACTGAAGGTCTGTGTTCTCTCTTTATAACCAAAGATACAAAGGGAGGCTCTGAATCACCTTAAATACCTTCAGAAAGGAAACTCCCCTGACAAGTGAAAGTCGATCCTGACTGGTGGACATTTAATGAGCTGGTAGGCTAAAAGTTTTCAGCTCTGCCTGTTGAGAACTTGGCTTGATCATCAGACTCAACAGCCTTAAAGCATCTGGTTAGGAAGCCATTTCCATCCTGACTTCTCTAGTTAATTTTCTCCTTCATGATCTGTGTTGCTCTAAACTCTAATGGACAGGGGGTTCCTCCTTCACACAAAGGCTCACTCAGATGGGATTCCGTTTATACTTTAAACAGAAATTAGGTCTCTCAGTTGGATTGAGTCCTGTCCAACCTAATTAAGGAGCATGTGCCTTGGAAGCTAAGAGAAATCTCGTCACTTACCTATGCCCTTCAGAAACTGACTGACCTTTTCAAGAGTTGGGTTTTAAGAGAAATGGGGAAAAGGGGTAGATCACAAATTAATAATTAGTTATTAATAGAAAATTAACTTCTCTCAGGTCTTATCAATCCTTTTATTGGGTGCTCTTTTAAATCTTTGCCAGGTTGCTCATTAGAAATATGAGCTTTAACAGACCTTTTTTTTTCCTTTTAAGTAACTTTGGGGTATATTCTTTATCAGTGATGTCAAATTCAAATAGAAAGAGGGACCATTAAACCACATAAAAAGATCCCCACATGGTGCAGATTGACTTAGAAAAATGCAAATTAATATTATGTGTTTCACTCTATATTCATTTATTTTGTTAAATAATTCACAATTACATTTTAATCTGGTTCAGACCACTCTGCAATGTTTGACATATCTGGAACAGATAATAGTTTTAAATTTCTACAAAACATAGGGCTAGTTAACAGGATAGGGAGATAAAAGTGGTGAATCAGGGGAAGATTACTCATAGATGGCTGAGGGAGCCTCAAAGTATACTACACCATCTTGGCTGGGGAAGTTATTGACAAATCAATTATATGGCAGACTGCTATTTTCAATATAAGAAAACAAAGGAATAAGAAAGGGTCAAATGGCTCATTACCACTATTCATGATGTCCAATTTTAGCAGATGCTACCCACATGTGTGACTGAGATTTTCCCCATCCCTTAGTTATGAGATTTAAAGTGATTTAATTATGATAATAATAAGTATATTAACTTAAAATTGTGATTTCTTATATTTAGACATCTTATTTTAATTGTATTAGTAGATTAAACCTCTCTTCTTACTACTTAATAATGCCAGATGATACTTTCCAATGTCAAGCATTAAGTAATATTACAAGATACAATAGTCAGCAATCCTATATTTTAGAAACCACAAGTGTTATGCTTGACTCAAGGGGGTCATGCAGCTCACTAGTGATATACTTAACTACAAGAAGAGGTCATGCAGCATAATTATGACTGTTGCAGCAAAAAGACTGATAAAAGTATTGGAAAATACCGACTTTTGTCATGTAGGCAGTTTCAATATTTCCTAAGAACATGCTTTAATTTTATATGTATGTGTATGTATACATACATACATAAATACATACATACACACACACACACACACACACATATATATATATATATATATATATATATATGTATGTATATTGGTGAGGCAATTGGGATTAAGTGACTTGCCCAGGGTCACACAGCTAGTAAGTGTCAAGTGTCTGAGGACGGGTTTGAACTCAGGTCCTCCTGAATCTAGGGCCAGTGCTTTATGCACTGCTCCACCTAGCTGCCCCAATTTTAGATACTTTTAATTAGTATTATACAAAAGAATTCAAGCTCTGTAGGGGTATAAAAACCCATTGATTTTGTAACTCAGTGTCTTTCAGGTCCAACCCCTGAATTGTGAGATCTCTCAATAAACCTATTTTCTATGGCTTAGAAACTTTGTTGTTTCTGTTCCTCCATCAGACTTAGCAATTTTCCTGTCACATGTCACAATGAAATAGCTAAGCCTAGTGTAGACAAAGTCTAGTATAGACTCAGCTGTAACCTTAAAATCAGATATCATATTGAATTTTGAAAATACCAAGGTTTCAAAAATCAGGCCCAACACAAAGCGAAGTTTATTCTCTATGTGTTAGATAGTTCTGAATATTTATAACCTCCTCCTATCTTGGGCTGAAACTTCAAAAGAAATGGGATTCTTGCCTAGTTTCTTTCTTTTTTTCTGTTTAGAATTTTATTTTCCAAATTACATGTGAAAGCAAATTTTGACATCAATTTTTTAAAACTTTGTGTTCCAACTTCTCTTCCTCCCTCCCTTCTCACACCCCACTCCAAGAACTCAAGCAATTCAATATGTTATACATTAGTAGTCATAGAAAACATATCTTCAGTAACTAGGCTGTGAGAGAAAACAGATAAAAGCAAGACTTCAGATTAAGGAGTTATCTAGTCTGTTTTCAGATACCATCAGTTCTTTCTCTGTAGGTGTACTGCAATTTTCATATGTCCTTCAGAGTTATATTGGATCATTGCCTTGCTGAAAATAACCATGTGCTTCCTAGCTCATCATCTTACACTACTGCTGTTATTGTGTATACAGTACATTTCTCTCTGCCTAAGTTCATGTGGGTCTTTCCAGGTTTTTCTGATAACATCCTGTTCATCATAACTTTTATATAGTACCTTAAACTTGATAAAGCATTTTCTTCACAATAGCCCAGAAGAGTAGGTACCATACCTTTTGCCATTGTAGTCAATCATCATAACTATTTCCCTCCATCCTATTACCTTCCAATGATATTTACTCTATTTTCTATCTTATTTTGTTCTATTCCTCCTTAAAAGTGTTTTGCTACTGACTGCCCCCTCTCCTGCTCTACCCTCCCCTCATTCACCCTTCCCTCCTTATCCTCTTCTCCTCCTACTTCCCTATAGGGTTAAATAGATTACTTCTCCCAATTGGGTGCATATATTATTCCCTACTTGAGCGGACTCTGATGAGGTTAAGTAAGGTCTTTGAGCTAATTCTGTTTTCTTAAATTTTACTTCCTCCCTCCCTCCTCAAGTCTGCCTATGGAATCAAGCAATTCAATATATGTCATACATGTGCTCTTGTGCAGAACATCTTCACATTCCTGGAAAGTGTTTTGCTTTTTACAGCTCCCTTCCCCAAACATCCTTTCTCTCCTTCCCCTCTTCTTCCATCCCTCTTATTTCCTTCCCTACCCACTTTTCCACAGGGCAAAAATATATTGCCATATCAACTTGAGTATGTATGTTATTCCCTCTTTGAGCCAATTCTGATGATATTAAGACTCACTCACTCTCCGATTACTTCCCCCCTCTTTCCCTCCCCTTCATAAGCTTTTTTTTTTTTTTAGTGGGGCAATTGGGGTTAAGTGACTTGCCCAGGGTCACACAGCTATTAAGTGTGTAAAGTGATTGAGACCAGATTTGAACTCAGGTACTCCTGACTCCAGGGCCGGTGCTCTATCCACTGCGCCACCTAGCTGCCCCCATAAGCTTTTTTTCTTGTTTCCTTCATGTGAGCTACCTCTCCCCAGTCCTTCTCTCCCCTCCCTCCTCCCCCAGTCCATTCCTCCTACCCCTCAACCCTATTTTAAAGATGTTATCATGGGTTAGATAGGTGGCACATTAGAAAAAGCACCAGCCCTGGACCCAGGAGGCCCCAAGCCCAAATCCAGCCCCAGACATAAGACACCCCACCCTGTTTGCTC
The DNA here is from genome assembly GCF_019393635.1 of Dromiciops gliroides. Classification (NCBI taxonomy): domain Eukaryota; kingdom Metazoa; phylum Chordata; class Mammalia; order Microbiotheria; family Microbiotheriidae; genus Dromiciops; species Dromiciops gliroides. The sequence continues at coordinate 215,665,658 of NC_057866.1, read as the reverse complement.
CACAAAGAATAAGGATAAACAAAAAATGAATGCTTTATAGATATCATCCCTTCATATTCAGTTCAGACCTGTGTCCTCTGTGTATTCCTTACTGAGAAAGTTCTTATGAGTTGGAAGTATTATCTTCTCATGTAAGAATGTAAACACTTTAACCTTTTAATGTCCCTCATGATTCCTTTTTTCCTGTTTACCTTTTTATGCTTTGCTTTGAGGGAGGGCAGGTTTTTCTTTTGCCTGGCCTGTTCTCTGGTCTGAAGATAATCTCAAGCCTCCTTACCAAACATCTAATCATCAAACCTTTCTGTGGTGTGATTCTTAGCTTTGATGAGCCTGCACCCTTCCCCCACCTGGGCCTCCTGTCTCTCAGGATTTCTTCCTAATTGTCCCCTGGGAAGGGACAGCTGAATTCCTCCCTAGGTCCCACTGACACTCCTGCACTTTCCTCCCCCTGCCAGCTGTTCAGTCCTCTCACCTGACAGCAAGCTCAGTTCTAGAAGACGCTGGTGCTGTAGCTGATTCAGAGGTTTGGGGGTTAAGTTCCTCTGGTGCAGTATGCTGGGTTCTCTGTTGGTGAGATCATGGGTTTGGATTTTACCAGTAGCTCAGCACTGCCCCCTTTAATCTGCATATGGCTGGAAAATAATCTCAGCCCATATTTTTGTGGGTTTTTCAGTTCCAGGGGTTCTTTTATTACAGTTTTGGGGGTAATTGTATCAGGAGCTCTGTGTGTTTAATGTCTTTTCTCCACCATCTTCCCAAGTTTCTTTACTGACTTCACTCCAGTCCAAACTCCTACCTCTACCATTCTCTCTCCCACCTTCCCAGTGTTTGGAGAGTAACATCACCAATATCAGAACCAGGACCAGGATTCTCAATTGGTATTTCACCTTCTGTCCCCTTAATCTCTGTAATGCAGAGTTGTCCTTTGCCAAATTAGAAACTTCTTTCCCTGGCTATCTTTTAATATAGTATACACCCCAACCCACCCTATTTCCATGCCGCTCCACAGCTAGATTAATTTTACACTAGAATGATTCTTATCTTCTCTGTGGTTCTCCTTTTCTATTGTGCCCTCTGGAAACTCCTTGATTCCAGACATGATTAGAACTGTGTCATTCGAGGATTATTTTAGCAGCTATAAGGATGATGAAAGAAGACAAAAATAGAAGAAAGACTGGAAATAATGTAGAAAAATAAAGATAAATTATCCCAAGGAAGATGAGATGAGGGCTTAATCTAGGATGGTGATTATGTGACTGGTGCCAGATTCCTAAGTCCACTAATAAATAAACCAGCTTGCATTACATGTTTACTTTGTGCCAGGAACTTTATTAATCACTAAGAACACAAAGACAAAATGAAAAAGAAGTCTTGGTATAGCTTGCTACCCAAACTGGAAGAATGGTTTACATTCTAACTTTTCTAAAGGTTTATGGCACCATTAATAAAACAACCTGACTCCTATTGCACCCCAACTACTGAGCCATTTCACATTTATTCTGGTAAGATGTGGCTCACTGAATTGCATTATCAATATAATTACTTTATAAAGTACTTAATCAAAACAGTAAAGGAATGCAAAACATATATATATATATATATATATATGTGTGTGTGTGTGTGTGTGTGTGTGTGTGTGTGTGGCAATTGGAGTTAAGTGACTTGCCCAGGGTCACACAGCTAGTAATTGTCAAGTGTCTGAAGCTGGATTTGAACTCAGGTCCTCCTGAAGCCAGGGCCAGTGCTCTATCCACTGTGCCACCCAGCTGCCCCTGAAAGCAAAACATTTTAATATCAAAGCACCTACTCCACACTTCCCAGATAATAAAGGCGCATGTCCTAATCTCCCCTAGAACTCTGAAAGCAAAAACCTGTAAGTTCAGATCTTAGTGGTTCCTAATTGGGAGCTGAGCAAAAGGAATTCACTCCGTAGAAGTTGGGTTATGGAAAAAATGACTATGCTGATGAATTCACAGAATGAAGGTAACCCATTTGCATAATAGTCTTCTTACTTGAAATTTAGTCTAAGAATTGATCAATTCATGTTCTTTTAGCACTTAAACAGTCTGTTAAAGTCCTTCCAAAGGTAAATGGCTTAAGGAGGAGGGATGGGCTGGCATGGATTACCCCTGACCACTGTCACCCTTTTTCCTTGTCTTCTCTTTTGAAATGTCTGCCCCTGCCAGCTGTCTCTTGCACAAGCCTGCTCTACTTGGGCAAGTGAATACCCAACTGAGTTCTGATACTCACAACATCCATATGTTTAGGAAGTTGAGTATGAAATTAAAATTCCAATCAGGCTGTGAGAGTTTGTACATGTTATTAAATGGCTTGTAAGAAGTCAATTGAAACTCCATGGAATTAGAGCTGCATGATTTCCTCCTGCCAAGATAAGTGAAAAGATAATCATAAATTTAAGTGAAATAGTCCCAACAATTAAGCATTTAATTTCTCCCCTATGATCTTATTTCCAGACAATCAACTTGAACCCCTCCAGGATTTTAAGTTCCAGCAAATTTCAATGTAGTTTCTGGAAAGCCATTAGCTGGTCAAGGAACCCAATGATGTTAGTGTTAACTGAATCCTACTTAAATAATGCACTATTGTTAAAGATTTCACTATTAAGAGTTTTATTAAGATCTTAAATCTAAATAGGTACAATGGGCATGGAACTCTTCACTCTCAAGTAGGTTTATGTATAGTTTTCCAAATATTAAATATTAATTAAATATTAATATTATGTATAGTTTTCCAAATATTAAACCAACCCTTCATTTCGGGTATAAATGTAACCTGGTCAGAGTTTATAATCATGTTGTTTTAGCCGTTGCTATTGTTTTATTTGTTTATTTGCATGTATACTCATTAAGCATATTGGTCTAGATTTATTTTTCTATTTTGATTCTCCTTGACTTACTTACAAGACCATATCCGTCTGAGATACAGAATTTGGAGGAATCTCTTGCTATTTCCAAACAACTTATGGACTACTGAAATTAATTATTCTTTGGATGTTTGACAGAATTCAGCTGTGGTTCTGGGGTTTTTTTCTTTGGAAGGTCACTTATGGCTTGTTCAATTCCATCCTCTGAAAGTAAGTTGTTTAAATTCCCTATTTTTTTGTTGATTAAAATCTGAATTTATCTTGTAAATATTTATTTCATTTAATTTGTTAGTTTTTTTTGACATACACTTGGGTAAAATAGTTTCTAATAATATCATTTGTTTCTTCTGGATTTGTTGTGAATACTCATTTTTCATTTTTGATACTGGTAATTTGGTTTTCCTTTTTTCTATTTAATTAAATTAACTAGTGGCTTATCTAGTTTTTAAACCCAGCTCCTAGTTTTAAGAAAGTTAATTTTGTTTTCAAACTTGTTAATTTTTTCCTTAATTTTCATGATTTATATTTTGGTGACTAATTGGTGTTTTTAAATGTGTCATTTTTCTAGTATTACTTTCATTCCCAAATAACTGATTTATTTTTCTTCTCTGTTGTTAGCACAAGTCTTTAGAGATTTAAAAAGAAAAAAATCCCTAAGGACTGCTTTGACTCCATCCTCCAAATTTTGGGATGTTATCTCATTGTTGTCATTATCTTTAGTGAAATTATCTATTGTTTTATGATTTGTTCTTTAAATTAACTGTTCTTTAGAATCAAGTGATTTAGTCTGCAACTAATTTTTAATATTTTTTCAGTGGCCCTTTATTTAATATAATTTTATTGCAGTATGTTTAGCAAAGGATATATGTATATATGAGTATCTCTGTATGCATATCTCTATATACATACATATCTATTTATACTATTGTATTTCTGCTTTTGTGCATTTGTTTGTGATGATTTTATGTTTTAAAATATAAATAATTTTTTTTTTGGTGAGGCAATTGGGGTTAAGTGACTTGCCCAGGGTCACACAGCTAGTAAGTGTCAAGTGTCTGATTCAGATTTGAACTCAGGTTCTCCTGAATCCAAGGCCAGTGCTCTATCCATTGTGTCACCTAGCTGCCCTTTAAAATATAATTAATTTTTATAAAGATGCCATGTACAGGTGAAAAATAGAAATACTCATTTCTATTTTCCTTGTCTATCATATCTATTTTTTCTAAATTTCTATTCAAGCCCTTAACTTCTTCATTACTTATTTTGTTATATTTATCTAGAGCTAAATGAAATAAATTGAAGTCTCCCATTATTCACATTTCACTGTCTATCTTTGTAATTCATTTAATTTTTCCTAAATCAGAAGCTTTGTCACTAAATACATATCACAATTTATTCTCTATTACAGGTCAGCAAAATGTAGTTTCACACTTTGTCTTTCTTAAATTAAGTCTATTTATGCTGTTGAATTGTTTGAAAGCATAATTGCTACTCTGTTGAACTGAGATTTGCTCCAAAGGACTTTGCTCGAGCCCCATATTTTAATTATGTGTGAGTCTCTATAATTCAGGTATGTTTTCTCTAAATATTTGGTTGGATTTTACTTTCTATTGGCTTTAAATTCTGCTAAACTCTTCATTTTTATGAATACATTCATCTCATTAACATTCATAATTAAAATATTTTTTTGTTTTCCAGTTATTCCTTTATTTCTTCTCTGCACTCCTCGTTGTGTAGTTCAAATTATTATCCATTTTTTAAAACTTTCTCTTCACTATCCTTTCTACAAGTTTAAGTTCTTTCACTTATGATTAATCCCTCCCTTTTCAAATAGATTATAAACAGTTGATCTTTAGAAAGGTCCTTCTCATTGTTCATTTGTAGTCACCTTTTGATTTCTATATTTTGTATTTCAAAGTTCCAACTCAGCTCCATGTTTCTTCCCTTTCCTCCCCAACCCCCCCATCAGGAATATTCAAAACTCACAGAAATCATCAGTATTTCTATATAATATAATGTGATGATAAAAAATATGAGAGACATATAGTTTCTGGATAATTTAATCAATTTAATAATAGGCCAGAAGGTTGTCAGTAAAAGGATGGTGATTGGCCATCTCTCTCAGAGCAAAGACCCCTATTGGCTGTGAGGTCATGGTTATATATCCTTCTAACTGTAGGAGGTCCACTATATAACAATTAAATCTAATTGACTGACATGATTTGGAAGTGTTTTACATTAAAATGAAGTCTGGGTTAAGTCTGCCTACATGACTTAAGTCACTCAAATCTTGGCAAGAATGACATCAGAGAAAGAATCTAGACCCCCACCCAAGCTGATCAGAGAACAATAGTTTCCTCCTAGTTGAGGTTGTGCAGGCCAAATTTCATTAAAGTCCTTCTGCTATCTAGAGAGAAGATAAAATGGATAATTTTGGATAAAGTAATATTAAAAATTTTATTATTTGTGCAAAAAATCTAATAAAGTCAAGATTAAAGGGCCAATATTTATTTAGGAAAAAAATTACAGCAATTTTCTCCAACAAGGGTTTCATTTCAAAAATATATCAAGAACTGATTCAAATTTTTAAGAAAAATAGCCATTTGAGGCAGAGCCAAGATAGCAGACAAAAGGCTATCTATAGTCATATGAAATAATGCTCTATATAACTACTCATCGAATAAATGAAAACTAAAACAATTCTGAGGTACAACCTCAGATTGGTACAACATATTAGATTGGCTAATAAGACAGAAGACAAAAAAGACAAATGCTGAATCATATGTGGGAAAAATGGGACATTAATGAATCGCTGGTGGAGTTGTGAACTTACTCAACCATTCTGTAAAGCAATTTGGAAGTATGCCCAAAGGCTATAAAACCATGTATTTCCTCTGACCTAGCAATACCCCTACTAGTTCTATATCCTAAAGGAGAAAAAAACAAAACAAAAAGGAAAAGAACCTATATGTACAAACATATTTACAACAGCTCTTTTCTGTTGGCAAAGAAGTGGAAATTGAGGTGATGCCCAACAACTGGGGAACGGCTGAACAAGTTGTGGTATATAATTGTGATGCAATATTGTTGTGTTATAAGAAATGGTGAGCAGGATGTTCTCAGAAAAACCTGGACTTACATAAGCTGATGAAAAGGGAAATGTATTCTGTACAAAGTAACAGCAATATTGAAAGATTATCAGCTGAGAATGACTTAGCTATGCTCAGCAATACAGTGATCAAAGACAACGTGGTGTCCAAATACAGATTGAAGCATATTTTTTTTCTTGAGGTTTGTTTTTCATTTTTGGTTTGTTTTCTTTCACAACATGACTAATATGGAATTTTTTTACGTGAGTATACATGCATGACCTTTATTAAATTGCTTGTCTTCTCAATGAGGGGGATTGTGAGGGAGGAAGAAAGAGAATTTGGAACTCAAAGTTTTAAAAAATGAATATTAAAAATTGTTTTTACATGTATTTGAGAAAAAAATACTAAACAACAGAAAAAAAATAGTCATTCCCCAACTGAATAAATGGTCCAAGGATATGAACGGACTTCTCACAGGGAAAAAAAGAGGCAATGTATAGTCATACAAAAAAATACTCCATATCCTACTAATTAAGAAAAATGTAAATTAAAAGAATTCAGAGATTCTTCCTCAAATCCATTAATGTCAAATATGATGAAAATGATAAATGCAGAAGGGATTGTGGGGGAAAAGTGATACTGTTTTTTCTTGTTGGACATGTGAATGAAAGGGTACATTTTGGAAACCAATTTTGAATTAAACATAAAAAGTTACTATATTCTTTGCCCCAACTATGCCCTTGTTAGGCTTATGGTCAGGAATGCCTGAGTTCAAATTTGGCCTCAAATACTTACTTGCTATGGTACCCTGGGGAAGCAACTTAAGTTCTGTCTGCCTCAATTTACTCAACTTTAAATAAGTATAACTGCCTCTCAGGGTTATGGTAAGGATAAAATGAGATGCTTTGGACACATACTGGCACATAATAGCCACTTAATAAATGATTGTTCTATTCCCTTCCCTTCCCCCATATTAAAGAGATGAAAGAAAGAAGAAAAAGTGTAATCTGTATACAATTTTTTTTATATCAGCTTATTTTGTGGTGACAAAGAAATGGAAACAAGGACATGTTCATCAATTGAGAAATGGGTGAATAAACAATATGAATGCAATAGGAATACTATTCTGCTTTAAGAAATGAGGAAAATGATTACTTCAGATAAAATGAAAAGATTTATATGAACTGATACAAGCTCAGGTAAACAGAACTAGAAAAAAGTTAATTCAGCGATTAAAGGACTTTTATAAAATGATGAAGGATGAAATAACATAATAAAAACTATTTATACAATAACACCACTGCAAAAACAAACTTAAGAATTAAGATCAATACAGTTACCATTCAGGATTCCAAAGAACCAGTGATGAAATATACTCTCCATTAAAGAGAGTTGATGGATTTGGGGTACAGAATAAGACAAATAGATAAATCTATATAGGTATCTATATTTATAGACTAATAGATCAATATCAGGCTATATATAAATAAGTAGATATCTGTATTCAGCCATTAAGAGAATTTGTTTTGCTTGACCAAACTTATTTGTTGTTTTCTTTTCCCAGTGGGGTGGAAGTAGGAGAGAAAATAATTATCTGTTAATTGGAAAAGTATGTGAGGATGATGCTACAGATATGAAATGTTCAAATATGAAATACTTTCAGATGAAGTCACTGTATTGTTAATTTTATTTAACTATTTTACTTCATTAAGGTAGTATTCTGAAAATGTTTATAATGTAAAAACAAAATATATAAAGCTTCAAAAATGTAAAGGAAGTTGAGCAAGGATAAATCAAAGGTACACAAGTGGGTAAGGATGCATCATCTCCTAGAAATTTATATCACTGTAAGATACATCATTTGCACACTAATGTTTTTCAGGGTATAAGTTCACTCAGCCTATACTCAGAGAATGTAAAACATTTCAATAGTTAAAAATGAAGACAGAAAATACTACTGAAATATCAAAATAAAGATTGAGAAATGTAAATAACTTAACTTGCAATTTCATTTTAACACTGGTCCCTGTTTCAAGTTCTTCAATCATATTTATCTAGTATTAATATCCTGAAAGGTGATTGGAACTCTCTAGGGTAAACATGTATAATTACCAATATCTCATATATAAATATTATGTGCATATAATCATATTATTATTATATTGGTTACATATTACATACTATGTATTATATACATGTACATATATACATACAAATACTAAATAGAAATTTCCAATCAACACCTTTGATACATTTTCCTTACAGTTTCTTTTTAAAATTCAGAGCAAAAATGAAATTTCCAATAGTTCAAAGGAAAGGGGAAAGGGAAGAGAATAAGCCTTTATATAGCACCTATTATGTGCCAAGCACTGTACTAAGCACTTTATAAATATTTTCTCATTTGACCCTTATAACAATCTTGCAAGGTAGGTGCCACAATAATTCCCATTTTACAGCTAGGGAAACTGAGGTAAACAAAAGTTATGTGAATAGCAAGAAGGATCACACAACCAGGCATTGCCTGAAGTGGCATTTAAACTCAGGTCTTCCTGACTCCTGGACCAGTACTCTATCCCAGGGCTTCTTAAACTTTTTGCACTTGTGACCCCTTTCCACTGGAGAAATTTTTACACAACCCCTGGTATGTAGGTATGTAAAATAAGTATGCCTAACCTTTTACTGTTTTTAGAAACACAGCTAACAGCTCAAATAGTGTTACACAGCTCAAGATTTCCAGCAGCTTGCAGCTCAAAGAAACCAAGCAGGGAGCAGAGGGTGGGTGAAAGCATTTTTATTCATCTTCAAAGATGGGCACTCTTCTGAATGTGTCAGAGAGTGACCTGAAGTGAGTTCCTGCACTGTTATTTATACCCACCAAGGGTCCCTCTTGACCAATCATATGTGGTAACTGTAAGGACCAATCAGATTGTATCACTCAACCAATCAGACTGCTCTGTTAACAACCAATCAGATTGTACCAGTTGACCAATCAGATTGTGACACTGGGCCTTTACCTTATTCTGGGCAAGATTGTCCCCATTCCTTACTAGAACAGTGCTATGTGAACATATATAACCATACATAACTTGTCAAGAAACAAAACTTAAGTCAGGGTTTGAACATTGGGTTCCATGGGAATCACTTTGGGCACCTCAAGGTGAACTCCCAGCTTAGCTCTGCTCCAACAAAGTGCAGGGTCAGTTCCAGGCCCTGCTTGGGCCCAAGGTCCAGGGGCCTTGGCTCCTCAGAGCCTTGTGTGCTGGTGGCCCCCTGCTGTGAAGCTTGGGCAATGAAGTAGTAAGGCTTGAAACAAAACCCATTCTCTATCTCTAGGGCTCTGAGAAGAGCCCAAAGAGGGTTTTTTCTCTCACTGTTGCCAAATTTTTGCAATCCTCTCTTGTCCCCCATATGGAGTCAAGCTTTGCTTTTTCCAACGCACCAACTGACACAGAATTTCATTAAATATTTGTTTTAGAATATTGTGTGACAATTATAATATTTGTCTGAAGCTCTGATAGGTTACTTTTATTCAGAGCCAAAGTGACTATAAACACAATTACATATAATCCTGAGAAAGAAGCATGAATCAAGTTCTTCATGATGCCTTTAGAGGTATCTCTGACCTTCAAAATGAGAAAATGCTTGGGGGAACCAACAAAGCCTAACCATGATTCATTTGAAAGGTGGACTATCAATATACATATATATGTGCACATACACAATTACATGTATACACATCCACATGTGTGACACACATGTATGTGGACATGATATAATGTAATGTAATATCATATAATATATACATATGGGTGATTATGCGTGTGTATATAAACAATCTCTTTTCTTGGACTAGAGCTACACTAGTTTCATTATTCTTTCTGTCCCTTGCCCAAACCCCATTTTGTTCTTGGTCAGCTTTAGTATCAGCAAACCCAAAGCATTCATGTTGGTAGTAATAAATAACACTGGGGGAATCCAGGTGGCGTAGTGGATAAAGCACTGGTCCTGAATTCAGGAGGACCTGAATTCATATCTGGGTTCAGACACTTGATACTTACTCGCTGTGTGACCTCGGCAAGTCACTTAGCCCTCATTGCCTTGAAGAAAAAATAAATATATAAACAAACAAACAAATAAATAAATAACACCAAATATTATAACAGTGAACCAAAAGGAAAGACTTGAATAAAGCTTGAAATTTATAGTGTTGAGAGACAAGACCATATTTGGACTCTTCTCAGAGCCCAGGGCCTGAAGAGGGGCCTGGATTTTGTGGGAGTCTGGCTGGGCTGGGAATTCACTTTGAGGCACCCTAGGTGATCCTCACATGACTTGGAGCTCAGGCCCTGATGTGAGTTTTGTTTTGAAAGGTTATGCACTGTTAAGTGCAGAATGGGAACATTCTTACTCCAACATAGAGTTGGGTCCCAAGGCCACAATCTGATTGGTCAACAAACAGAGCAATCTGATTGGTCAAACCTCAAGTCAGGTTTTCTCTCTTGAAGAGTTATGTAAGTTAACTGAGCATTGTTCTGAGGAGGAGCTGACATTCTTGCCCAGAATACATAAAGGTCTGGTATCATAGTTTGTAAAATCTGATTGGTTGACTGGTACTGGGACTACCTGACTACTTTCTAGTAATGTGATTGGTCCACTTGGTACAATCTGATTGGTTGTTACTGTTATGTCGTATGTTGATAGGGGGAAGTATGTAAAAATGCCTTAATGCAATTTGTCTGAGGGGACCCCTTGAGGGGTATAAATAGAGGTGAGGGATCTCACTTTAGTGCACTCTACGGCACATTCAGAAGAGTGCCTATCTTTGTGAAGATGAATAAAGAAGCTAGCAACACTAGAGATGCCAACGCTTGAGCTGCTAACACTCGAGCTGCAACACTATTTGAGCTGTTAGCCACATTTCTAACAATGTGTATTTTAAAAATTATTTGTTAATATCTTTTGTTTTGATAGCTCCTTTATTTCTGAGTATATCCCTACCATGCTGAGTGAGTCCTTGTAATAATAAGAAAAAAATGCAATCAAACAAACCAACATTAATTAACCAAGTCTGGCAGTGTATGAAATAGGCAATTGCCCTACCCTATGTGAAGAGAGAAGGAAGGTCCATTTCCTCACTTTTCCAGGAAATTGATGGTCTCAATACAAGTGCCTTTCCTTCCTGTATTTCCATCTTATTTAGTAAATATCAGACTGGTTTGGTCTGTTCAACTCTGTTGTCCGAAACCCTTCCTTCTCGGAGGAGGAAGAGGGAGGGGAAGGGAAAGGGGAGAAGGGGAGGAGGAGGAAAGGGAGGGGGAAGGTGCTGAGAGGGGCTTGTAACAAACTCATGGCAAGGCTGGAGTTTCTTTCTCACTGTTATCTCCTTTTGTTGTTATCTCACTGTTATCTCCTATTGTTGTTGTTATCATGGCCTTCCAAGCTCTAGTGATATATAGTGATGATAGGTAACTTGGATTTGCAGTCACAAGTCCTCGGTATCAAACTAGATCTGTCATAGTTGTGAGACCTTGAGTGATATGATCTATAATTACCTAACCTTTCTGGGGCCTCAGTTTCTTCATCTGTAAAATAAGGGGGTTTCCTAAAGAAATTGTGTGTGAGAGATTTTACTGCAGGAAATAAAATATATAGGATTTTAAAAGCTAGTTATATTGAAATAGTTATCAAAATATTTAAAAGAAAGTTCATGATTTTCAGGTTAAGAACTCAATGTCTTAATCTTCAGTTTCTTTCCTGGCTTTAAAAATGATAACCTGAAAAGTCCCTTTCAACTTTGTTTTGTTATGTTTTTTGTTTACTTTGCAATTTATTATCTTATCCTCCAGAATTGAAAAATGGACACAGAACAAAACAAATATGCATAGTAGAGAAAACCAAATCCCTAAGTTGTTTTTTGGTAAATATGCATATCTCATTCTGGATTTTAAGTTTACCACCTCTCTGGCAGGGGGAGATGGCATGATTCTTCTTCAATCCCAGCATTTGTGGTTTATGATTGCATGACTCAAAGTACTGGTGTTCTTTGTGTTCTTTCCTTTTATAATATTCTTGTCATTGTGTAAATTGTTCCTGTTTTTCTTCATTTCATGATACATCAGCTAATAGAAGTCTTTCTATTACCTTTCTGAAAATCTTTCTGAAACTGCTCCCTTTGTCATTTTTGAAACATTAATATTGTGTTACATTCACATATCATAAACTGTTTAGCCATTCCTAAATAACTGAAGACCCTATTATTTTCAAGTTTTTGGCTACTATGAAGAAAGCTGCTATATATATTTTTGTCCAAATGGTCATTTTCCTTTTTGATCTTTGAGATAATAGATTTGGAAATTGCAATAATTTGATCAAAAGATATATACAGTTATGAGGTTTTACAAATAATTTTGTTAGTGAAAATGTTATCATCAGTAAGATGAGGAAACTGAGGTTTAGAGAGGTACAAAATCTTATGGCTAGTTAGAGGTAGGACTCTGAATCAAATCCTGTTGTTCTGATTCCATATCTAATGCTTTTTGTACTATTCCAGCATTTCACAATTAGTGGCTTATGAACCACTTGGAGATTTCTTATTATATTCCAAAAGTTCCATGCTATAAGTTCTTTATGGCTCCTTAAACAGTAATTAACTGCCCAATTGTGTTACAGACACATTTTTTCTTCTGTGAAAACAAGAATATATATGTTTGAAACTTTATGGGTTTGGTTCTACAGATATTCAAAGCCATTATGATCATGTACACAAAGATTCTGGTATTTGTTGCATTTCCTACTAAACCCATTCTTGAAGTTTCTCAACTTGTCATCAAATTGTTTCCAAACAACCAGAAGGTTCAACATTTAAGTTCAAACTTATTCTCAACAAATGGCCAGACACATGCATACCCTCATTTGCTTGCATTCTGTACAATGCACTGGAATAAGTCTCTGTTTCACCTCTGCTTCCCTGTCATAATGCCTCATTAGTTGTATAATCCTATGATCAAGATGTTATAAACATTTGCATTGCTGAAGCCCCAATGTCGGGTTCTTTGAAATCTATTATCTCTGGGCATGCACATTACAATACTTGTTTAAACCATTGGAGAGCACCAGTGAAATTCTGCAGAAACAAACTTTTTGTTACCTCTCATTGCAGTATTAAGGCTGTGTTCTGATTTAGATATATCCTCTAATTAAGTTACTATTCTTTCATCTCATGAATTTTTAAATGAACTGGTTGACAACTGACAAAAAGTCGTCACAACTTCATGAAACTCAAATGAAAACTAGGTTTATTAAAAGAGAAAGCAACATGTAGGTGGAACCCAAAGAGTTCACAAATCATAAAGAAGTTTGCATTTTTATAACAGTAGAACAAAGGGAGGAGGCAACAGAAATCTTCACCTAAAGAGGCATGGCATGGTGGTGTGGGGTGGGGTGTTCAATAAAGGTAGTAAAAGGACAAAAAAACCTCCTGAAGGGGAGTAGCAAGGCGATGGCAAAAGCCACATTCTATTGCCTTCGGAACTGCTAGACCATGAAGATATGATGCTCTGTTTATCTACAATGGACACAGCTACACAAGCAATTTCTCTACCAAGTACAGACAGACTTGCCCCTCTCTTGACTCCCAAGGACACACAGGGAGTCTGGTTTGGGATGCCAACAATAAATTATGTCAGCCTGAGGCAACTTTGTCTTTGACACATTCAGGACCTCCTCCAGTGTTTCTAGAAAATATGGCAACTCAAAAAGACAAGTTCAGGGGATGCCTTAACATTCCTTACCATAACAGTCATATGTTTAATACAGTCTCTGCATGGTTGAGCCAGCACTGCAATGTTAGAAGAGAAGATAGTTGCATCTGGAGAGATTCTTTCCTTACAAAAGTATATATAAAACATGATTAAAACTGAAACAATATAGTCAATTGAACTTTAATACAGTACATGTCATGTCAGCAGAAAAGTGGTTTATGTTATAACTCTGCATTTTAAGTCATATTTTATTAATATCAAATCAAATCATCTAGTACCCCTCTGCACTACCACCTCCAAAAGAGACTGAGTTCCTTGGGAGGTGGGACAAGGGGGACACCCCTGGATCTAAAGTATTCTGTGGGTCCACACTTCTAAATCCATAACTTATGAGCAGTGAAATTACCTTTTACAATCAACTTTCATGATTAGCATATAGCAAAGATATCTACTGAGAGGGATTCATTAATACAATAGTACCATGATGTTCCCCCCATGAACATAGAGCATACTGTACATATAAGCAGTGAGTTGAACTGGTACACAAATAGTCAAGTGGCCGTGTAGCTCACAACTCTATCACTACAGGGCCCTGATGTTCTTTCCATTCTTCATCCTTCTTTTGTGAGTTTCTGCTGGGAACATTGCTCAGATGGCATATTCCTCCTCGCAATGCAAATAATGGCAGCTGAGGCTAACCCTCTTCTTGACTGAGAACTCCTCCTGCCTATTTCCTGCTGGTTATAGTGTCTCCTGCTGATCTAGTAGCTTCATTTTAAGACAACACAGCTGAAAGGGGGAGGAGAAAATAGAGGAGTTTCTTTTAATCCCCCTAGAGGTGAGGAACTATTTATTCTCAATGGCTGGATTTTTTCATCAATGTGAGTTATTCATTTTCATCAATTTCTTATGAAGCCATGTTTTTCAGAGTCCATGTATAGTCTTTAACTGTGGAAGAAGTTTCCAGATTCTTGTCTGTGGTTTGAAAACAAAATTGCATCAAGGAATACACATTTGCATCAATTGTACTGATTTAATATTGTTGTATATTTATTGAATATTAATATAAAATGAAAATTTGCAGAAATATTTTTATTTTTACTGTAAAGAATTGTTATTTGAGGTTTTTATGATCCCATCTTTTGGCTAGAATTTTAAAAACCCTGGTGCACTGTCCTGGGGCTCAGGCACAGCACCTCCTCAAATGCCATGATGCTCCACCCACTGGTTGTAGCCATCACCACGGCACTGGCACCTCACGTCATCACAACTCACCGATGCCTACATGGGCCTGGAAAAATTATAATGACTAGAAGCCCAGTGAGGGCAGTCATGTGACTGTTAGTCAGGGCTGCCAGCTTGGGGCTGTGTGTGGTCAGCCTGAGGTCTGTTGGAAGAAGGGAGGAGTTTCACCATTCTAGCTTGAAGCTGGAAGGCAACAGGATACAGCCCTGTGTTCTCAGCTGATTCCTGGGTGGTGATGTTATTCAGGTCGTATCATTTCCCTCCTCCATTTTCTTTCCTTTTCCTTAATTCTACTGATCATTCTTGTGTTTTTAAGCTTGTTCTTATTACTAAATCCTGTTCTGTTTTTGAGGGAGGCTGTTGGTCTCCTTCCTTGCCCCAATATTGTGTTGAGCCTCATTGCTAACACTACCCAATTAAAAATCGGTCCCTACATTACTAAATTATAATATCCCCAGTGGTCCATTTATTAAATACCGGAAATATACCCACAAAATGCTGAAAAATGTGTAAATATGGACTGCAAAAGAGTCATTCAGATTTAACACAGTTGGATCATCAAATTAGTAAGTCATCTCATAGATCACAATTCTAAAATAATACACAAAGTGATTAAAATGGATAAGAGAAAAAATAAATGTTATGAATATGAATAATGGCAGTTTTCCATTTCTTAGAGACAATGAACATCTATGACTGTAGTATACAATTTGTGAAGTTTTTATAAACAGTAGCTTATTTTTTTTCATCTCATTATTTATAATCAAAACATGAAAGTTGTGTTGTTTTTATTAAGTGGAAAGAACAAGAATAGAATATATGCAATGTTGATTGATTGATTTTTGTGAATAAACAAGAAATTAGAAAGGTGATTGAAGTTTCACATTTAGTATGTTATCAAATTGCAAAAAATAAAGAAGCAGAAAAATTAATTTTTCAAATTGCCACAACAAATATCAAGCATGTATTGGTACATGATTCTGTTAAGTTTCATTTCTGAAATATCTCATTGAATACATGATATGTCTGATGGTATTGAATCATTTATTGTAGAAAGAATTCCAGTGGCATTTATGCTTTGCAATTAGACAATATAAATGATGTTTGAAACATACAATTTTAATTGTATTTGTAAGATATCTGCATGATGGTAAAGTAGAAGAGAACAGTACCCACAACCAGGGAAAATATTTCTCAATTAATTCATTCAAACTTGGAAGGAAAACAAATTAATTAGTCTGCTTGTGAAATTTGCACAAATGCAGCAAAATCAGTGACTGGGAATTTTGGGGGGGGTGTTATGATTTGCCTATTAAAAATGAACACAAATATCATATGTATACATTCTAGGATACATGAACAAGTTTTAGCATTAAAAAGAATGCCACAACTTAAAAACACATTAAATGATACTATCAAAATACTTTTATAAAATCAAAACGCAATAATTGTTTACCATTTTATGAAACAATATGCTCAACAAGCATGTTACACTTTTAACACACTCAGATGTTAGGTGGCTATCCTATGGCAGAGTTATTGCTTATGTATTCAAATTGAGAAAAAAGTTACTTGTCTTCTTCAATGACCGTCCTTATCACCTGAATGAATGTATAGATGATATGACATGGATACAAGGATTAGCTTATTTAGCAGATAGCTTTTCAATAATTAACTAACAGTCGATTATTACAGGTACAAAAATTAATTTAATGCAGTATAAAAGTAAGATGAAGAAAGTAAAATTTTGAAGCCAACTGAGAATATTACTTAGTTTTTTGTGACATTACATAATTTCTTTTTTAGAAAAGGAATTATCATTGATAAATGATGAAAAGATATGAATAGGCATTTTTCAGAAGAAGAAATCAAAGCTATAGTCATGTTAAAATGCCCTAAATCGCTATTTATTATAGACATGCAAATGAAAACATCCCTGAAGGCCTCTTACTTATCGGATTGGCTAGCATGACGGAAAAGGAAAATGACAAATATTAGAGGGGATATGGAAAAATTAGCACACTAAAACACTGTTTGTGGAATTGTGAATTGATTCAAATATTCTGCAAAGCAATTTGGAATCATCCCCTAAAGACTATAAAACTGTGTATTCACTTTGACTCAGCAATTAGTTCTATATCCTAAGATATCAATGAAATTAAAGGAAATTTTCAAAAGTATCTATAACATTAAAAAAAAAATTATAACAACTCTATTTGTGGTGGCAAAGTATTGGAAATTGAGAGGATATCCATAAATTGGGGAGTGTATGGACAAGTTGTGGTATATAATTGTGATGTGATACTCTTATGAGAAGAAGTGATGAGCAGGAAGCTTTCAGAAAAACCTGGAAAGACTTCATGAACTGATGTATAATGAAGTGAGCAGAACCAGGAGAACATTGTACAAAATAACATTGTATGATGATCAACTCTGAATTATGTAGCTTTTCTGTTCAATACAATGATTCATCAGAATTCCAAAGGGCTTGTGATGAAAAATATCATCCACCACCAGAGAAAAAATATATGAAGTATGATTGCAGCTTGAAGCATGATTTCTTCATTTTCTTCATTTTTCTTGGTTTTTTGCATGATGGTTAATATAGAAATTTGTTTTCATTGATTTCACATGCATAACTGATATCACATTGCATGATTTCTCAGTGGGTGAAAAAGGGGCAAGAGGGAGAGAATTACATAATTACACAAACTATTTGACATATTTAACATCCATGGCTTTGAATTGACAATAGATTTTAAAAAAGAAAATTTAATTGATGTATCAATGGAATTTGGACTGCAAAATTCATTCTAAATGAAGGTTTTATAATTTTTGGTCTAAAAATCCTTTAAAAAATGAATGTCCTTCCTAATCCATGCTAATATTGGTGGAGTTGTGAAAAGATCCAACCTTTCTGGAGAGGAATTTGGAACTATGCCCAAAAGGCATATCCTTTGATCCAGAAATACCACTGCTAGGTTTATATCCCAAAGACATCCCCAACAAAGAAAAAGACCTATTTGTACAAAAATATTTATACTAGGACATTTTGTGGTAGCTAACAATTGGAAATCAAAGTAATGCCCATCAATTGGGAAATGTCTAAATAAGCTGTGGTATATGATGATGATGGAATATTATTATACTTGTAAGGGGCTAAAATTCTAGCTAGTGTGTCTAAAATATCTAATGAGGGGTCACCAATAAATTAGAAGCTTTAGCAAGAGTTTAGACTTTTAAGCATATATTAAGAAGAATAAGAATTTGGAGAAGAGAGAGAGAAAGAGGCCTAGATTCATCTGTCTATCAAAGGGAGAGTGCATTTTAGCTCCACTCTCCATGAGAATCTATACAAAAGAGTGAGAGTCATACCTCCTTAATCCCACAAGCCTCCTGTGAAACTGGCAACATCCTATCCACATGCACAGACATCTCCAAGTTAATTGGCTGGTAGCCTTGATAGACAGCACCGACGAGCAAATGTCACTTCCTGACGCCAAGGACCTGAGCACATGGCTTGCCCTCAGACGCCTTCTCCTCATGGTGGAGCTTTCCTACAGTAGCTCTCCAGCAAGTAGTGTCATTCCAATCGTTACATACTATAAGAAATCACAAGCAGGATGATTTTAGAAAGGCCTGGAAAGACTTATATGAAGGGATATATAGGGAAGTGAGCAGAACAAAGAGAATATTGTGTACAGAGACAGCAATATTGTTTGATGAAGAACTATGAATGACAAATATTCTCATTCAAATATTCTTGGATCAGTGATCCAAGACAATCCAAAAGGACTAATGATGAAACATACTATCCACTTCCAAAGAAAGAACTGATATTGATGGAACATAGACTAAAGCATGCTATTTTTCAGGTTTTTTCATTTTTTCTTTTATTAAAGGTTTCTTCTATAAAATTATTAATATGTAAAGGTTTTACATAATTGCACATGTGTAACCCACATCTGATTGCTTACTACCTGAAGGAGGGGAAAGGGAAGGGAGGGAAGGGAGGGAAGGAGAGATAAAAATTGGAACCCCAAACTATAAATGAAAATGTTTATTACTTTAAAAAATGAATTTCCATCTCTCAGCAAGGAAGCATGTAAAATTCTCCTACCATTTTCTGTGACTTATTTGTGTGAATGAGAAGTTTTTTTTCCTTTTGTTCTTATTAAAATCAAAATATAGGAATAAATCTGATGCAGTGACAGTTTTAAGACTTTCTTGGTGGGGCAGCTAGGTGCAGCAGTGGATAAAGCACTGTATTCAGGAGGACCTGAGTTCAAATATGGCTTCAGACACTTGACACTTACTGGCTGTGTGACACTGGGCAAGTCACTTAGCCCTCATTGCCCCCACTCCAAAAAACAAAAAAGAAAAGAAAAAAGAAAAGACTTTCTTGGTACTAAATATTGCAAATCATTATTCAAACAAAGAAATTCAGTATCAAATTTAAGTTTATATATGATTACTATTATTTTATGATAATCCAAGTTATAACTTATTTTATTAAAGTATTACTTTTATTCAATTAAATTTGTAAGATAAAGGCGTTTAAAATGAAGTTTTACACATTAGAGCAAGCACATAAGTTCTTACTAGATTACTTTTGATTCTTACAGAATAGCACAAATAAATTATCAATAATTATTGTATAGCTAGTTTTATAATTTTATATTTAGAGTTTTCATAACTTAGGTAACATGAAATTTATTTGTTAATTATAATTATTGCAATGTTTAATTTGGAACTATTTTTAGGAAAAATTATTATTGTAGTTATTGAAAGCACTCAATGAATAAATCTAAAATAATACTATGAGTTTCAAATTGCTTTAGGTGTTCACAACATATTTGTTGTTATTGCTATTTATGAAGGATTCAAGGAACAAAACCCCTTGGAAATCATTGTCCTATCCTACACAGTTGATACAGTGTAAACATAATTTTGCTTTTTCTTTCCATCTGTGAAAGCTAGAGTTTAGCAACTTAAAATCATGTAATGTTCAGGCAGCATTTCATTAATCCATACATTTGGGGATTGCATATCACTGGAGCTAGGGTAATAGTTTGAAAAGGGGACAGGTGGGGAAAGACCAGGAGGAGAAACCCACAAAGCACTTCTTTTCTCACATTAGTTCTGTGAGAAAGGTAGTGCAAGAGCCATCACCCTCATTTTATAGATGGAGAAAATGTAAATACAGAGGAAGGGAAATGACTTTATCAGGGTCACACATCTAGTAAGACAGTAGTTTGGGCTGAAAGATCTCATAATACTCGAGCTATTTCCACTGTATCACAACTTTCAAAGTGATCTTTCTGGTAACTAACCTGTTTAGCCACAGGCTGATATGAAAATATCAATTCAGAGCAAGGCATATTTTCTGACAGAACTAGTTCTGCCTTCAGATACATACAACTCATCATCCTGATGACTGACAGTGCCTTAATCACCTCTGAAAGGTGGATGAACCCTACCATCTGGTGGACAAGATTTGGCATTACAGCCTCCTCTTTTGGTCTCAAAATAAATTCAGCTTCATTATCTTCTAAAGGGAACCTTCCCTTATGACCCACTCAGTAATAAATCTCCCCCAGTTTGGGCCTCACTTATTTTTCACATCTCTAATGGACTTACTCTTGTGTAGTATAGCTATCTGTGTCATATCCCCTTACTAAAGAATGAACTCCATGATGTTCAGGACAATGAACCTAATTTGATTATGATGAATTTTCTTGCCAATATTTTTGACGTCCAAAATCCCCTAAGAGTCAAACTTTTTAGAGGTACCAGGGAAGAAATTGAGGTGTTTTTTTCTTCCTACACACTACTTCCTATACCCATTTTTCACTTTAGCAATAAGCAACAGAAACTGAAAGAACAATCCTAGACCCTTCCTGAATTATTTCTCAGGGTATTCATAGCATCATAGATGTGGAGATGAAAGGAAATATTGAAGGTAATTTGTCTAAAGTCTTCATTTACAGTTGAGGCAACTGAAGTCTGAAGGGGTTTAGTGACTTGCCCAGTGGTCCATCGGTAGTAAGTGACTTTATCTGGATTTGAACCCACACAAGGCGCATGGAAAAAACCATGGACATAAATACCCATTACCATCAACAACCATATACCCCAAAGCCAAAACTTTGGGTTGGTGTAGTGATTGATTACATGTCTATTATAGGTCCAAATAACTGGAAGAAACCTAGAAATTATCTAATCCCATCATTTTTTTTTACAGATGAGGAAACCGAGGCCCAGAGAGTAAGCAGGGCTGTGGTGAGGGGAAGTCTAAAGGTCCTAGTGAAATCTGTTCAAGAGAGTTACATTAAGAACTGGAAGACAGAAGAAGAAAGAGGTAAAAATTCAGATAAAGGGGAATGGCGCTGTCCAAGAATCTGGCAGTCAGTTCTGGTGTATTAGAGATCCAAAGAGGAAGGTGAGGAATTTGTCAGGACCTTAAGTGTGTAGCTAGCCTGAAATGGATTACTTTTTTTGTGAGGCAATTGGGGATAAGTGACTTACCTAGGGTCACACAACTAGTAAGTGTTAAGTGTCTGACGCCAGATTTGAACTCAGGTCCTCCTGAATCCAGGGCCAGTGCTCTATCCACTGTGCCACTTAACTGCCCTTGAAATGGATCACGATTGAAGTTTATGACATGCTGGGCAAGGTTCTGGGATACTTAAGTTGATTATGGATCCTGATGGATTTTGTTGTTCAGTCATTTCCAGTCGTGGCCAACTCTTTGTGACCCAATTTGACGTTTTCTTGGCAGAGATACTGGAGTGGTTTTCCTTTTCTTATCCAGCTAATTTCATAGATGAGAAAACTGAGGCAAACAAGGGTAAGTGATGCTCAGGATCACATAGCTATTAAGTGTCTGAGGCCAGAATTGAATTCAGGAAGATGAGTCTTCCTGATGCCAGGCCCAATGCTTTATCTATAGCACCACCTAGCTCCCCCTCAGGCATATCTTTTCTTCAAAGATCATATGTGTGTATGTGAGGCCAATCAATCAACAAATATTTATTAAGTGCCTACTATATACTAGGAACTATAAGGGTACAAGTAGAAAGATCAAATTCATGAGAAGCTTACATTATACTACACTGATGTCTTAAGGCAAAATTTGTTTATACTAGTAGCATTATGCTAGTAATTAAAGGTGCAGATTATACTTGTAATTTAAGTTACATTGATGTTTAAAGGTCTAGGCTGTAATTTGGCAGCAGTGCAAACTTTTCTGGAATTGATTCAAAGATCTATTTGTTGTTGTTAAAATGATGTCCTTTTGTTTGTTTTTTTAAATGTGAAAAATCCAATTTTGATGCTTCATTTAGGCATGGAAGTGACCCTGGATTCTTGAAAGATATGCCAGTAGACAAAATTGCTGGCAGGTTTTCACCTGTTGAAAGGACTTTGATTGTGGTCCTGCCAATAGACAATGTTTACTACATGAGAAATCAGCAAGTTAAGTAGGCTAATCACAAGATGTTGACAATAAGGTAAGTTGTTTTGGGGTTTTTTTGGGGGGCCATAGCAGGTCATGGAACAAATAAAAAAATATGAGATAACCATAGTTTGTAGGTAGCCTCCTCCCTTCAGCTTCAATAGTAATATTAGTGAGAATAGGGGGAAAGGAAATAAAGTACTAAGAATCACATTGTCTTTTAGATTTTTTTTGTAAACATTTAGCTAGTGGTACTCTCACATTCTTGTTGGGTAAACCACATGTGAAGATACTATTGGAAACTGAATCATTTTACTCTTAGTCTTATTATAAATAAAAACAGAATGAATGAACTGTGTGAATAAGTGAACAAATCAATGAAAAGCAACATGGCAGTTACTGAGCCTAACACTAGATTATACAAACACAAAAAAGCAAGGCAGCCCCTACATGCAAGGAACTTAATGGGGTAAGACCACTCATAAAGGCATAAGGTGGCAGTGTTTTATCTGGAAGTCAAAACAAAAGTGAGTGGAGTCACTGGGCAGGCAATTTATTGACACGCTTTATGAATGGTCCTGTTGATGTGATCAGAGCAAGAGGTAGAAAGGAGGATAGTGGAGTTTCTAGTAATAAGCAACATGGCAGGAAGACGGCCAGAAGTCACACAGATATTGTAGAATCTAACTAATGAGGAATGGAAGACCTCAAGGCAAGGCAGTGGAGAACAAGAAAGAAATGGTTAGAGTGCAGAAATATCTGGAATATGATTGGAGTGCCTGCAGAAGGCAAAAAGAAGTTGTAGATATATGAAGGACAGCTCAACAGTCCTCCTTCAAAAGGCCAATAAACTATTTTCATGAATTAGCCTTAATATGTGTCCAGGGGAAGCAAGAAACCTTTCATGTGACATTTGATCATCTTCTAGTACAGTGCTCACAATAAACATTTACAAAATATCCTGTGTAAACAAATATTTATTAAATTCTAGCATATGTAAACCCTGTGCTGAGAATAAAGCAGATTAAGAAGGAAAAACAGTTCCTGTCTTCAGAGACCTTATGTTCTAACATGGGATCCAACATGTAAAAAGATAAGTAAATACAAGATAATTTGAAGAAGGGTATTAAGATATGCTTCACTTAAGATTTAATAACTGAGCAAAGTAGTAAATATAATTATAACTTATGTTCAACATTTATTATAGAGAAAGAGAAGGCATAGAATTTCTAGGAAGAACTCAACAAGATCTTCAAACTTTAATCAATATCTACATTAATGCTCAAAAATTTAAATGCAAACATGTGTATGAGGAAGGCAGTGAAAATACATTAGGCAATAAGGCTCAGGAGAAATTCAGAAAAAAGTCATATGTGTACAATAGGCAACACAGAAATTGCAATCTCTATGTCATGATTCTTTTCTTTAGTAAGAAAACTGGTATTCACCAGTCTTGAAGAGCAAAACAAAAACAAATAAAGAAGCAAAGGATATTGATTTTTGTCTTTATGGAAAGGAAACATCTACTTACCAATGCAACCTCGATTTCTTAATCTGTTGCCTGTATACCTTAAAAAGTTGACATTGTTAGAGCAAAGGTCAAACATAATAGTGAATTAGAATCAAAATGAGATGTGTAATGTAGCTAAAACATGTCCAACCTAAATTATTTCAACAAGTTACTAACATCAAGATCTGGTGAAAGGATAAAAAATCAGAAAACTAAACACACTACACCATTTGCAATAGAAGTTTAAGCAATCAAAATCAACTGTAGTAACTAAGAGACCAAATGAGCCTAGAAATTGCCCCAGATAGCAAAGACTTGTTTTCCTTGTCAAGCATAAAGTTATAACAGTCATGGGCAACTTTGGTTTACAATATTAACATATTTATAAAATAGTGAGAAAACTCATTGAAGATCATGAGCAGTATTAACTTTATAAAAAGAAGAGAAATAGTGGAAGAGAAAATATATTTATAGAAAGCTTAATGAGAAATGCAACTAAGCCATATCACCTCCAAGAACATCTAAAAATGAACAGGATAAGGATAATAAATAGGTTTTTTTAAATGAAGATTGCTATTAAGAATTACAAGCTCTTTGGGTGACAGAGAAATCATTATACTTGGACCCATAAAATTACTTAAATGTGGATTATGGGAAGTGTTAAAAAACATAGGTAATAAACATGTATAATGATTTTCTTCCTAAAATATGGCCAATGAAGTTTATAAACAAATAGCAAATCATTTGAAAAAAATGGAAAACCAGATTGCTCTAAGAAGTATAATTCATGGGCAGCTAGGTTTTGCAGTGAAAAAAATCCCTATCCCTGGATTCAGAAGGAACTGAGTTCAAATCTGGCCTCAGACACTTGACACTTACTAGCTGTGTGACTCTGGGCAAGTCACTTAACACTCATTGCCCGAGAAGAAGAAGAAGAAGAAGAAGAAGAAGAAGAAGAAGAAGAAGAAGAAGAAGAAGAAGAAGAAGAAGAAGAAGAAGAAGAAGAAGAAGAAGAGGTGGAAGTAGAGAATCTTTGAGTAATTCATAGGATCAGAGAAAGTTGGAGTGTTAAGGGACTCGGGAGGAAATCTAGTCCAAATGAGAGGTAGAAATTTCCCCTACAACATATTTGAGAAGTCATCATTTGGTCTCCCCATGGAGATCTCCTATGATAATGAATCTATAATGTACTGAAGTAGCCCTTTCCACTTTTCAATAATTATATTTTAGGGGTTTTATCATTTCTAATGATAATCTTCCTCCATGAAGCTTCAATCCACTGTACCTAGTTCTGCCTTCTGGGGATAGTTAAGCATCATACATCTAATAAAATTTTCTACAAGATAGTCACGATTATGCTTTTGAAAAGAGGGGCATTTAGGTAGTACAGTGGACAGAGAGCTGACCTTTGAGTCAAGAATTGGAACTATACCAAAAATAAAACAAAACCAAAAAGATACTAACTTGTTCTTACCCCATAGACCCAGGCAATACCACTGATAGTTCTATACCGTGCGACAAGAAATGACATAAGAGATTGTTTGAGAGAAACCTGGGGAGATTTGTATAAACTGAAATAGAGTGAGCAAAATAGTACCAAAACAATTTATATAAAAACAACAGCATAATAAAGAGAAATAAGTTTGAAAAAATGTAAGAACTTTGATTGAAGCAATGACTAACCACAGGTTCAGAGATCTGATGATAAAACATGCTACTCAGCCCCTGACCCTAAAGGAGAAGTGATAGATGCAGGGTTCAAAATGAAACATTCATTTTTTGACACTGCAAATGTGGGAATGTATTTTGCTAAACTAAGCATATCTCCTATAAGGGTTTTGGTTTTACTTCTTTTTTTTCCCTTCCCATTTTGATGGGGGAATGTCAGAAGGAAGAAACTAGGTTTTTGCTAATTAAATGCATAACATAAAATACATAGAATTACAAAGGAAAACAATGATATTGAAATACATTAGGATTTTCTAAAATTTATTCAGTGAATCCAGATTAAGAACCCCATATCTGGTGACTAGGCTTTCATATCTTCTATTGTGGGAATTTTTGATTTTCTTTTTAATTTTTTTCCTTTTTCCATTTATTTAAAATTTTATTTTCCCTCAATTACATGTAAAAACTATTTTAACACCCATTTTTAAAACTTTGTGTTCCAGATTATCCTCCTCCCTCCCCCCCCTCCCCCAAGAATGCAAGGAACTATATATAAACCATACAAGTGCAGTCATGTAAAACATCCCCACACTAGTCAGATTGTAAAAGAAAACAGACAAAAAGAAACTTAAGAAAAAAGAAACTTAAAATATGCTTCAATCTCTATTCAGACACCATCAGTACTTTCTCTGGAGATGGATTGCATTTTTTATAAATCCTTCAGAGTTGTCTTGCATTGCTTAAAATAGCCAAGTCATTCACAACTGATTATCTTACAATATTGCTGTTACTTTGTATATAATATATCTCATTTTACATCAGTTTATGTCACTCTTTCCAGGTTTTTCTGAGAGCATCCTGCTCATCATTTCACAGTTACTCTTGATAGCTGAATTTCCCTCCATCCTACTCCCTCCCCATGTCATTTACTCTATTCTCTAACTCCTTTAATCCTTTACCTCCTCAAAAGTGTTTTGCTTCTGACTGCCCCCTCCCCCAATCTACCCTCCCTTCTATCATCTTCCCTCTTATCCCCTTTCCCTCCTACTTTCCTGAAGGGTAAGAGCGATCATTATACCCAACTGAATGTGGATGTTAATCCCTCTTTGAGCCAATTTTGATGAGAGTAAGGTTCACTCACTCCTCAGCACCTCCTCCATCTTCCCCTCCACTGTATAAGCTTTTTCTTGCTTCTTTTATGTGAGATACTTCACCCCATTCTACTTCACCCATTCCCTTTCTCCCAGTGCATTCCTCTCTCACCCCTTAATTTTATTTTAAAGATATCATCCCTTCATATTCAACTCCCACCTGTACCCTCTGTCTAAATATAGTCCGTTCACCTGCCCTAATGGGAATGTTCTTATCAATTACGAGTATCATCTTCCCATGTAGAAAACAGTTTAAGCTTTTAATGTCTCTTATGGTTTCTTTTTCCTGTATACCTTTTTATACTTCTCTAGAGTCTTATATCTGAAAGTCAAATTTCCTATTCAGTTCAAGTCTTTTCATCAAAACAGCCTGAAAATCCTCTTTTTCATTGAATTCCCATTTCAGGGGAAACCTTGAAAGATTATATTCAGTTTTGCTGGTAGGTGATTCTTGGTTGTAATCCCAATTACTTTGCCCTCCAGAATATCATATCCTAAGCTATTTTAATGTAGAAGTTGCTAGACCTTTCTTATACTGACTGTGGCTCCACAGTACTTGAATAGTTTCTAGATGCTTGCAATGTTTTCTCCTTGACCTGTGACCTCTGGAATTTGGCTACAATATTCCTGGTAGTTTTCATTTTGGGGTCTCTTAAAGAGGTATCAGTGGATTCTTTCAATTTCTATTTTACCTCCTGGTTCTAGAATGTCAGGATAATTTTTTTCCTGAGAAATTCTTGGAAGATGATGTCTAGGCTCTTTTTTTGATCATGGCTTTCAGGTAGTCCAATAATTTTCATATTATCTCTTCTGGCTATATTTTCCAAGTCAGTTGTTTTTCCAATGAGATATTTCACATTGCCTTCTCTTCTTTTATTCTTTTGGTTTTGCTTTATTGTTTCTTGATTTCTCATAAAATCATTATCTCAATCCTAATTTTTAAGGAGTTATTTTCTCCAGAAAGCTTTTGTACCTCCTTTTCCATTTGGGCAATTCGGCTTTTCAAGGCATTCTTTCCCTCATTAACTTTTTGTATCTGTTTTATCATGTGGCCTAGTTTGTTTTTTAAGGTGTCATTTTCTTCAGTCTTTTTTGCGTGTGTCCTTTATCGAGCTGTTGACTTTTTCCATGATTTTCTGGCATCACCCTCATTTATCTTTTTATTTTTTCCTCTACCTCTCTTACTTTATTTTCAAAGTCCTTTTTGATTCCTTCTATGGCCTGAGACCAATTCATATTCTTTCTTGGAAGCTTTAGATGTAGGAGTTTTGACTTTGTTATCTTCTGAGGATGCATTTTGATCTTTCTTTGCACCATAGAAACTTTCTAGGTCAGCATTTTTTCCTATTTGCTCATTTTGCCAGCATATTTCTTGACTTTTAACTCTTTGTTAATGAGGGTACTGCTTCCAGGGTGGAGGGCAAACTGTCTCAAGCTTCAGGGGTTTGAGCAGCTGTTATCTGAGATGTTTCTAGGAAATTATAAGTCCTTAGTTTTTTCAAGGTGGTATGATTTAAGGAGAGGTATGTTCACATCTCTCCTAGCCTGTGCTCTGGTCTGCAAGCAACCACAGGCCTGCTTTTCTGCCCTGCAAATATGAACAGAATGCTGATCCACTGGGACTGCAAGCTCTTGTGTGCTTGTGCTCCTCTTGGGTGGGCCCACCACCCAAGACTGTGACCTGGATCCAAGTATGGGCAAAACAACAGGGTCCCGCCTCAGTGCTAGCAAAGAGACCCCTGTAATCTCCTTCTGTCCAGTTGTTTGACCCCTTTACTGTTTGTGGGCTGAGTTCCAGAAGCAGTTGCTGTTGCTGCTGATTCAGAAGCTCCCAAGGCCTACTCCTGGTTTGCTGTGGCTTTGGCTGGGTCTGTGCTGGTGAGGGGTCTGTGCTGACTCAGCCTGTGCTGGGCTGTACTCCACTCTGTCCCCAGTAAAACAGACCTTTCCTGCTGAATAGTTGCTGTCCATAAAGTGGCTAAAATTCTAGCTATACTGTCTAAAAATCTAATGAGTGGTCGCCAATAAATTAGAAGCTTTAGCAAGAGTTTAGACTTTTAAGCATTTATTAAAGAGCATAAGAAGTTGGTGAGGAGAGAGAAAGAGGCCTAGATGCCTTCATCTGTCTATCTAAGGGAGCCAACGTCTGAGCTCCACTTGAACAGAGGTTGTGGGCGAAAGAGAGAGAGAGAGAGAGAGAGAGAGAGAGAGAGAGAGAGAGAGAGAGAGAGAGAGAGAGCCTCACCCCTTCTTCGTCCCACAAGCCTCTGTGAAAACTGGAAAACATCCTGTCCACCCACACACAGCTCCAAACTAATTGGTTGGTAGCTTTGTTCGACAGTACCTATGAGCAAGCATCATTTCCTGAGGCCAAGGAACTGACCTTCCAAGCCACGTAGCTTGTCCTTAGACGCCTTCTCCTCATGGGGGAGCTTTCCTACAGTATCTCTCCAGCAGGGGGCATCACTCCAATGCTCACAGTGTCAACCTTCCAAGTTGTCATTGACTGAAAAATTATTTCACCCTGTCTTTTTCTGGGTTCTGCTGCTCCAGGAATTGTCTTATAGCATTATTTGAAGGTATTTGGAGGGATCTTGGGCAGAGCTCAGGTGAATTACTGCCCTTCCTCCACCATCTTGGCATTGATTTTCTTTTATTCCTACTGACCAAAACGTGTCCTATGGGGTGTGAAAATATAAAATCTTAAACATTCCTTAGATAAGAAGCCAGAGGAAGACTCTCAACTGTCCAAGACTCCTTGGTCACATGTAAATCTTCTTTAATTAGCCTATTTTTGAACCTTCTGAATGTAGTTTAATCTTTAAGCTGAATCAATTTGTATAGAGTTTGTCTGATGAAGTTTATTTCCTTAAGGGATGTATGACATTATACCTCTAACTAAATGTTTTCAACTTTTATCACATCGAAGAAAGAATAGGATTATGAAACTATCTTTTCTTTAATTTTAATGGGATGAAGAATACACAAGATTGCAATATGTAATGAACTGTTTCTGTCACTCTGACATAACTGTGTTTATAAAAAACATTAGAGCCCTAATCAGGGTTGAGGTTTTCTCTGAGGCCTGAATATATGCTTGACCATAATAATAAAACATAGGGTTTTTTCTCAATAATTTCTATGTTGTAGTAAATATATTTTGGCAGCAGTTACCTAGCACATGAACAAAGAGAGGAGATATTTACCCCATAACAATTCATTTAATAATTTGATAGTAAAGTACAACCTTTTCTTCTGAACAGGACAATGTCTTTATTTGATCCATTAGATCAAATGGATCTAAACAAGGTGAATTCTGCAGGTAAGTCAGGAATTCTCAAGAACCAAACATAAGCTCTCTTGGGAGTACATATTGAAGGAATTAAGCCTGTTTAGCCAAATGAAGAAAATATTGTTTGGGAAGTGAGTAACACCTTGGCTGCCTTCAAAATTTTAAAGGGCTGTTTTAAGAGATCAGATATGACCTGATTGGTTTCCCAAGGTAAAACCAGGAGCAATAGGTGGAAGATCAAAAGAGGGAAGCAGGCTAGTTGTCAGTGAATCTAAGATCCCACTCTAGGGTCTTGTGTGGAACAAGGTTAGGATGTTGCTCCCATCACTCATAAAATACACAAAATGTATCAGGCTTTGGACAACCTTTATTGCACCCACCACAGAAAATGCATATGACAGCAAGGGTTTATAGGAACATATGCTGTAGAATTATAAAGCACTCAAAAAGTCTATAGATTATCTAGAGATAGTAAGGACACTATTTTTGAGGATTGTTATACAGAAATGCTTTTCATTCATCCCAGACTTTTACTTTCTGAGGAATTCATGTTAATAAGGAGCAGATTTCATGATAAGATTCAAAACCAGAAAATGGCATAATTTGGGGTATTGAGCAAGAGAGGATCATCTTTTTTTCTTCCCTCTAGGGGGCTGATACCCAAACAACTGAATTAAGGATTTTTTTAAAGGAATTTTATTAAATTTAAATTTAAAGTTCCTCCTGGAACTTCATTACCTCACAAATGCTCATAAAAGGAAATAAAAAGGCAGACTTAGGTAAATAAGACATCCAGAAATTAGAGGTCTGGGAACTCCCTGTCTCAGGTTTATTCTTGTATGTCTTCATTTTCTGCTCCAGGAGCTCAGTGGAGGAAGGTGAAAGGTAACTTCAGGCAATAACCACTCATTAAATGTCTACAGTGCACTGAGCACTGTGTGCTGGAGATACAAGTTCAAGTTGTCAAGAAGCATTTTTTTTTCTGTGCCTACTAAGTTCCAGGCACAATGCTAAACCCTGGGCATATAAAGGACAGGTGGGGTGGGGTAGGAGGGCACAGTAGAAAAAGTCTCTTACTGGGGGCAGCTAGGTGGTACAGTGGATACAGCACCAGCCCTGGATTCAGGAGGACCTGGATTCAAATCCAGCCTCAGACCCTTGACACTTACTAGCTGTGTTACCCTGGGCAAGTCACTTAACTCCAATTCCCTCACCAAAAAAAAAAAAGAAAAGAAAAGAAAAGAAAAGAAAAAGTCCCTTACCTTGAAGAGCTTACATTCTAATGGAGAAAGCCATGGGAGGAGAGAGAGAAGAGAGAGGGAGAGACACACACATATAGACAGAGAGACAGAGACAGAGCGAGAGACAGAAACAGAGACAGAGAGAGACAGAGACAGAGACAGGCAGACAGAGAGACACACAGAGACAGAGAGACAGGCAGAGGCAGAGACAGAGAGACACACAGACAGACAGAAAGATGGAGACAGAGGCAGATGAGTCATGAAGATAAATTACAGGGAATGAGAAACACAGAAAAAGATCTTTCCCTCTTCCTTCCTCCTCTTTGAACTTACAGGAAAATCTGGATGTCCATGGAAGAGACATCATGGGGGGAAAGGGCAACTTCACAGCTACTTTATGGAACAAAGTTAGCTTTTTTTTTTTTTTTTTTTTTTTGGTGAGGCAATTGGGGTTAAGTGACTTGCCCAGGGTCACACAGCTAGTAAGTGTAAAGTGTCTGAGGCCGGATTTGAACTCAGGTCCTCCTGACTCCAGGGCCGGTGTTCCATCCACTGCACCACCTAGCTGCCCCCAAAGTTAGCTTTTTTAACAAATGTATTTTCTTTTTATCAAATTCAGCCAGTCATCTCGGAGGTAGTCCTATCAGAGGGCTTTCGTTGTATTGTTTTTGCTGTTCAGTGGTTTTCAGTCATGTCCAATTCTTAATGATTCCTTTTTGTTGTTGTTTGTTTCTGTTGTTGTTTCGGCAGAGATAATGGAGTGGTTTGCCTTTTCCTTCTCCAGCTCATTTTACAGATGAGGAAACTGAGGCAAATAGTTAAGTGACTCTCAGGTTCTTACAACTAGTAAATCTCTGAGGTCAGATTTGAACTCAGGAAGATAAATCATCCTGACTCTAGTCCTGACACTGTAGCCACTGCACTGCCTCCTCAAAGGGTTTTGGAACCAATCAGAGAAGTTCCCAGTGTCCTAGTAGAAAGATGCTAGAGTACCTGTCTACCTCCCATAACCTCTAATTTCATGGCTTGTTCAAATTGATCAAGAGTTCCACTCATCAAATTGCCTTAAAATCAGGTAAATCTTCCTAACAATTAAAACCATCTAAAACTGGGATGGGTTGGCTTACAAGGTATTGGGTGCTCTCCAATTGGATGGCTTGAAGAAGAATTTGGATAATCATTGGTAGTGGGGGAGGTATGTAAGAGTGAGGACTTTCTTTTTTGAAGCATTGGATTAAATGGAAGCTGAAGTTCCTTCAGACTCGGAAATTCTATGATTATCTAATTTTTCAAAGCAACGCTACAGCAAATCTTTTCATAAAAAACCTGTTATTAAAAATCTAGATATCTTTATTAAATATAAAATC
Source organism: Dromiciops gliroides (assembly GCF_019393635.1). Classification (NCBI taxonomy): domain Eukaryota; kingdom Metazoa; phylum Chordata; class Mammalia; order Microbiotheria; family Microbiotheriidae; genus Dromiciops; species Dromiciops gliroides. The sequence continues at coordinate 215,632,992 of NC_057866.1, read as the reverse complement.
AATTGACCATAAGGTAGGAGAAATGAATAGGATCAATATACATTCAATCCACTAGCTTTCTTTCTGATTATTGGAGTATTTAGATTGCTAAAGAACTTTTAAAATATTGTATTCATGAAATAAACATGTTTTATACTATGTCAAAAAAACTGTGTATATGGGGGCAGCTAGGTAGTGGATAAAGCACTGACCCTGGATTCAGGAGGACCTGAGTTCAAATCTGACCTCAGACACTTGACACTGACTAGCTATGTGACCTGGGCAAGTCACTTAACCCTCATTGCCCCACAAAAACAAAAAACAAACAAAAAACACCCAAAAACTGTATATGTGACTCAATTTACTCTGTTTTAGGATAACTATCCCTTTTTGAAAACCTTTTAAAACTTCCTTCTGCTATTCCAAGTTGTTGAAAGAAATCTGCATAAGATTTTTGCCCAGAACTGCTGTAATTTGCTGTTTTCCCTTCCAAATCTTCTGGATATCAGCCTCTGTGAGCTCCTTCTGTTGTGGGCATCTGTTGAGGAATGAGCATCTGTCATATCATTTATGTTTGGAGTAGTGATTTATAAGCAGGGTGTCATGATAACTTGCCAGGTTTTGCCAAGTGTGAAAAAGCTAATAAGCTGAAATGCAAGTCACATTAGCCAAAATCGTGCTTTTTTTAAAAAAAATGAAAATTAATAAGCTGTGGCATGAAGCAGCATATAAGGAGACATCATTTTGAGGATTTAGAAGTGGCTCAATATTGAATTCTCATGTTTTTTAAATGAGAATGGTTTGTTACCTTGCTTCAAGTATTGAAGCAAAATACCTCACCCCAATGATCAGTTTGAATACAATTTTTACCTTTGAGTCTAAATATGAAAGACATAGTTAAGAAATTAGCTCCATGCAAGACAAATAACCAATTCATTTTAACTCAGAAAACATTTATGAGGCACCTATTCTGTGCAGATCACCGTGTCAAGCACTGAGAATTCCTAGAAAAAGGCCCTGGTCTCAAGGATGGCATATTCTTCTGGGGGTAGGGAGAGATGCAACATATGAACAAAAGTGATACCAACGTAATTTGAATAGGGAGGGATCAATAATAACTTGGGAAATTGGAGATGTTTTTATGAAAGAAGTGATGCTGGACTGATTCTTGAAGTGATTAAGAATTCTCAGTATTAGAGTTGATGATGGAGTGTATTAGGGGATAGATAGCTTGTGAAATGTTGAGTTTAGGGAATGGCTAGCAGTCCAGTTATAACGTTAGTAAATGATATCTGACTGAGTAACTGAGTTGAGGAGGATATGTATTCAAGACAGAGACTGAAGAAGGAATGTCAGATGTAAGGGAGAGAGAGAAGACCAGAAGGGAGAAGAATGCCCAGGAAACTGGAGAGAATTTGGAGCTGTTAAGGGTCCAAGGCTATTGAATCTAATCTCACCTATCTATCATCTATCTGTTAATTAATTAATTAATTCATTCATTCATCCAAAGGAAACTTGTGCTGAGAGGTTTATGTTATGTCACAGATGTAGTCAGTGTCTACTTAGGTCTTCCTCATTCCAAACCCAACACTCCATCCACTGTACTGAGGCAGGAAGATTAATTAGGAGGTGACTGAAAATAGTCTAATTGAGTGTTAGGACAGTGGAGGGAGGAATCTGAGGCCAGACAGGGTTGAAAAACAAAGAATTATAAACTGGACTCAAAGTCACAGATTTTTAGGAGTGAAGGAGAGGTGGGGAGATTTTGGACAGAATGTTACAATGTGACAAAATCACATGGATGGAGCAGTTTTGTGTAACTGTGAAGTCTGATGTAGGGTTACCACAGTGGGTGACTGAGATAACATAGGAATGGAAATCACTGTAATTGAGAAAACTAGAGAACTATGACATTAATATTATCAAAAATATAGGCCAGGGTTAGGAAAAAGGGGCCAAAACCCCTAAATAGAAAAGAAGTAGCTTGGGGCTAGTAGACAACAGGAAATAAGTATAGCGGTACAGGGAGTAGGTGGTTGGGTGATGTGATTTTATGAGTTTTTCCTGTATACTTGATAAAATTACAAGGGCATGAACATTTGGGTCTAGTAGATATGTTCTCTAGCTTCATACAAAGAGGGCACAAGAAACTCCTCTAACTCCCAGAGATAGAACACTGACCTTGGAGTCAGGAGGACCTGAGTTCAAATCTCACTTTAGATATGTACTAGCTATGTGACCCTGGGCAAATCACTTAATCCCAATTGCCTTAAACATCTGGGGCCATCTCCAGTCATCCTGTTGGACATCTTGCCACTGGACCCAGATGGCTCTGGAGGAGAGAGTGATGTTGGTGACCTTGCACAGCCCTCCCTCACTTAAATCCAGTTCAGTGCAAGTCATGACATCACCCTGATGTAATGGTCCTCTTCAAGAATGAAGCACATACACACACACACATGCATACATACACACACATATACATACACACATGCATGCATGCACACATACATACACACACATACACACACATACACACACATACATACATATCGCTTCATGGTTGTTTCCATTTTGGTTTTGGTTTTCTTTTTTACTCATGTCTATATTCTCTTTTCTTATCTGAGGCCTTTCCTCTAGGACCAGGATACTGTACTGTTAAATGGGAGGGAGGGAGTGAACAAGTATTTATTAAATCCCTACCATGTGCTAGGTCCTGTGCTAAATGCTTTCCAAATATTATCTCATTTGATGGAGTGGCTAGGTTTAGTTCTTGCCTTGTAAGGTCCCCTAGACCACTGGTTGAGCTCATCTTTACCAAATAACTTTGCTTCTTTATCTTGAATGGCCATTTTGGGGTCTGGTCTTGTTGTTCTGTCTTTTATAGGATGGAGGAGCTCAGCAGTATTTTTCTTTGGTTATGTTGTTTCATGTAGATTTCTTTTTCATTGTTCATATGTATTCCCAGGTTACTAGCTTTTGCCTGGAATATTTCTGGTAGCCATCTTCATGAGAAGCCTTTTTTATTTGTTTATATTCTCCTGTGGGTTCTTTGTATCTTATGAAAAAAAAAGTCATTCCACAAACTATATTTTGGGTTGAGTGTTTTGTGAGATTCGGAAACCTTGTTGCTTACTTTTGGCTAACCCTGGAAATGAATTAGATCTAACCTTTATTCAGCAGATTTTCCTGGATTTTCTGACTCAGTAGTATGAACAAAAGATATACATTTTTTCACTTGGTGTCAGAATTTAAAATTAAACTAGGTCTTTCTAAGCCCAAAGGTTTTGGAGGGTCTTGGGCCATGGGTCAAATCCTGTCACTGATCAAAAGGGTGTCATTTCCTCTCTTTCATTAATTCTGGAAAAAAGAAAATATATATATAACATTAGAACTCAGGGAGGACAGAGCCAATCTGAAGGATTGGGGATGGGAGCAGACCCTGAGTGCAGGAGCACCAGCAGCAGGACTTAGAAGCAGCGGACACTGGAGCTCTTGGCCCAGAAATGGTAAGGAGGTTAGACAACTAGAAAAAAGAGATTATAGGGGACTCTTTGCTGGCACTGGGTGTGTCTGGTGCTAATTGACAACTGGGACAGTTAGGTAGAGCAGTGGATAGAGTATCAGCCCTGAAATTGAGAGGACCTGAGTTCAAATCTCACTTCAGACACTAACTAGCTTTGTGACCCTGGGCAAATCCCTTAATCCCAATTGCCTTAAATATTCAGTGCCATCTCCAGTTGTCCTGATATTTCACTTGCCAATGGATCCAGATGGCTCTGGAGGAGAGAGTGAGACTGGTGTCTTTACACAGTCCTCTCTCACTTAAATCCAATTCACTAAAAGTGATGGCATCACTTTAATGTCGTGGCTGTCTTCAAGAATGAAGGACGGGGCAGATAGGTGGCACAGACCTAGATTCAGAAAGACCTGAGTTCAAATGCAGCCTCAGACACTTGTCACTTACTAGCTGTGGGACCCTGGGCAAGTCATTTAACCCTCATTGCCCCACAAAAAAAAAAGAATGAAGGACAAGCAACAACAACAATTGACAACTCTGTTGACAATAAATCATTCTGGGTTGTAATCCCAGAGTAGAGAGTAGAATTTGTGATCAGTCACAAGAGAACAATGGCTCTAGTCACAGTTCCTGGGTCCATAGAAACATTAACACTGCTGGAGAACAAGGAACCTGACCATAGTTACAAGGCCAAGAGAAACAATAATATTTGCTGCTACAGGGGAACAGATGCCCTTTATGGGTAAAGATCAGAGTGCAGACCAAGAGAGCAATGATGACATTTCTCCTAGTTTAACAGCACCTCAGAAGCACCCAAAACTTGTAAAACCCCAGAACTAGTTCTGAAAACAGTAGCATCAAAAAGCTTGAAGCTTGGGACAGTGTTTCCCCACCCCATGGTGAGCAAAGCCCAACCTAAATAAAAAGTTCAAAGTGAAGAAATAGGCTGAGAACTTGAGCAAACAACAACAACAACAACAAAAGTGGCAGGGAAGACCAAGACATAAACTTAGAAGAAGGCAAAAATGTGAAAACACCTAATAGTAAAACCTCAAAGAAAAATACTAATTGGAAACAAGGTCAGCAAGAATTCCTGGAAAAGTTGGAGAAAGACATAAGCATGGGAGAGGAAAAATTGGGGAAAGACATGAGAAAAATGGAAGATAATTATAAAAAAAGAGAATTAACACCTTGATGAAAGAGGCACAAAAATACTAGAGGAAATAATACTTAAAAAAACAGAATTAGCCTAAAGGTAAAAGAGGCACAAAAATTCACTGAAGAAACGAACGTGCTAAAAAGAAGAATTGGCCAAATGGAAAAAGTGCAAAAGCTAACTGAAGAAAATAATTCCTTAAAAATTAAAATTAAAAATTAAATTAATAATCCATGAGACATTGAGAAATAATAAAACAAAATCACAATATTGAAATCTCTCTTCTCAAAATGGTTCAAAGAGGAAAGCATACATACACACACACACACACACACACACTCAGTTGCACATGGAAATCTATCTTACCTAATAAGGAGATAGGAGATGAAGAGAATAAGAAATATGGAGAGGGGAATGAAAAAGTGGAGGACAGATTGAGGAAGATGGTGGTTAGGAACAAGACAAATTTTTGAGGAGAGAGGAGAGACAGACAGAGACAGAGTGGGAGAGAGATGTATAAACAGTGTAAAATGGGATGGGGGGAAATGCACAATTACTTATTATAACTATAAATGTGAATGGGATGAGCTAACCCACAGAATGGAAGCAGATAGCAGAATGGATTGAAAACCAAAATCCAACAATATGTTGTATACAAAACACACAGTTGGGACAGAAAGACACGAAGGGAGTTGAAATCTGTTATGCTTCAACTGAAGAGGACGGGGTGACAATTATGATCTTAGAAAAAGGAAAAGTAAAATTAGACCTTAAAGAAATATATAATAAGAAACAACTTTTTGTTAAAAGGTGCCATAGACAATGGGCAGAGAGGTGGTACGGTGGGTAGCGTTCTAGGCCTGGAGGCAGGAAGACTCATATATCTTCCTGAGTTTAATTCTGGCTCCACACACTTACTAACTATGTGACCCTGGCCAAGTCAGTTAACTCTGTGTAAAATGAGCTGGAGAAAAGAGATCATAAAAAAAGGGAAAAGGACCCATATGTGCAAAAATATATATAGCAGCTCTCTTTGTGGTGGCAAAGAATTGAAAATCAAGGGAATACTCTTCAATTGGGGAATGGCTGAACAAGTTGTGGTAGATGAATGTAATGGAATACCATTATGCTGTAATAAATAATGAGCAGGCAGATTTCAGAAAAACCTACAAAGCATTAAGTGGCTGAGTGAAGTGAGCAGAACCAGGAGAACATTGTACATAGTAACTGCAACATTGTGTAATAATCAACTGTGACAACCTTGGCTCTTCTCAGCAATAAAATGATCCAAGACAATTCCAAAGAACTCATAATGGAAAATATTCTCCACATCCAGAAAAAAGAACCGTGGATTCTTAATGCAGATTGAACCATACTGTTTCTACTTTTGTTTTTTGTTTTTGTTTCCTTTTTTGAGGTTTTTCCCTTTTGTTCTTATTCTTCTTTCACATGACCAAAATGGAGAAATATCTTTAACGTGATTCTACATACATAACTGTGGGGATGAATTTTTAATTGGGGAGTGTTAACTAAGCAGCTCACTGCAATATTGGGGCAAGGAAGGAGACCAGCAGCTTCCCTCAAAACAGAGCAGGATTTATTTAACAAGAACAAACTTGAAAAAACACAAACAGGATCAGTAGGATTAAGGGAAAGGAAATAAAATGGGGAAAGGGAAATTATACAACCTGAACAACACAACTGCCCAGGAAATCAGCTGAGAACACACAGCAGCATCCTGTTGCCTTCCAGCTTCAAGCTAGAATGGTGAAAAAATATCCCTTCTTCACCCCAGGCTGACCACACACAGCCCCCAGCCAATTCACTGGCCACTCTGACAGTCACATGACTTCCCTCACTGGGCTTCCAATCATTATAATTTTGCAAGGCCCATGTAGGTGTTAGCAAGTAGTTATGACGTGAGGTGCCAGCACCATGGAGATGGCTACAACCAGTGGGTGGAGCACCATGCAGTTTGCAGAGCCCCAGAGGCCAGTGTGCATGCTGAGGTTTTTTTTTTAAATTCTAGCCAAAAAATGGGGTCATAAAAACCTTAAATAACAATTAATTATTTACATAACCTATATCAGATTAGATTTCTGTCTTTGTGAGGGGGAAGGAGAAAAAATCAGAACTAAAAATGTTATGAAAACAAATGTTTGAAACTATATTTACATGAAACTGGAAAATAATGAAATACTTTTATGATTAAAAAACAAAACAACAACTCTAACAACAAATGAGCTGGAGAAAGAAATGGCAAACCAAGAAAATCCCAAATGGGGTCATGAAGTGTTGGACATGACTTAAAACAATACCATAGACAAGGAATTAGTGTGTGTATATACATACATACATACTGTGAGAATATTATTACCAGAGGCCCCCTGCTGTGAGAGCATGGGCTGACTTTCTAAGGTTCAGTGTCCTGAAGTTACCTTACATCAACATGAGACCACCACTCTCAACCAATCAGCTTGAAGCAGTGTGTGAGGCAGTTGGTTTTGTCAGTTGGTGGTTGGAACCTTGTGGGGTTGCCAACTGAACCAGGAGTGGTTGAGGTAGTTAGGGTTTTTCCTATTCTTTCAGAGACACATTGTCTCTTTGTTAACCTCTCATATATTTTAATAAATGTTTAATACCTAAACTATTAAACTGTTGTCTTAGCTAGCTTTCCCCACAAGGGAACAGATAGGGTAACCACACACATTCAGTTTTACCCATTACAATACATACATATATACAAACATACATATGTAAGGAAAATGTCTCTGATAAAGGCCTCATTTCTCAAATATATGGGGAACCAAGTCAAATTTATAAAAATAAGAGCCATTCCTCAATATATAAAGGGTCAAATTTTATGAACAGGCAGTTTTCAGAAGAAAAAATCAAAACTAAAGTCAAATGAAAAGATTCTCGAAAGTACTATTGATTAGAGAAATGCAAATTTAAACACCTCCCAGGTACCACCTCATATGTATCAGGAATCAGAAATGCTGGAAGAGATGAGGAAACATTAATGAACTGTTGGTGGAATAGTGAACTGTTCCAACCATTCTGGAAGTCAATCTAGAACTGTGCCCAAAGGTCTACAAAGCTGTGCATATTCTTTGATCCAGCAATAATTCTGCATGCCAAAGAATTCAAATAAAACGTACAAAATATTTATAGTATCTTTTTCTGTAATGGCAAGGAATTAGAAATTGAGGATGCTCATCAATTTGGGAGTGGATTAATAAGTTGTGTCATGAGATTGTGATGGAGTACTATTGTTCTATGGAAACTGATAAGGTAAGTAGTTTCAGGGAAAATAACACGTCAAGACCTATATAAACTGATGCAAAGTGAAGTAAGAACTGGGAAATCATTGTGCATAGTAATAGTAATGTTATAGTGATGATTAACTGTGAAGGACTTAGCTATTCTGATCGATAAAGTGATCCAAGACAATTCTAAAGGACTCATGATGAAAAAAATGCTTTCTACCTCCAGAGAGAGAACTGATGAACTCAGGAATGCTCAAGTTATTGGATTCAATTCAATTTAGTTCAGTTAAAAAATCACCAATTTTGAGTACTATGTATGTACCAGGCAATATGCTTGGTAATGGGACAATAAAGAAAAAATATCTCTTTGTTCAAGAAATTTATTTTTTCCTGGAAGATCTATGAAATGCATGATTACAAATTTAGCATTTCAAAAGAAAAAAAATACCAGAATCAATATCCTCATGGAAAAGGTGTTCCCATTTTATGGAACATTATAATTCTATGGAATTGGTTCCAGTACTTTTTGGAATCTCATGGAACATTAGAATTGTTTGCAAAATGCTACCCTAGCTATATTTCACTGAGTCATGGATTTAATTCTACATGCTGTTGGTTATGAGGAAGTATTGGAAAATATGCATAGGCTATTTAATATTACACAGTGATAGTGAATTTCTTTATTAGTATCAGACAAACCCTTGGGAAGTCAGCCATTTAGCAGGACTATAGATATATACAACAATTTAGGAAGGAACACTGAAAAGGAAAAGTGGGTCAAAAGCTGGGTTCATGACTTGAAAATAGGTGAAGTTATTCAGAGACTATTTTCAGAAAATGCAAAGAATTACTCTAACATGCTTCAGCATTTCAAGGTTTTAAATGCATTCCCCAGCCCTCAGTTGAGTAGAAAACCTTTTGTGTTATTTTATAATTTTCATATATGATTGTGAAAAGGTCAAAGGTAAGCCCTTGAGGGAAGGGTTTTAGGCAAATTCAACAGTAAGAGTTTATAGCTACATCCTTCACTTCTAAGCATTTAAAAGACAATTTTCATAGCTGTTTTACAATTTCAGGATTTCCATTTGATGGTTTTTTTTAACTTTCGCATATGAATTACACATGAGGTAATTCTGAAGAACTAGATAGGACATTTTTGTGAAGCACCACTTAAATATTTGATTGGCTGGTTGCGTCAAAAGAGTTATGTCACTTCAGTCATCCAAACAATAAAAAAAGTTTATTTAGGTGATTGGAAATAGTTAATAGTCTTACCTTTTGTATAATTAGACAACAATTAAACATTCATTGAACCATTTATTAAATACCTATTTTGTTCAGAATATCATGCATGTATAGGGCATACAAAATTTAGATTAAAACTTGGTGTTTGCCTTCATCGAAATTACAGTCTTTTAGATGGATAAGGCACACACCTAACAATAAAGGCACAAATAAAAATTCTATGAGGTCTGAGGGAGAGTTGTTAGCATCCTGGAAAAAGACTATAGAAAACCAGGGAAAGCTTCACAAAAAAGCTGGCATTTGATGTCAGCTTTAAAGGATAGGTAGGCTTTAAAGGATTCAGTAGGCTGAGTGGGATGGAGACTATTCCAGGCATAGGAAACAGCGTGAGCGAAGGCACAGAGGCCAGAGAGTACAGGATATGAATAGGGAAGAAGATGGAGGATAGAAAGCAATGGAATTTATCAAGGGTAGAGTGTATGAACAGGAAGATAGATAAAATATCTGTTGTGGTGCTGTAATAGATGATTTTCTAATTGACTGCAAGAGTGTACAGGCAGATGCATACCAATCAGTGAATCAATGGACATTTATTAAGTGCCAGTTATGTACAAGGCACTATACTAGGTGCTGGAGTTATAAAGACAACGAATGAAATAACCCCCACTCTCAAGGAGATTACAGTCTATCAAAGATGACATGTACATATAAAAGTATATTCCAAATAAATATAGAAAAAAATCACGATAGTTAAATACAAGGTAGTTTAGGAAGGAGGGCACCAGCAATTGAGGGATCAGTGAAGCCCAGTTAGATAGAGCTGGAGCTGAAGCTACATTTTAAAGGAAGAGATTCTTTGAGGCAGAGGTAAGGAGGAAGTATATTTTAAGGCATGGGGGAAGCTGAGAACAAAGGCACAGAGAGAGACAGCTTATGCAACGCCCTCCTTGAAGAAGAGAGAAAATGCCAGTTTGGCTGGAGATATATTCTGGCCAGGAGAGTAAGTAATAATGAGGCTGGAAAGATAGGATGGAGCCAGTTGTGGAGGATTTCAAAAGCCAAACAAATGAATTTGTATTTTATCCTAGAGAATGTGTGGACAATTTCCTGTATGGATGGTCAGATCAATACTTAAGAAAAATTCTACCAGCAACTATGTGGAGCAATGATTGGAGCAAGGAAAGACATGAGTTAGCAGACACATTAGGAGACTTTTATGTGACAGTATGTACCTGGAGAGGGGAGGGGTCATCTGAACAGATATGCTTTTCATAAAATAAGATAGGAAATAATAATGAGCTCCTGTTATCCCCTCTGTTCAATTCCTTATAATAAACACACATCAAGGGTTTACAATGTGCAAGATATTCTCAAAAGTGGTGGGGATGCATGTAGAAAGCTACCCCCACAAAAAACCAAAAACCAACCAAACAAAAATCCATGCAACCACACACACATAAACACACAAACAAAGCAGATTTAGTTCTCAGGGAGATTACACTTAGAATTAGAAGTATAGAAAGTAGGGGCAGCTAGGTGGAGCAGTGGATAGAGCACCAGCCCTGGATTCAGGAGGACCTGAGTTCAAATCTTACCTCAGACACTTGACACTTACTGACTGCGTGACCCTGGGCAAGTCACTTAACCTCCATTGCCCCACCCCCAAAAAATAAATAAAAAGTAAAATAAAATAAATAGAACTATAGAAGGAAAAATAGTAATATAAATTAACTTCAGGAGGGAGAGAGTGTTACAATCTGGAGTGGGCAATAATCAGAAAGCACTTCATGGAGGATTGTCATCTGAATCATTCCTTGAAGGAAGCAAGGAATTCAAAGAGGAAGAGATAAAGAAGTAAAGAGGATATCCATTCTAGACATGGAAACCAGGTTGAAAAACACAGAGGTATGAGGACTATCTCAAACGTGTCTCAGCAGAGCAGACACTGCTTTGTTTCTCTTAGTATAGATGAGTTCCATTATGTTATAAATGGAATGAAGATGAAACAAGCATTTATTAAGCTCTTACTTTGTGCCGGGCACTGTGCCAACCACTTTACAAATATTTCATTTGAATTGCTATTTGATTTGATATAAGTGATGCAGAGATGTGGTCAAATGAGTTTCTATACTCTTCCTTGTTCTGTGTTACATGGAAGCCCTTTCAAAATCCATAAATGCCATAATGCCAAGAAACAATTTTAAATAAAATCAGAAATTAGTGAGAATTCTATATGGACAAATGAGAGAATTGTCTGGTTACCTTATTGATGAACCCAGAAAAATATTGCAAAGAACAGAGAAATGCAGACCTAAAGGACAGAGGTGCTGATAAAAACCACTTCCGGCCTCGAACCATATTAGATGTTTAACAGAAAAGCCAAAGAAATTAAAGTATAAATTAGGCCTTGAAATTTTAAAGATGTTTTTAATCATTTTATTTGTTCTAAATGTTTTAAGGCCACACAATCTCTTTTCTTGAAAAAAGTCAGAGTTCTTTGGCTATATTTACAGTTGTGAATCTTTTAAAAGCATTCTGCCTGGGCTCAGAATGCAAAAGAGTATGTTTTTTTGTGTAAAGAGGTGAAATTCAAGGCAATGGATTCTGTGCCTTCTGAGAAATTCTATTAAGAGGGAGAACTTTCCTGGTGGATTACATTGTGCTGATCATATCAGGGCCTTCAGGCTCTCCTAATGAGATTCACAATCACTCAGAAAGTTCAAAATAACCATCCACATAGGAAATGAAAGTAGATTAAAAATGTCTATTGTTCAGATATGCAGTTAGATGGATAACCTAAGGAGCTGATCTATCACTAGAAAAATCTTGGATAGATGGACAGTTAACTGGGGCCAGAACTGAATTGATGAAAGTGGGTCAATGTGCATTTTGGAAATTATATAACATTTTTAGAGACTCCAACTTTCTTCTTGAAACAAAAGCCCATTTTTAAAAAACGCCAATAATCTTCTGGTGTAGAGTATATGTGTAGAGTAGCTAATAACCAACATTCATATAGTGTTTTATGGTTTGCAAAATATTTTATATACATGATCTCATTTAATTTTATGTATCATGGAATATCAAAATCTCTGAATAATTATGTCATGCAAACCACCCAAAAAGCCATGGAAAACTCATGGTGAGTATGTGGGAATATTACAGCATATTACCAGTGAAAAGTTGTGTAGCAGAAGCATCATGATTAGTCTAAATAAGAAGGGAAGTTTGGGGGTGTGGGGCAAGGGAGGAGAGACTGTGAGGGGGAAAAAAAGGATAAAGCCCTACACTCAAACAATAATATAGTCTGTCAAAAAAGTTTCATGAGAAGACTGAAAATGTTGTTTTAAAATTGAAATTATTTTCCAAAAATAATTTTGATTGATATCTTTTGGTTTTACATTGCCTGAACATCCCATTATAATAAACTGGATGGGGCAGCGAGGTGGCACAGTGGATAAAGCACCAGCCCTAGATTCAAGAGGACCTGAGTTCAAATCTAGCCTCAGACACTTGACACTTACATGATGTGTGACCCTGGGCAAGTCACTTAACCCTCATTACCTGCATTTAATTGTAGTTGGTGATGATGTTGACTATATGAACTAGATTTCATTTTTGTTCCAGATCTACCTCTACATAACGGTTTGACTTTGAACATATCAATCTCTAAATCTCAGTTTCTTCATGTGTAAAATAAGGAACTTCTAAGGTTCCTTCTATCTCTAGGATTGTATGACCCTGGTTCTTGCTATCTGGTCACTTTTCATTTTCTTGGAATTACTTGACTGCTATTAGGATTTCTATGCTAATCTTCCTATGTATATGAGATCCCTAATAAGACTGGGTGAATAATACTTTTCATTATGCTATTCTTTAAGAACTACTAAATGCAATTTATTATACGTGCTATTAGTTTGTGACAGATAAAGAAGTATATCTTACACATTTGTAATTATAGTGAATAAAATTAGTTCTAATTTCTAGTAATGTTAAGAGCATGAGAAAATGTTGTTTTATAATCTATTTTATGATCTGTGACGCTTCAATTTTTCACTGGTTACCATATAATGTTCTTATATGATGAAAATATATTGTCCTTGAATAGCATAATAAAAGTCCCATTTGTGTTATTTGAGGGAAGCAGCATGGTACAGTGGAAAGAGAGTGGAATCTCTGGAATCAGAGGTCCTGAGTTCAACTCCTGTCTGCCTGATATTGATCAAGTAACTTGACCTCCCTGGCCCTCTTCATCTGTAAAATAAGGAAGTTGGATTGGACAATTTCTGAGGTCCTTGCCCATTGTACATCTGTGGTCCTATGGGCCAACAATAAAGCCCTCTTCCGACACAAGCACAGTGGGTTCTACCAGACTAGAAAGGCTGCTTGTATAGCTCTGGTAACAGGCTGTTACTTCTGGAGTCTGAGAATCAGTCCTGCTAATTTAGGAGAAGCTCATCACCCTATTGTCTTCAAGGTGAGGCATTCTTTGGCTTATGGGTACTCTCTTAAAGTCCCTATCTTTTCAATTATTGATGAAATGTAAATTCAGGGGTGTGGTGAAGCTAGCTTAAAACAACTCATGAGCTGATTGTGAAATTTTAAGTGTGACCATTTTCACTTCTAAAATCAGCAAAGGCTATAAATCAGGGTTTGACATTATGTTGTTTTATTGTTTAGACAATGAAATGATGAGAAAAATATTAATAGTGCAGATGAAATTAAAGAGTGTGTACTGTGCCAAAAATATTTTTTGGTTGGGAAGAGAGCCATTTGTTAAGCATTTTCCAACACACCCCTGATTTTAATGTATTAGTGGAAGGAATCTCCACACTGAAGAAACTGCAGAACTAAAGAGTACTGAAATTTAGAATAAGTGACTCTTTAAAAACACTTTATTATATCATCTATTGTCATTGAAACCATTTTTTTTTTTGCTGTGTTCTTTCAGTGTGGTATAATTGAAGGGACACTGGATTTGGACTTAGGGAATATAGGTTCAAGTCCCACCTCCTCTGTCATGTAATCCTGTACTTAAACTCTCTGGATTTCAGTTTCTTCCTTTCTTTTCTTTTTTTTTTTTTGGTTCAGTTTCTTTATATGTACAATCAGGTAGTTAGATTGAATGACCACTAAGGCCTCTTCCAGATCTCAATCTTGTTTGTTGTTTGTTTGTCCTTCATTTTTGATGAAGACCGATGGGAGCAAAGTCTTGACTTTCACATGAATTGGTTTTAAGAGAGGCAGAGTTGTACAACATCTTCAGCCTCACTCTCTCCTCCAGAGTCATCAAAGTCCAGTGGCAAGACCAAAGTCAGGACAACTGCCAATGGCCCAGGATACAGCGGATGACAATGGCCTCTTCAATGCCTGACAAAGCTCTAAGTGTTCCACAGGGCCAGCTTCAGCTACCTTCGTGTCCATGGGAACAAATTGTTCTCAACCACCCATTCTTCAGCGGGAAGTCTTCACATACTTGGGGTAGACAACCCCCTAACTTACTGATAGGTCAGTTAGTTATCCTCAACCTGGTTTAGCCTGTCTGCTAAGATGGTTTTACTGGGGTGTGGTTGCTATGCATACTATAGCGTATTGGGGCCACAGGTGAAATTTGGGTGAGAGGTGGGCAACAATTCAGACAAGCAGCCACAAAAAGATCTCAGCAAGCCCTTACAGCAGAGGTGCTAGTACTGGAACACACCACACATTCCAGCTTTCAATCCCTGAGCTCTATCGATATGTAATCTCCCAAGCTTGTATTGCATCTGTGGCAGGAATGTCTTCTGAATTTTATTCACCCAGTCACTTTTTGTTTTCCAGAGGAAACAAATGATTTCTTTTCCTTTTAACATTCCACCTGTTTATTCCTACTCACAAATATCTGTTGACTTAATTTAAAGTTCTGATGTTTAGCCACCTGGGAGATCTAGCCTGTCAAGTTTCTACTTACCACTGCATTTACAATACCATAAAATCAGAAATATAATAATTAACTTGTATATCAAGGCAGATAGTTTTCTCAATATATAAAAGTTTTAAAAGATTTAAGATTAAGTGAATTCAATCTATTTCTCAATAGACTATTTCTGAAGTAGCTATAGCTAAAAAATACAATTACTTGAGGATCAAAATTCTGAAAATAAGCCTCTGGCTTTGGGGGATGACTAGAAAGGAGAAGTAGGGTATGGA
Organism: Dromiciops gliroides; assembly: GCF_019393635.1. Taxonomy (NCBI): domain Eukaryota; kingdom Metazoa; phylum Chordata; class Mammalia; order Microbiotheria; family Microbiotheriidae; genus Dromiciops; species Dromiciops gliroides. The sequence goes on along the minus strand of NC_057866.1, from coordinate 215,617,634 downwards.
TAGAACATTAGATTTGGAGTCAGAGGATCAAGGTTCAAATTTATCAATGAATATTTTTGTGACCTTGGACAAGTCATTTAACCCTTTTGGAGCCTCAATTTCCTTATTTGTGAAATAAGCTATTTATACTTGATGCCTTCTTAGTTTTTTTGTTTGTTTTTATTATATGAAATCTATTCATCTACAAACCATTGTGGATAAATTGCCTACTCATAATTTTGAACTCACAGAATTTCAGCAGTTATCTTTTATCACCTTTAACTGAGCAAGAATTTCTTCAACACCACACCCAAGTGATTATTCCAATTTCCCTCTAAGGGGGGGAGGGAGGGGAGAAATCCATTAACTTTTGACACAACAGATGCCTTGCATTCTTATAGCCTAGCAGTGTTTGTACACAATAGATACTTATTTAGTAAACAAAATAATTGATGCATTGAATTGAATTGTGATCTTACCCCCAAAAGGAAGATTTTCCATCTGTAGTTTGTGTATTTACAAATAAAAACTTTAAGGAAGCATACAGATAAGCCAGAAAGAGAGTAATTAAAATTCTATCACAGACACTTACTAGTCATTTAACTTTGTTCATCCTCTGTTTCTTTTTCTTTTTAAATTTTTTTTAAAAATGAGGTTCCTGGGCTCAGTAATCTCTAAAGACTGTTTCAAGTTTAAATCTATGATTCTATATTAAATTAAAATAAATTCAATTTATATCTCAACCCCTTTTATGCGTTCATTTTTGTTTTCACTTTCTATCATTAATATATGTATATGTATATGTGAGTGTATGTTTATATATGTGTATGCATACATCCACTTCACATATCCAGTTACCAAATCTTAATGTTTCTGCCTTCATAACATCTCTTATATCTAGTCCCTTCTCTTGACTCACATAGCCACCACTTTGTTTAAACCATACTCACCTCTCATCTAGATTATTACAACAGGCTCCTAATTAATCCCCTTGCCTGGAGTCTCTCCACACTCCTCTCTGTCCTACCCAATCAACTCCAATGGCTTCCTATTGACTCTAGAATAAAATATAAACACTTCTATTTAGCTCTTAAAACCTCACACAGCCTGGGCCCAACCTACCATTCCCATCTCACTGGTCAATATTCCACCTCCCACTCTCTTTGATCCAATCAAAATGGCTTTTCTTCTGTTCTCATACACTCACCTCCATGGCCTTGCCATGTCATGCCTGGAATGTACTCCTGCACTTCTGCCTCATAGTGTGTGGCCTCAAATATTTACGATCTGTGTGATCCTGGGCAAATCACTTAACCTCTGTTTGCCTCAGTTTCCCCATTGTAAAATAGGGATATTAATGGTAGGCAATAGGGAGTCCCTGGAGTTGCTTTATATGTGCCATATGCTACACAGTCTTTATTTGTACCTTCAAGGGTACTGGGGTTGCTTCCTCTGTTCAGCTGCTAACTTTACATCACAAAGCCTTCCCATACTCCTGGTACTGGGGCCCAAGGATTTTTTCCTTTGGCTTGATTGTTAATGAATATTTACTTGATGTGTTAGCATAATTTATTTATTACAATAATCCATAGAATATAGAGAATTGATTGGCAAAGTGGAAAATTTAAAAGACCTTTTTGCTCACAGAGCTACAGATTATTCCAACTTCCCTCTAAAGGGGAGGTAGAGGCGGGGTTGGGGGGCGGGGAGAGAAACAAAGATCCCAATATTTCAGCTTTCTTATTTAGGAAAGTTAATGATATAACATCATACAAAAGCTCTTTGTGGTCCTTAGAGAAAGGACTAGAAAAACTCAAATATTCTGTGGAGAACATGCAAACTGTTGCTGTATTCGTTTACACAGCTTAGTTTTTTGTTCATCCACAAGGTGATGCTGTTTCTCCATTAATAATGACACAAATCTATCACCTTCCAAAACTGCACTTATTTTAGGGAAAATTACCTAAGGATATATGTTATTCTATGGTCTATTAATTCTATTTAGTATATCATTTGATTTGTTCTACAGGACAATTATGATTAGAGATTTTCTTGCTAAACAAAGAAAACTCCAAGTCACTTTAAAATTCAGTAAAATAATATTTAAGATTACTTTTTGGTAGGTATGACATTTTATTTATAATACCTTTTCAATAATATGAGATTGGTCTATATATATGTAAAAAGCAACCTTGATGAAAATTTGAGAAGGAATTGAGAAGGATTTTTCCAAATAATGCTCTATAGTAAATTGTATCTTCAATGTCTTACAGTTAACTGAGAGGTTCAGGGTACATTATCTCATTGTGTTTATTACGTATACTGTGCTATATTCCATATATATACTATATTCCAGGACACTTTAGGATTACTCAAAAGGCGGGGCTTAGTAATCCACCCAGGAAAAACAAACAACTACAAAGTCAAGAGGATAGAACATGCATTTTGCCAGTGAAAAATGTATAGTATGATCAGCTGAGACAATCCCCATGTAGAAGAGACATGGGAGCCTCCTTTTGGAAAGGCATAATGATATGTAATGGAAGGGTTCTACTTGCACAAAAATTTTGAAACTAATTGTGGTCTTCTAACCACCTGACTAAGAGATGAATTGCTGATTGCCTATTGAAATGGAATGGAAATGCATTCAAAAAGCAATTAATAGACAAAGTGGATCTCTTTACCTGCCTCTTTCCTGTCTGGGTGGCTTGGAGTGTGAAGATGAGTGATGAATGATGTAAACCTCTGAGTGAGGTTATATGAACCTATTATGATGCTGTTGTTTCTATTCCTGCTTTCAGGTAAAAGAGTTTTATGAGCTTCAAAAAGTTAGAATGCCGAGCCACCAGTTGACCAGGAGTTCATGGTGTCTATGTTGAGTTTTAAAATCAGCCAGGCCAGTAGCCAAGCCCCAAGGAATAATCTGAAAGACCCAGACCAGTAGTTGTGGATTAAAAGACTCATTCAGATACAATGCCGCATGTCAAAGTGAGTTTGGTGTGGCCAATACTATTTAGAAACGGCTTTGAAAATGATCGCACTCTTATAAGGGACTAAGGGGCTATAGTGAAGAGTATGACCCCATATGGTGGCAATAGAAGATGTTTGTGCTTCTATTCTTGCTATTTCTTCAAAGTTAATACTTATTTGTAGAAATTAAACAAAGTTAGTTGATTAAGTAAACCTGGGACACTAAGTTGATGGTGGGGGGAACATAATGTAATGGAGGCTTAGAAAGAGTCACCACCCCAACTCTTTAGCAGTACTCAGATCTCTGACGGAGTTGAGCTTTGCTCTTATTGAGATAACCCAGAACAGTTGCTTTGGCTTGATTATGACATGTTGTTGGATGGACGGGCCATCAGTATATATGTTTGTATGAGCACTGAGTTTTAGACCATGAATTCAGCCTAGACATGAGTAAGAGGAGAATAGAAAGGATCGTATTTTGGAAAACACAAAGTATTTTTAGTAGTCCAAAGTCCATTTTTTAAAACACTATTCATCAGCTGATGATGATTCTATCATAAAACCACAGATTGAGAGCTGGAAGAAACAATATGTCATGGGGTGCAGAGCACCCCAGAAGTTCTCTGGGGCACACCAAGGAATCTTCTCCTTGAGAAACTAAACTAGATAGCCTAGAGAGATAAGCTGACCCAAATCGGACTGAGCTAGTTTGGGATTCCTACCCTTCATTCTGGTCTTCCTTACCCTGGGTTGATAAATTTCGGTGTGGCTGCAGCCTTTGCGTTCTGAAGAGGGATCTGTAGCCACCCCTCACCCAATTCCTCTAGTCACTACCAGTGGGGGATGGTCTTCCACTCCTCACCCAATTCCCCCAGCTACCACCAGTGGGGCATGGTCCTCTCTCACTAAAGGAACTTTCCACAGGAAGATGGTCCACCCCCATCAGTCCTCTATAAAAGTACTTTCCAGTCTCCTGTTCAAGGAGATTTGGTACCTCTGAGCCATGTGCTTTATGCCAAATCTCCCCATGAAAAGTCCAAGGATTTCTTTCATGGTTTCCCTCCCCCCACCCTTCCCTTCCTTTGCTCCTAAATAAACTACCACCTTATTCTAACTAAGTTTTGTGTGCAAGAGGGTGTAATTCTTTAAAGAGGAATTCCTAAGAACCCCAACTCCCTAACCCAACCCGTACCCCATTTTCCCACCATATCATATAAAAGTGACATGTCCAATCCTCTCCTTTTAAAGATGAGGAATATGAAGCCCAGACATGTCTGTAAGTGATGTCTACTCTCTAAATTGAATCAAAACGTTAGGTGGCCAGAAGGTTGATGAAAAAAAGTCTGATGAATTTAAAGAAGTGCAGCATATTATCAACAATGTCTTGTATTTAACAAGTAGCATGAGAGACATTACCAAGGACAGAGATAAAATGAAAAAGACATGGGCCAGTTATAGAGCACAAGTAAAGGATAACAGAAGGAAAACTTTAGTGCCACCCTACTAAATATTAAAAGGCCCAGAGGAGGGCCTCCAGGACATTAGCTAGATTCTTAATGGACCAGTTATTGAAGGGGAGGGACAGGAATTTTATAGCATTAAAAAAAATGGGTGGAGTGAGATTTTTTTAGGTAGAGAAAGAATCAAAATCAAAGGGATGAGATCACAGATTCTATTAAGTACCAAAATATTAACTTTGAGTATGTCTGCTTTTACTGATGCATACTATATAAAAATGCCTATCTACATGTGAATATTTCTTTTTCTACTTCTATCTCTTACTCTGTCTCTGTGTCTCTCTTTCTCTACAAGTTGTCCCAATTGTGCAAGTTCAGCTTTAAACTATTAGGGCTTAAACACTGTGTGTGCATATATACACACATCTATATACATGTATATGTGTTCATGCATGTATATACACGCATAGCCATATATGTATATCTACATACATGTCATGGGGTGCAGAGCACCCCAGAAGTTCTGTGGGGCACATCAAGGAAGCTTCTCCTTGAGAAACTAAACCAGAGGACAGATAAGGCCTAGAGAGATAAGCTGAACCAAATCGGACTGAGCTAGCTTTGGATTCCTACCCTTCATTCTGGTCTCCCTTACCCTGGGGAGATAAATTTGGGTGTGGCTTCGGCCTTTGTGTTCTGAAGAGGGATCAGTAGCCACCCCTCACCCAATTCCTATAGTCACTACCAGTGGGGGATGGCCCTCCACTCCTCACCCAATTCCCCCAGCTACCACCAGTGGGGGATGGTCCACCCTCACTAAAGGAACTTTCCACAGGCAGATGATCCACCCCCATCAGGCCTCTATAAAAGTACTTTCCAGTCTCCTGTTCGAGGAGATTTGGTACCTCTGAGCCATGTGCTTTATGCCAATCTCCCCATAAAAAGTCCGAGGATTTCTTTCATGGTTCCCCCCCCCCCTTCCCTTCCCTTGCTCCTAAATAAACTACCACCTTATTCCAACTACTTTTTGTGTGTAAGAGGGTGGAATTCTTTAAAGAGGAATTCCTAAGAACCCCAACCCCTAACCCTAAACCTGTACCCCATTTCCCCCATATCATACACATACATAATACACATGTACATATATACATACACAATACATATTTATTCATAAACATATATAGACACACATATATATGTATGTGCATGTGCATTTTCAGGTACATGTGCATGTGTATGTGTGTATGCAAATGTGAAATTTCTGACTTAGGGTAGAGCCAAACCATCAATCAGCAAACCATGTCTAAAATGGCACCATTTTAAGAAAGCTATTTACACTCTAATTTCAAGTTAGTTTGGAGGAAATTAAAACATTTCTAAAATGCACAAACTATGATTGTTTTTTTTTTTGTAAAGTAATGGTTCTTTTTATGGTAATGGAAATAAATTGCGCCTCTGTTTTGAAAAAAAACCCAACAAAACAGAAAACAAATCAGCCTTCTTTATAACTCAATTTTGCTAGTGGTTTATAAATTACCTTATGTGTTTTTATAGATGATTGAAAAAATGAAATTAGTGGGCATTCCTACTATGGGTATATGCACTCTGGTACATGCACATCCACCATGTCACCTTTAAGAGACTTGAGTTTTAGACAGAGGTAGGTTATGCAGGACTATGAAGGGGGAAGTTTCAACTCAGGATGATAAAACCTTGGAAGGAAAATATTTAAATTCAGTTCTTTAAAATATTTAGAGGCTTAGTGCAGGGAGAAAAGCACTTAAGTGGGAACCAGTAGATCTGTATTCTATAGAAGTGTCAGTTCTACCACCAATTAGTCATAAGTAAGCTACGTTAACTCTCTGGATCTCAGTTTCCTTAATCAAAAGAATGAAAAGGTTGGATTTGATGAGTTCTAAATTCCTTTCACTTTCTACATTTCTATGTTACTATTATTGAAAGTTGGCAGGGAAGTGAGAGACAGGAAAGATAAAAGCATGGTGTTGTACTAAAGTAACAGTAAAATATCGATGGGATATACAAAACTGCAAGTAATTGAAGTGTGCGGTGGAGTGGGTAGTGGGGAGGAAGAGAAAGGCCTTACAGCTGCTTCCCAGGTGTCTTCAAATGAGGCACCATCCCCAGATACCCCTATGCAGCTAAGATCCCAAGGCAAACTAAATGATAAACATTCAATAACAGGTAGGCATTTTCAGTGCTTGATGAAGGAAAGCCTGTGTGTTTTGAATCTGCTTGCTTCATATGACTGACTCACAGAATCATAGCATTACAGAACCAGAAGTTCCTTTGATATAAATGTCTGCTCCTCTAGGCAGGAATCTGGTTAAATCATTCTCAACACTGTCCTGTATTTCATCGTACTTTGACATCTAGAACTCTGCTATGACAATTCAAACCAGTTTTCTCTTGTAGTTAACTCTCCTCAGTGGAAATGAAGACCAGCTAGTCAGAGCTATTCCCAGGATGGCAAATCAAAGGGTTTGCCCTAAGTCCAATACTTTTAGAATACCTGAGCTTCTAGTAGATGGGGAATAGGTGAACGAGGCTGTGTGTGTGTGTGTGTGCGCGTGCACGTGTATCAGTTTTGGAGAAATAAATATTTATCATTGTGTTAAATCACACTTTTATGAAAATAATCATCCAAAACAACTATCACCCAACCCTATCCCTTTCCTTTTCAAAAATCTTTCAGACTGACTTTTAAAAATTCTTTATGATTTCAAGGCTACCCATAAATATTTAATTTAACTTGATTTCCTCAGTTTAAAAACAAAGTTGAGGTAAGGAAAAAAAGGGGGGATCTAGGCAGCTAGGTGGCGCAGTAGATAAAGCACCAGCCCTGGATTAAAGAGGACCTGAGTTCAAATCCAGCCTCAAACACTTGACACTGACTAGCTATGTGACCCTGGGCAAGTCACTTAACCCTCTGTGAGAAATGGGTAGTTGTCTCCTCTCAATGTGGATATAACAGTCAGTCATACTCCCCTGACCTGTTTGTAGGACAAAGGTCTCAGATCCCCTCCTCCCCCTCAGGTTAGCAAGGTCACATGGTTCAAGGAGCCCTGGTCTCAATTAGGCCCTCTCCAGAGTTCTGTCCATATAAGGAAGTATAAGGTCCACTCCTGAGTTATACCCATACAAGGAAGAAGGGTGGGAATACTGCATTCTGATTAGCTAGTTTTTGCGCGTAGATTGTAACCCCGACCAGTGATGAAAAAGGGGAAGGTCCATTCGCGTTAGGGACTAGGGTATAAAACAGGGCCTGCGAGCCCCATTTCGGGGCACCTACTAGCTGCACACTAGGGTGCCTCCTTCTCATGAGAAGAAAATAAAGCCTTTGTCACCTCGCTGCTGAGTTCCTGAGAATTATTGAGAAGAGGATGAATTTCTCCCTCACACCCTCATTGACCCCCCAAAAATGGGGAATGAAGCCACGAAATATGATTTGTAACAAGCTTCTCCTTATGGTCCTACAATCAACTATTCTCCTTATAATTGTTAGACAAATCATAAATACTCTCTTCTTCCAGCACAATAATATTGGTTCCTTCTATATTTCTCATTCTAATTAATAACCTCTGAAGCAATGGTAGGAAAAGGGATAGAAGAATAGTACTCATTGATTCCCTTAACTAACTAGATGCATTTTTAGACCTTATATCCTAAGACAAAAGCTAGTACTTATGAAGACCAACCCCTTCTTCCTCAGCTGCCCATTCAAATGAACTTTTGGGCAGCTAACAGATTCTATACCTTCTTTGTCACTAACTACCTATTTGATCTTGGTCAAAGCATTTAAAATTTCTGGTGTTAGCCTTAGCTATCTAAGAAGGAAATAGAGTATGGCAGAAAGAGCACCAGAAATGGAATCAGAGGACCTGATTTATACCTCACTTATGATATTTACTGTGTATGCGAATTTCAACTCTTTGGGCTTCAATTTTCCATCTGTAAAATGAAAGTGTTGGACTACATAGCTAACATCCCCTCTAACTCTATATTTATAATCACATGAACCCCATAACCTTTCTATCTCTGTTAAGAACCTTCTCTGAGCTCTCCAATATAGTGGTGTTTGGAGTTAGCTTGAGTTTTCTCTGAGACTCTGGACAGAGTTTAGTTCTTGCCCGCTAGCTCGCTCACTCTCTCTCTCTCTCTCTCTCTCTCTCTCTCTCTCTCTCTCTCTCTGTCTCTCTCATAAATGAAACCCACAGAGTCCTGATGAAAAGGCCAATATCTACTTTCTCACTCTAGTAGCTCATAGCTTTCACTCAGAAACTTGGAAAAACTCATTCATAGTCATTGATCCCTTTTTAATATTCTGCGGTGAATCTGTCGTTGTATTCTGGCCACAGGTACAGAATATAATTGTATTAAAAAGATGAAAACAAAACAACAATCATTAAATGAGCTCTTGGGAAATAAAGACACCTTCCACTAAGCCCATAAGTTATCCTTTCCCAAAGATATCTTTAAAATTTCAGACATTTTCAGTCAAAACTAATCCTTGCTCTCCCTCAAGTCCTTTAGCAAATCTAAGTCAGGCTTCCTCCTGCCTTTTTGAGCAGTTGCCAGCAGGTGGAATCATGTTGCTTCCCATCCTTCCTCCTCTTGCAGTACTAAATAACTTCCAGGAAGTGGTCCCAGGCATTGATTTTCATTGCATATCTGTCCTTGGGTCCCATTTTTTACAACTGTAGGAAGATTAACTCCAGAGCATTTCTTATCTCTTAGAAGATACAGACCTCCCTTGGTATAGCTTACCTCCAGATGATTCCTATTTTCTAAGAAAATATGGCCCTTCCTGCATCATAATAATTATTTAGTTTTTCTAAAAAAAATAATTTTGTTGAATTTTTAAATTTTAATGTCATTTACATTTCCCATTGTTTCCTCTGCTCCTTCCAGCAAATCATCCATTAGAATAAAGAACAATAAGTAGAGGGGGGAGGTGGCAAAATTAACCAATGTAAAAAAAAATGATACATTATAGGCATCATTTCACATTCATAGTCCTCCTCCTCTAAAAAGAAGCATAAGGTGAAAATGTTCTTATATTTCTCTTTAGGACCAGGGTTGATCATTATAATTTCTCAGCATTCAGTTTTTACTTTTTTTTTTTATTCTGGTTATTCTTTCCATTTACATGGCTGTGCTCAATGTATTTAATGATTTACTGTTTCTGTTTTCTTCATTTGACATTGGTTCATATAACTCAATCAGTCAGTCAACAGGTAGGGAGCCAACAAGCATATATTAAGTACTTAGTATGTGCCAAGTCACTACATTAAGCTCTGTGAATACAAAGCAAATCAAAAATACAGGCAGTCCCAGCCCTAAAAGAACTAATATTATAAGGCAGAGACAACAAGCAAAGCATTGTCTATACAAAAGATATGAAAGGCTATCTTAGTAATAAAGTACTCAGGAGGACAGAGGAGGAGACTAATAGGAAAAAGATTTGAGCTGAGTCTTGAAGGAGAAGAAAGGAAGGGAGAGGATTCAAGGCCTGGGGATACATGAAAAATGGGACAGTTAGGATACAGAATGTTATAAATAAGGCCAGTAGAGCTGTGTTGTAGATAGTATATGAAGGGGAATAAAGTGTGAGAAGACTGGAGTGATTAGAGGGGACTAGGTTGTGAGAGACTTTAAATGCCAAATTTTTCTATTTGATTTTGATGTTTGCAGGGTTTTTTTTTGGTTTTTTTTGTTTGTTTGTCTGTTTATTTGTTCATTCACTCACTGGCTTCTTTATTTACTTATCTGAATATCTACCTATTTATTCATTCATTCATTCATTTATTTATTTATTCATTCATTCATTCATTTATTTGTTTGTTTGTTTGTTTATTTATTTATTTTTAGGAATGAGTGGTGATACAATCAGACATGTACTTTAGAAAATTCACTTTTGCACCTAAGTGGAGGATTGGAGTGAGGAGAGACTTAATAGAGAGAGCAAGGTTATTGAGCCTGTGGTATTGGTGACTGTGAATAGAGATAAGTGGACGTCATCATCATCATCACACCAGTTATGTAGGACTTTAGGATTAGCAAAGCACTTAACAAATATTATAATTTGATTTTCCAACAACTCTGGGAGGTAAATGCTATTATTATTCCCATTTTATAGATGAGGAAACTAAGGCAACAAAGGGTAATTGATTTGCTAGGATCACATAGCTAGCAACTGCCTGGAAAGATATTTGAACTCAGGTCTTCCTGACTCTAGGTCCAGCCCTCTATCAGCTGTATGATCTTGTGAGCATAGAAATGACAAGTCCAGGAAACAGATTGGTCATATGGGGATAAGTGTCTGTAAGAAGACAAATGTTAGATTGAGGTTTGTGAGTCTGTGTGATTGGAAGAATGGTGTTACCTCTAATAGTAACAGGAAAAGTGGGAAGAATGGATAATTTTTTGGGGGGGACTAATGTCATGAGATTTTTATTTTTAATATGTTGAATTTCAGATGCTGTGGGATAAGATAGAATGAGTGTTTGTAGGTAACAGTGAAACAGCTGGTAGACAGGGAAAGACTAAAGATTAGAGAGAGTGTGGATGAAAGAGAATGCATTCTGATGGAAAAGCTGGAATAGAAAGGGAACAATTGGGCAGCTAGGTGGCACAGTAGATAAAGCACCAGCCCTGGATTCAGGAGGACTTGAGTTCAAACCCGGCCTCAGACACTTGACACTTACAAGCTGTGTGACCCTGGGCAAGTCATTTAACCCCAATTTCCTCACCAAAAAAAAAGGGGGGGGGACAATTGTCTATATAGAGGGGTTTGCCTTGGCAAAGCAAAGGACCATCTCTTCATGTGAGTTAGGGATGAATGAAGAGATAATGGGGTAGAAGAGGAAGCTAGCTATATATGGACTCAATTTCTTCTGTAAAGTGTGAGGTATGGTCATTAGCTTAGATGGTTGAGGAAAAGGTTTTTATAAGGGGCTTGAGGGAGATAAGAATGTTTTGAGCAGTTGCTGTGGTAACTAAAATGTGATTAGGAATATGTAAAAAGATTGCCTTGTAGTTCTTAAGTGAAGAAATCCAGGCTAACTATAGCCATGTGGGGAAAAAATGCTCCAAGTCACTACTAATTAGAGAAATGCAAATTAAGGCAATTCTGACATTCTATCTCACACCCTTCAGAGTGACAAAGATGACAAAAAAAGAAAATGATTAATGTTGGAGCAACTGTGGTAAAACAGACATATTGATGTAGCGTTGGTGGACTAATGAATGGGTACAACCATTCTGGAAAGCAATTTGGAATTAAACACAAAAAAATTACTAAAAAGTGAGTGTCCGTTGTTTTAGCTATACGCAAAAGAGACCAGGGGGGAAAAAATGATTCTTTTTATATATAAATGTGAAAAATAAAAGTATTTGTAGCAGCTCTTTTTTTTGTGGTGGTGGTGGTGGCAAAATCTCCCACAAACCTGTAAACTGAGGAGATAAACATCAACTGAGGAATGACCGAATAGGTTATTGTTATATGTGTGTTTGTGATAACATTGTGGTATAAGAAGTCAGGAAATACAAACATGTAAAGACTTTCAAAGAAATACAGAAAGGATTCTGTGAACTAATGCAGAGTGAAGTGAGCAGAACCAGGAGAAGATTTTGTAATATAACTATTATGAAAAGGGGCATTTTTGTGAACTTCTATAAATTGTTGTAGAATGAAATGAGCAGAACCAAGAGAACAATTTATACAGTAAGAAAACCACTGTAAAAACAAAAAATAATGATGCATACAATGTCCATTCAAGATTCCAGAAGAGAGAGGATGAAACATGGTACACATTACAGAGTGGTGACAGATTAAAGCTACAGAATTAGACATTGACACACACACACGCACGCAGAGTATATCAACAGTGAGCAAATTTATTTTGCTTGAATATACATATTTGTTACAAGAAACTTGTTTTCCCTTTTCATTCTTTCCCAATGGTATGTGGGGTAGGATGGAGAAAAAATAGATTTCTGTTAATTATTTTTTTTAATACAGAGGTAGAAGGGAAGCTACCAGATATAAAATGTCACATGCACTTTCATCTGAAGTCACTATATTATTTTTACTTAACTTTTTTAATAAGTTAAAATAGACCTGAAACAATTGGAATAATCTGAAAATATGCTGTAAAAACAAAACACACCCATTAAACTTAAAAAAATAAAAAGATTACCTTGCTGCAGTGATGGCCTACTTGAAATAATGTAACATCACTTTGTAGTACATGCAATCAGCCTGGTTTCATAAGAACCTTTTCATATTCAACTACATTTATTGTCTTACTGACAAATTATCCAAGGGGAGGGAGTACTTTGAATCTGTCTTCAAGAAAATTCTGGTCTCCAACACCGACAGGTTCTGATATAGTACATATACATTTCTGGGTCCTTTTTCTCCAAATATCAAGGGGAAGGCATGCCTATCTTATTGAACATTCCTAATTTGTTCAGAAGCTGACAAAAAACATACCAATATCCTCCAAATTATACCTCAATTCTCTTTTTTTTGCATCTCAATTCTCAAATATTTTCTGTGGGGCAATTCAGTGCAAATATAAAATCCACCTAGGCAATTATCAACTCCACCTTGAAGTGAGAGGCTGGGAAAATAGTAATATGAGACTGACTATGTAAATACCATATGCCACCAAGCCACATTAACTCAGAATAATTTAGCACATCAAAAGCAGATGTTTGGATTTATGACCCTAGAAACTTTTTCGTTCAAATCCATCACATCACATATTTTGAGATCTATAAAATTTCAGTGACTTGGCTAAGGTCACATAGCTAGTTAGTAGAAATGAGAAGACTAGATGATTTTATGTGGCTAAGGAAACAGATTTGTTAGATTGTTGGTTTTAGAGGGATGATTCTGGGTAAGAAGCTACTCTGGTATAAAGGTAGAAAATATTATGATGAATCTGGTGGCTCAAAGGAAGCTGTTAGAATTGTTCTACTCTTCCTTTCCCAACTCTAGATTAGTTGTGAATGTAAGAGTGAAGTATTCATGAGTGGTGCTTTGGGATGAAGAACTAAAAGAGAGAGAGAGAGAGAGAGAGGGAGAAAAATAATAAAATTAAATTATACCTACTGCTAAAAGATAAATGGAAGTTGGAAGCCTAAGGGAAGGAGAATGACTGTAAAATGTATTCTGGTGACCCTTTGTCTTTATTCAAATATGTGGTAAGGGAAATTGCCACTGCATCATAGCAGGGTTGTGAGCAAAGGAATTATTTTTGGAGAGATGGAAGGATGGATATAGATTAACTTAATTGTCTGAAACCTAGTGAGGCCTAAAGAGAAATTATTTGACTTACTTCTGTTTTTATAGAGGACTTCTGTTTCCCACTATATTTCTTTGGGGGTTTCTGAACTGGATTTCTGCAGAAGATGGAATAATCAACCTAGAGTTAGAAAGACCAGACTTCAAATCTAGCCTCAAACACTTGATAACATTTTGATCCTTGGCAAATCATTTAACTGCTCTCTGCCAAATTGAGGCATAATCTACATAGTGGGGATAATCATAGTACCTATCTCCCATTTCTCTGAAAAATTTGGAATTTAGAAAAGATGATAGATAGGGTGTTTCCATTTGTAACATCTTATGAATCTAAGTATAATATATCTGTGAAGTTTGGTAGATGTGGTTGGGAGAAGGACATAAAAGCAGAGGCCAGAAGGCTTACTGCCTTATATCCTCATAGAATCTTCAAGCTGAAAGGGACCTTAGCTGTCATCTAGTCTATGATATAGTGGAATACTAGCTAATGAAGGGGACCTTTAGACAGCTAATTTCACTTTTGTTTAGTTCTAATGGACTCAAGTTTTTCCTGAGTTGAAATCTAAATTGTTTTCCTTATATTGTTCACCCTCTGCTCTGAATTTTACCCCCTGGTGCCAAGTAAAATGTTTTAAAATACACTTTTCATGGGATAACACTTGAAATATTAGAGACAACTACCATGTTCCAATTACTTCAACTTTATATTATCAGTCTTCCTTTCCATACTAAACTTTTTCAGTTTTCTCAACTGATCATCATATGGAAGACCTCAAATACCTTTCCCAATTTAGTTTCCATCTTTGGATGCAATTCAGCTTTTTAAATTGTGATACTTGGTGTCTCCATAGCATTACAGGGGTCAGATTAGTCACAAATGAAGCATTCAAATCAATACATATTAATACAATTAAATGCTATCTTATATGTCTGTAATAATATATAGTAACTGCATTTGGCTGAAACGCTTAGAGCTTTTTATAAGTGAATGAAATCATTCTAGTCCCATGATGAAATCAAACTGGTTTTGATTGTAAGGAACAGTTAAAAACCCAGGTGGATCCTTTACAACATAGGAAGGTCACTGGCTTCAGAGAGAGTCTGTCATTAATTAACTATGTGACTTTGGACAAGTCATTTATCTCTCTTGACTTCAGTTATTTCACCTGGAAAATGAAAGCGTTGTAATAAACGATCTCTAATATTGCAATTCTAACATGCTATTTAATAAGAACCAAGACAGGTTTTTAAGACCACAAACAGCATTTGTATGAGGACAGTGAAATTCAGGAACAAAGAGCACTAGAGAGGTCCGGTTTGGTAGCTGAAACACATCCAGAAGTTCTGTGTATTTAGGGACTAGCTATAGAACATTGGGCCCTATGGTGGTGGGGTAGAGGAGGGGAGGAAAGAAAATACAAATAATCGCACCTTTTTTTCTAAGCTTCAGTGGAGCATACCTTTAAAGAGTTAGGAGATGGGGTTTTAGAATCATGAGAATTGGTATTCACTTCCTTTGGGAGGGAGCCCATAGACTCTGGGCAACTTAGTTTTGTTGTTATTTATTCCCCCCCCCCAAAAAAAAGGATTGATAATATTATCTTGCTTCAAATTTGATTTGGAAACCCTTAAATTAGAATTGCTTCATGGTATGGGCATTGCCAAAGGAGAAACATTCTGTTTCTCATTAGCTGTTTATTTTCTCTTTGAATTTCTGTGGCATCGTTCACTGATGCTTCTGGTATCTTTTGACAGCACAAAAGGAGGACAACTCAAAAGAGAAAGATGGGGGGAGTCTAATCTCCCCTCCTCCTTCTCCTCCCACCCCATTTCCCATTCATTTAGCCCTGGAACCAGGCTCTCTTGAATGCTAGGGTTAGAATAAGCTGGAGATCCATACCAGCTCTTCTGGGATGATGCTGGGCAGTCTTTATAGGTTCCCTAGACACAAGAATTGGCAGGAGTTGAAAAAAAGAATCCCTGGCAGGAAGTTCATTTTCTTTATTGCTACCTCCCCAGCCATAAAACTAAAAGCTTTTTACCTAAATCATGTTTGCTATCCCACAGGAGTGGTATATAATTTCCTTCCTCGTTTCTCCCAATTGGAGTTCGGTCTTAGGTATTTGCTAGTTTTCATAGACCATTTGGATTTGAAGAGCTTTTTCTAATTGATTTTCCTCATCCTATACCCTGAGGCTTCTGATGTTCTAACATTTGTACTCTTCCTCCTTGTCTCTGCCCCAATTTCAGTTTTCTCTAATGCTTCTCAAAATGGGATCTTTGTATTGCAAACTTCCTAATCTTTAACTTAATTAGAGCATCACTGGTATATTGTGCTATCTTTCCTTTCATTATTTGATCATAACCTTTATCTATCTTCATTCATCTAACTTATAGCTCTGAAGTTTTATAGCTCTGTCAAATGTGTGGAATTAAAACCAACTTATTGTCTCTAGTACTTTCCATGGGAGGAAAAATCTGAGGTGCTGACCTCTGGCTTGTGTTTGGTAATAGTGTTGTTGTTGTTTTTTCTTTTCCTTTTCCTTTTCAAAGATATTTTTTAAAGAGTCATAGAGGCCTACTTGATAGAGAACCATCTTTTCAGTCTGAAAGACTTGGGTTCAAATTTCCTTTCTGACAAATATTGTGTGACTCTGGGTTACATATTTAAACCTCTCAGTGTTCCAGGCCACTCTCTAAGACTCTGCTTCTGAGGAGGAGCTGATCTCTATTGGTAGTAGGAGTTCTGTACTATATCAATAAAATCACAAACTCGCATGTGTGCATGTATGTGTGTGTGTTCCTGCAAACATGTGTGTGTGTGAAGGACAGGTAGGCAGACAGAAACAGAGAGAAGAAGACACATAGAAACCCACAGAGATAGAGAGATAGAGAGACATACAGAAATATAAATGGAAAAAAAGAAAGAAAATCAGAGAGAACCAGAACCAGAGATATTTTCACTTTTGAGTGAAACAAAAAAAAACAAAAAACCCCACATACTCAAAAATGCTTTCCCCACTAAATGACATATTATGTAATTCATTTTATATGTGATCAAAATGAAATAAAAAGAACACTCAACTTCAAGTCAGGAGCCCAAGGTGCTAGTTCCAACTATGCCACTAATTTGCTCTCACTAATTTCACCCTGTTCCTTTATCTATAAAATGCAGGTAAACATATTTGCTCTACCCATCCCATAGGGTGGTTATAAAATCAAATGAGATAATTCATGTGAGAATAAAAAAATCTCTATACCTGTGTAACTACTACATATTATTTGTCATTCCCTTGGAGCTTTTAAATTTGACTTAAATTCCCTGAGTCCTTTTCAAGTTATATGGTCTCTTTTATATCTGCCTAAAAAATTCAAGTAAGTTCTGGCAAAGAAGAGAAAAAAATCCTTGTTGAGGATCTATGTCCTAATGGGATGTGGTATAACAATAGCCACAAAATTCCAGGCATACCCTAACCTCATATTGTACATCCCCTTCCTTACACATACATAGTGGCTACACTAGTCCAGTCCCTCATTAACTCTTGCATGGCCTGGACTGGACTACTGCAAAACCTAGTCCTTTTTCTTGCTTGACTGAGTGATTACACTACCTACTTGCTTTTTCCTACCGTATTAAATGTTTCCCTTGGTTTCTGCTGGTCTTCTGAGAATTTTCTGGTTCGCGTCACTACTTCACATCTCTCTCCACCCTATTTCATCCTCCATTTGGCTTGCCAAACTGACTTTAGTGAACCATAGTTCTATGTCACATCTCTACTCAATAAACTCCAATGGCTCCCTATTCTATTACTTCTAAGAGCAAATATAAATTTGATCGCCACTATTTGACATTTAAAGCATCATGACCTTGTCCCATCCTACCTTGCCAGCCTTATTAAACATTATGTGTCTTTCTGCACTCTACTATCCAAACATTTATCTACTTGCTCTTCTTCACACAAACTTCTACTTCTCCCAACCTGTCTTCCCTACCCGGGAGCTTCTTCTTCCCACTTTCACCTCTGCCTCTTAGATCCCTATCATCTTTTATACTCAGTTTAAATAGAATCTTCTGCAAGAACTCTCTCCTACAGGTGTCCCTCACCCTTGCCCAGATAGTAAAGTCTTTCATCTGAAAGTGCCTCCATCTACTCTGTATCTTGTATAAATAAGCCTCTTTAGTTGGTGTTGTCTTCCGCATTAGAATGTAAATGTCTTGATGAGAGAGCCTATTTAGTCTTTTTCTTTATTTCCTCAGAGCTTAGTACAGAGTCTATCACTTAGTAAAATCTCAGCACTTGCTTTTAAAATCCATATGACTCTCTTACCACTATTGATTCTGATTGAGAGACAGTTAAATGTATCCAAACACATTCCTACTAGGAAGAGCTAATCATGGCATCAGAACACCTGAGGAGGGCAGTATAGAAAGAGCAGAAGGAGCTTTGAAGTCAATGGAATTGGTTTCAAATTCCACCTGTCATACTTAATACTTATGTGACCTTGGACAAATCACCACTGGGGTCTTACTTACTAGACGGTCTCTGAGGTTCTTTCTTGTACTTCATTATGACCTCTCAGACTCAATTTTCTTATCTGTAAAATGGGTTTGGTGACAGTTATTGAACTACCAATCTCCTAGAGTTATTGTAAGGAAAGTGTCGTACAAACCTTAAAGCACAATAGAATTGTGAGTTTTCGGCAGTACGTTTTAAATATCTACAGACAGTGATTGGTCTGTATTTCATATATTGATGTCAGGGGTGACCTTATATAAATTAGATGATATCTGGGGAACACTGGGAAGCCCCTTTCTTATGCTTTTCCCATTCCCCATCCCCAGTTCCCTGTAGCAGTCAAGAAGACCTGGCCATTACACGACCTCTAAAATATACTTAGATTCAGCATGTACTCACTGATAGTTAGCAGTCCTTTCCCTTCCTGAAACTACTTCTTTTGTAGTTTGCATCCCCATGTGGTCCAGATAAGACCTCCACCTCAAGGCAAATGGTGATTGATGTATGCCTACCGTGCCTTAA
Source organism: Dromiciops gliroides (assembly GCF_019393635.1). NCBI lineage: Eukaryota > Metazoa > Chordata > Mammalia > Microbiotheria > Microbiotheriidae > Dromiciops > Dromiciops gliroides. The sequence goes on along the minus strand of NC_057866.1, from coordinate 215,598,858 downwards.
GTGAGAGGGAACATAACTGTAACCTGATTAACTTGGAATTTATATTCTCCCTTGTTTGTAATGTGACTGACTATAAGAGCATATTTGCCTTGCAGAATCCTCTTATACAATTCTATGATGTCTGCCCAAGATTAGACCACGTTCATGTTTTCCTTTCCTTTTCCTTGCTAAAGGATAATCAATATTCAGGGTCGTTAACTGTCTTTAAAAGTGATTGCTGATAGTATATAAAAGTGGCACATTCAGCTAGCCCATCAGGTCCTCTGGTAATGGATGATGGGTTCTCTAGGATTCAAAGCCAGAGAAGACCATCATATAGTGGCAGACCAGACTGGACTGCTGCTGCAATTGCAGGAGTGCAGCAGTAACAATAACTAGCATTTCTATAATGATGCCTACTATGTAGTAGGCACTCTGCTAAGTGCTTTACAAATATTGTCCCATTTGATCCTCACAACAACTCTGTGAGGTTGGTGCTATCATTATCTCTGTTTTTGCAATTGAGGAAACTGAGGCAGATACGTTCAATGATTTGCCCAGTCACACTACTTCTAAGTGTCTGAGGTCATATTTGAACTCAGATCTTCCTGACTCCTGTTCTAGTATTCTATAAACTGTACCACCTAGCTGCCATGTCTGCCTGCTACCCACCTAAACATTCTTCTACTTCATGCGTGACCACTAGTTCCCTTAAAAAGCAGATACGGTGCTGTGATATTGCCCCAGTGTGTTCAGGGATTAAGGTGCTAGGGGTGGCCATAGGAAAATGGCACATGTTTCTATTGAGTATATTTGCCAAGAAACAACCTTCATCAAACAAGTCTTAGACTTCTTCCTCGGTTCAAAGTCAGTTAGATTTATACCAGACCTGGTGAGTACTTCTTTGGCATAGCCTTTCACAAAACTTAAAATTCTACCATGAGGATTGTATTCCTTTGGCTAACCATTGCCCTTCCCCTATAGCTATAGAATATTTGATCTAAAAAGGAATTATAGAAATCACCTCATCTTATAGATGCAGAAACAGAGACTTGGGGAAGTAAGTGTCTCATTCAAGATCATGTGTCTAAGACTTGTAAAACCATAGCTGGAACTGTTACCCATGTCTCCTGACTTCCAGGAGGCCTATATTCTATTTTTATATCTACTTTAAATTCTTTTCCCTCTACTCATGAATCTCAGCTTTCTTTAGCTTTTTTTGTGAATCTCAGCTTTCCTTAGCTTTTTTGTCTACCCTCACCGTCTATACATGCACCCAAACATACATATGAACACACACACACACACACACACATACACACATGCACACACACACTTTGCTTGTCACTTGTATTTCAGTAACTATGTGTCACCATGTTTCTAAGATGGAAGTTATTGAAAGCTTTTTGTTTTATGTTACTATGAAGAACTTTCTAAGAATTAGAGCTATCCAGAAATGGAATGAGCTACTTTGGGAGATAGCTCTTTTACTATCCCTGGAGGTGGTCCAGTTGTGGCTGAAAAATCATTTATCAGAGATGCTGTAGGAGATTAGGGCATTTTGGACTAAACAACTGCCAAGGTCACTTCCAACTCTAAAAGTCCATAATTCTCTCTCTTCTTCTGCTGTTAATGGGCCCATGCTTGCTCCAGGCCAGCTGTTTTCCTCTCCCCAGGTTTCCTGAGCTCAGCTTCTGTTTGGACCCTCCCAATCCTACCCTTAACATTTCCATGTAACATGGAAATCCATTAACAGAATGGTTAGGAAGACGGCCCAGACCCAGAGCAGAACCAGAACTAATTCTTTTCTGTAAAGGTCAGAGCATTGTCTGTACATCCCTATCTATATATGGAAACCAATAGAAAAGGAATCTAGGAGTTATGGGTCTGGAAAATGTCCATTGGAACAGGAGAAGTGAATATCTCATGAGTCCCAAGCAAAACATCTCTCGAATCCCAAATTTTATAGCCAGCCCTTGAGCTCACACTATAGCACCATAAAGCCTAGCTAAGGGCATCGGGGGAAAAAATAAGAGTATATTTATTTCAAGGTAGTTATCTTCAGCTCAGTACTGTGCAAATGTATCTAGTTCAACTTTCTGCTCATCTTCTTTAACATACCATTCAAGTGATCAATCAACACTACACCTCCTGAGACAGAATAGAAAGCCTTCTTATGCATCTCTCAACAACTGGGGGTCTGGCATAAGGGTCAAACATAGCAGCATTTAAGACAAAGGAGGAGGCTACCACTCTCAAATATAAAGTCAATTTTTGCCATTAGAATTAGAATCAAATTTGTAATCAGAGGACCTCAGTTTGAATTCTGGCTTTCCTGTTTACTAACTGTGTAGTCTTTGACAAGTTTCAACTTATCTGGGATTCTGTTTCCCCACCTGCAGTATAAGTGTGGGAGGAAGGTATGGGATAGACCAGTTCCAAATCCATTGATGCTCAGGAGACAGTATGGAGGAATAAGATAGTGGATTTATCTATGTATGATAATTTGCAGATCAGGAATGAAATGCTAGGGATTCTCAGGTAGTAGTGTAACCTTTTGGTCAGAGGCTCACTCTTGATATCCAGGGACTGGGTAAAAAATGGGAGATATTTCTTTTGTTCATTTTTCCTGTCTAGATAATCAAGCCCAGACTATGGTATAGTTTCTTTTTTCTTCCCACTCTCCCTGTCAGTTAAGGCACCTAGCATTGACTTGCTCAGAGGATTATATCCCATCCAGAATTTTGAGAGATTAATAGGTCAAGAAAATTTGAAGAACAGTTAAGGAAGCAGAAATACCCAATTCCACATACATGAAGACATAGATACAGAGAAATATTCACTTAAGAGGATACAACCTAGAGAAAAGCTAATGTTGGGAGTACTAAAAAGAGTTAGCCATGGAGGGGAATGTAATTTTATCAATCCAGCCTATCTTTGTTCCAGGGGAAAAAAAACATAATAAAATTTGCTACTAACAGGTAAAATTGTTACAGGATTATTGACACCATCAGCTATAAAATTATTGTTGGTCCAAGTATTCTTGAACTCTGATATCAATAATAGCACAGATAACATTGAGATATTCCAAGGAGGAAAAGTTTGAGGCTGCCTGTCTTGGCAGAGGTGAGCCAAATGTGGCTGAGTATAAGTTTCTAGAGCAAGGAGCAGAAGTCAACAAACTAACTCTCTAAAATCATACTATTGCACCAGAAGAAAATGGCAAATATAAAGAATTAAAAGAAACTTGGGAAGACATATGAACTGATATGGAGCAAAATAATCAGATTGAGGAGAACAATTTCCATGATGAATAAAAAAAAGCATAAAAGAATACAACATTGAAAGACATTAGAATCTAATTAATACAGTGACTCTTAACTCTCCATAGAGATGCAATGAAATATAGAAAGCAGAATAAGGCACGCATTCTCAAACATAACCAATCTGTTGGTTTATTTTTTTTGCTTGATTCTACTTATTTGTCACTAGGTGATATAATGAATAGCTTACTTGGCCTGGAGTCAGGAAGACCTGAGTTCAAATCCTGCCTCAGAAACTTCTTAGCTGTGTGATTCTGGGCAAGTCACTTAACTTCTGTATGTCTCAATTTACTCAACTGTTAAGTGAGGATAATAATAGTACCTCCCTCCCTGTGTTGTTGTGAGAATAAAATGAGATTTTTGTAAACTTCTTTAAATTTTAAAGCACTATATAAATGCTAGCTACTATTTTCTATCTGAGGGGGAGTGAGTCATTGGTAAGGAGATTAATGAAAAGAGAAGAATGATCTTAAAAAAAGAAAAAGAAAAAAATCAGTAAAATGTTTAAAATGAAAAACAAAACAAAAACCCAAATCATTTTTGAATAATGAAAATAAGACAATCTGTTGAAAGAAACACCCATAGATCTCTGCTGCTTTTGGTAGCTAATCTCCACCCACTCCCCCACCCCCCACCCCCGCCTCGGGAACTATAATAACAATGTTACCAAGAAAACAGAAATGTAGGACCTTTCCCAAGGGATAGAAAAATTAGTTTTCTCATTTGAGAAGAATATTATCTGACACTATAGACTTCCAAAGACATCTAAATTAATTTATGTAGGTTTTCCTCCCATAAAAAGACTGCAGACCATTAATACCTAGGCAGGCTGATTTTATAAACTGTTGCAGCTGTAGAAATTCATCATCTGAGGGTCAATTCTTTGGTGATGAGCCACTAATACTTTCCTAAGCTGGCTTTTAATTAATATGTTTTCAGTTTATTACTGGCCAGAACCCAAACCCTTCTCAGCTTGGCAGAGTCTGCTGGAGCTTGTGTTCTATTGACCTTTGAGGACATAGGCTCACCCCATGCCACTATAAAGTAATAGAGTAGGGTTTCAACAGCTGATTAACTAATATATCTCATATGACACTGTGAGAGTGCACATAGGAATAAAAATAGCCAGTATATGTATATATATATATATATATATATAGCTCTAAAAGGTTTGCCAAGCTTTTTACAACTATTATCTCATTTTATCCTCATAACAAACCTGAGAGGTCAATACTATTATTATTCCCATTTTACAGATGAGTAAACTGAAGCAGATGGAGGTTAAGTGACCTCTCTAGAGTCACACAGGTAGAAGATTTCTGGGGCTGGATTTGAACTTGTCTTCCTGATTCTAGATTCAGTGCTCTATCCACTATACCACCCAGCTTCCTTACTTTAATAGGAAAGGTATATGTGTGTGTATACATATATACATACATGCACACACACACATGTTTATACGTAATCAAGAGGTTAATATTCCAAAAAAATTAAAGTTGTAAATTTTGGTTGATGAAGTGGGGAAAATCTTTTAAGCATTTTTAATACCTTGACTGAGGGTTGTAAATATAATATTGGCATTCTCTCATTGAATTCATATTGAATCTTTTGTTAATTGAGTGTTATCTAAGACTCTCTTACCATAAATATGATTAGAATTTGCAACTAATTTTTCCAAAGTTATTAACTGCTGCAAATTTTTAAGCATTTTGCAATCCGTATTCTTGCACTTCAAATAATTTCTGGCACAATGAAAATTTTTTTAAAGATTTAAATAAAATGTTCATTGGAATGTGCAGCATAGTGAATTAGGCTCAAAAGAATTCAGCCTGAATCTTGTGTGTCTTTGAGAAAGCCCCTGAACTTCTATAGGATAGTTTCAGCATCTGTAAAATGGTGGGGCTGGATTAGATAATTTCCAAGGTCTCCTCTGGTTTTATATCCTCTGATGCTCTTGAATCCTCAAGCTCATCCTTTTGTCATGTATGACTTGAATGAATGCCTATGGAACTCATGAGTTAAATGATGCTACATTCTGGGGGATCAGGGATCAAATGAAGGAATAATTCCTCATTGAATTCACTCTTGCCCAAATGGCTAGAATATAGGTAATACTTTAAGCTGTTTACATTAATAATGACAACTAATATTTCAGTGTTAATTACTTTGTAAGGCTGCTTTCCTAAAGAAGACCTGTATAGGTATTTGAATGGAGAAGAGAGCAGTGGGAATCTGAAATTTTGTATGGAGAAATTACCAAGACATATTCTGCCTACAGTTAAATTTTGCCAGGGGTTGACTGTGAGAGATGATTATTAATAACCAATATCTTGGGAAGATTCAGAGCTCCCCCCTCCTTCCAAAGTCCTGATTTGAAGTCCAATTTTTCTTCAGAAGGACATTACTGATATTGAGATTTCATTAATTCTCCTAGAACTTGGTCAGACCCCACCCAACCTTGCAAGGAACTTAATCTAGGGTAAAGAAGTCTATTGTGTTCTACTCAAGCTTTGGTAGAAATAGGCCCTTTTGTCTAGATAGCTGGAGGTCATCTAAGTAGAGATAACTTCTCTGTCAGACCCTCATTGAAAAGAATTTAAATTCTTTGAATTTGAAGCCTAATGCTTTGGGTGGTCAGATATAAATATACTTTCCCTATCTAAGACATATTCAACCCCTCATTTTAATACAGACCACTTCCAGTGACATTAGAAAATTAGATTTGATTGCCGTTTGATGGAGTACTACTGTTTTGAAGGGCATATAAACTGTGAGTGCTGCCATGATTGTCTTTTGTCTAAGAGACATGCCAAATGACCATCCTTTTATTAATAACCTGCTGGCCTTTTTAATAAAATAAATTACTCAGAAACTATGTCTCTCAAACTTTTTTAACATCATACTGACATTTTATTATGGTTTCTGGTTTATATTGATTGATATGTATAATGTAATATTTGTCAAATTTGGGCCCTGCCAAACAGGAAAGGAAACAGTAAAAGTAAAGGGAAGTTAGACTATGACCATTAGGGGACAGCCCATTCAGAAGAGAATATGGTTCTTGTTTTAGTGGGGAAATGAGGAAAAGAAGGGAGCTCTAGGACTATGGGAGTGACAACCAGCATAAGTGTTGGATTCTAGCTCTAACTTAAGTCAGTCAGGATTTTGCTGAGAAAACCATATATAAATATAAATAAATATGTATACATACATATAAATAAACATATATTTGCACACATGTATACACTCATGCACATACACATGTTACAAACACATACACACCACAACACATAGTAGACTGGCTTATGGTTCCTGGAAACTTCTCTGCAGTTTCGTAAAAAGTGACTGGAAGACTGGAACTATGAATCCTTTGATAAAGGAAATCCTCAAGGGATGAAAGTCCCTTTAGCAATGTAAGGCAACACCTTTGCTTAAGCTCACAGTCTTAGAAAGTTGCTTAGTGCACCAAGTTGCACTAAGTTAAATGAGTTGTCCATGATCACACAGCTAGTATGTATCAGAGGCAGATTTTAAGGCCACTTCTGGGTCTGTGATACCAAGCTACCCTTAAAATGATCTCTGAAGATAAAGAATAACATTATATCAGCCATCTAACATTTTTCAAAGGCACATAATAAGTGCTCGATTGAGAAACTAATCCACAGTTGGAGTCCATGAGGCAAAGTTAATCCCAGAAATTTGACAATGTGAAGTTATTTATCCCTCCTAAAACATGTTTAAAGTGCCACACTTTGTGCTTTATTTGATAAATTTGTTTCATTCCTCTAATGCTAAGCAGTTGAGGATTTTGTAGATGCTAAAGTATTCTATTAATTTAACTGGAAAAAACCTGTTGGAGTTAATCAAGGAAGTGAAATTGTTGGCAGAGCCATGATTTGAAAGTTGAATGCTCCTCATTCCTTGAGTGCTACAGTTGCTTCTTGTTTGTTTAATAATAGAGCTGATGAATAGTTCTTCTGAGAGAATAGCCTGCTGCAGGTGTAATGCTATTTAGAAGTAATAGAAGACACAATTTACAGCTGTTGCAAGGTAGCAGAATTTTTTTTAAAAGCCATTTTTATCACAGTTATGTATAATGTTAAACTTTAAAAGCTTTCTTTAAAAAGGAAAGGGAGAAGCCTAGTGTGGTGATACATATGTGTAATCCCAAGCCTAGCTACCAAGGAGACTGAAGCTGGAAAATCACAGGAGTTTTGAATTGAAGTAGAACTAAGTCAGTAAGGTGTCCACTCTGAGTCTGCATCAGTAGGGTGAGTCTAGGGGAGGAAGTGGACATAGGTTGTCCATGGAGGGAAAAAATGCCCTAGGTCAGAAATGAAGGAGGCCAAATCTACTGTGCCCAATAGATAGAGCTTTCCTTTCCAATGTGGATAAAATAAGATCTAGTATTTAAAAACAAAAAAAAATTGAAAATTATTAATAGTGTA